>NC_088701.1:20390061-20690955 GCF_028017835.1 Emys orbicularis
TAGTCACTTTTAATCATCTCAGAATCTTGCAAGGGGGTGGCACAAAAACAGGCAGCAGGGAGGGGGAGTCTGAGCTGGGTAGGAACCAGCTATTCCCCTAATCAGGAGGAAACAGAGACCTCCCCAAAGTTCTCACCAAAACACAGAGCCAAGAGCATAAGAATGACCGTACTGGGTCAGACCAAAGGTCCATCTAGCCCAGTAACCTGTCTACCGACAGTGGCCAATGCCAGGTGCCCCAGAGGGAGTGAACCTAACAGGTAATGATCAAGTGATCTCTCTCCTGCCATCCATCTCCATCCTCTGACAAACAGAGGCTAGGGACACCATTCCTTACCCATCCTGGCTAATAGCCATTAATGGACTTAACCTCCATGAATGTATCCAGTTCTCTTTTAAACGCTGTTATAATCCTAGCCTTCACAATCTCCTCAGGCAAGGAGTTCCACAAGTTGACTGTGTGCTGTATGAAGAAGAACTTCCTTTTATTTGTTTTAAACCTGCTGCCTATTAATTTCATTTGGTGACCCCTAGTTCTTGTATTATGGGAATAAGTAAATAACTTTTCCTTATCTACTTTCTCCACATCACTCATGATTTTATATACCTCTATCATATCCCCCCTTAGTCTCCTCTTTTCCAAGCTGAAAAGTCCTAGCCTCTTTAATCTCTCCTCATATGGGACCCGTTCCAAACCCCTAATCATTTTAGTTGCCCTTCTCTGAACCTTTTCTAGTGCCAGTATATCCCATAATGGCCGAGGTACTTGCTTGGCATGCGGAAGACCCAGGTTCAAACCCCTGCTCTGCGTCAGCGAAAGCAGGGGGTTGAGAACCTGGCTTTCCCACATGAAAGTTACTAAACCATTGGCAAAAAGAACAGGAGTACTTGTGGCACCTTAGAGACTAGCAAATTTATTAGAGTATAAGCTTTCGTGGGCTACAACCCACTTCTTCGGATGCATATAGAGTGAAACATATATTGAGGAGATATATATACACACACACATACAGAGAGCATGAACAGGTGGGAGTTGTCTTACCAACTCTGAGAGGCCAATTAAGTAAGAGAAAAAAAACTTTTGAAGTGATAATCAAGATGGCTCAGTACAGACAGTTTGATAAGAAGCAAGTGTGAAACCATTGGCTGTTCTGAGATCTCGTGCGCGCCGGCTTTGACCAAAAACTCCATTCGCGACCAGAGAAACCGTCCCCATGAAAACTTTGTCAAAACCGATACGCTCCGGTGAGACCTTTCGGGGTCGACAAATCACCATTTTCCAGCGGAAAAAAACGTTTTGTTGGAAAAATCCCAACCGGCTCAGTGGCGGGGGAGGTCCATATATGTATGTATTTCTGAGTGCACATCTGGGTGATTTGGTGAGTGGGGGGGGGGAGGGGAACTGCTTAAGGGGTCCCCATGCGCCACATCCCTTCCTGCCAGGAGGAGACACGTGGGTCAGCAGCTCCCACACTTCCTCTGCTATTCACTGGCAATGAGAAGAACTTGTTCCCAGAGCCATGAGGGAAATCACGCCCATGAAGCAGAACACAGGAGGACTGCTCTGCCAGGAAGAGCTAGTAGCAACAAGCTACCAAGCTTTCAGCTACAGGAAGCTGCTTGCGGGGGGCGGGGGGGCAGAGGTGTCGTTGATTCTTGTTTCCTAAACTTGACTATTACACCTCCAGCCAGCTCGGGCTGTGGGGGGGGGGCGGGGGGGGGGGGAAGCGGGAAGCTGCATTAATTGACCTATGCATTGCCAATGCTGTATTCGTTGAGAAAGCTGGGAGCAAGAGAGAGGGGGGAGTAGCTGTCACTGGGCGATCAACAACTTGCCTGCTCTGATTTCTGTATTAAAATCACTTTCCTTCCCACCTCTGCTCTTCAACCAGTTCAGCTCTAACTCTCCAGCAGACAGGAGTCCCTAGTCCAAACCAAACCAGCCCTGGCTCCCAACCCTTGAGTCTACAAAGCTGGCCTGCCACCCCTTGCCACTCTTCCCCTTCCCCACGTCTCCCCCTGCCCCATGTCAGGGTGAGGAATTTGTCTCCTAATCAATCAGGTTCCTGCATCAACCCTTGTTCCCTGCCTGGGCTCCCAGAGCCTCATTCTGTTCTCATTTATGCTCGGTAATTCCACTTCAATGGTGCTGCTACTGATCCACCCAGTCGTTAATTAAAGGGTAATCAGAGTCCCTAGAACCCAGGGTCTTTGGACTTCTTTCTTCAGGGGGAATCTACCCAACACCCATGACACTGGAGGTGACCAGAATCCCCATCACCCGAGATTTTTAAGAACTGGCTGGACAAACCCCGGCCAGAGATTAATTAATTAATGGAGATATCCCATCTCCTAGAACTGGAAGGGACCTTGAAAGGTCATTGAGTCCAGCCCCCTGCCTTCACTAGCAGGACCAAGTACTGATTTTGCCCCAGATCCCTAAGTGGCCCCCTCAAGGATTGAACTCACAACCCTGGGTTTAGCAGGCCAATGCTCAAACCACTGAGCTATCCCTCCCCCCAGATGACCTAAGTTTATTTGATCCTGCCTCTCCAAGTCCCTTCCAGCACCACGTTTCTGTGACCGAGCCGCTCTTATTTTCAAGCACAACACTGAACTCACCCAGTTGTTTCAGAGAAAGCCAGCGAACAAGCTGATCAGAAATCTGGGTTGGCTGAGTTCTGTCTATACAGGGATCGTGGGAGCTAGCTGCGAAACCGACCGGAAGTGAATGATGGTCAGGGAACAAGTAGCTCCTCCAGGCCGTAGCTATCTGTCTTCGATATTCATACAGCACCCGTTGCCCAATCTTTAACGTAGTCACCCACACAGCCCAGCTGCGAGGTAGGGAAGGGTTATTCCTATTGTACACCTGGAGAACTGACACACAGAGAGGCCGAGTGACTTTGCCAAGATCACACAGGAAGCCCATGTTGGAGCAGGGAATTGTCTGTGTTCGGGGATCAAACCTCTGGACCATCCTTCCTCTCATATGCATAATAGCTTGGAAAGCTCCTATCTTATCCAATCTCTGTCCAGTCCATCACAGCGGTAGCTGTAGTGGCAGTTTCCTGAGATGATGCTTGGATCAGCCAGTAGGGGGCTTGACTTCCCCAAGCACTCAGCTGACACCAACGCAGCAGGAGATTGTCGCCTCTAAAAATCAGGCTCCAAGGGGATCCCAAGTACTTTCCAAGGTTGTGAAGGCCGGCCGCAGGAGAAAGCTTGGATAGTGACTGCAGCTCAAGAGTTAAACTAGGGTCGTAATTAGGGCTGGCTGGAAATTGTCTGTCAAAACATTGTTTTTCCCAACGGAAAGAAAAACGTTCATGGGAAGTGTCCCCGTTCCTAAAAATGTTCAATCTGAAAAATGAAAATGTGTGGTGGAAAATCAGCGGGTTTCACCCCAAAATTATCAGTTTTCATCCCCCCCAAAATTGATTTTTTTGGGGTCAGTTTTTAGTTTTTCAACCAAAAGGGTCAAAATTTTCTGCATTAAAAAAAAAAAAAATCCAACTGGCTCTAGACACAAGGCCAGAAGATTCACGGGTTTCTTTCTATTTCAGCCACAAAACTCCTCTCTCCAGCCGGGCAAAGACACTCGCATAGCTTGCCACTGACCCATCAACAGTCATTTGGTTTGCCCCATTTGGCAGGACAGTAGCTATGTCTGATCCAGTTTGACACATAGGTGTTGGAATCATCATCATGACTGGATCTTGGTCCCCTACAGAGAACCGCTGGACTAGCAGCTGTTACTGTTAAACTAGTGAGATGATGGTGCACCTCTGCAACATAAGGGGGGGAGGGATAGCTCAGTGGTTTGAGCATTGGCCTGCTAAACCCAGGGTTGAGAGTTCAATCCTTGAGGGGGCCATTTAGTTTAGGGATCTGGGGCAAAAATCTGTCTAGGGATTGGTCTTGCTTTGAGCAGGGGGTTGGACTAGATGACCTCCTGAGGTCCCTTCCAATCCTGACATTCTATGATTACAAACCCAGCTGCCCCATGGCCACCCATGTCTTACCAGCCCATATTCTAATGACCTAGAGGCACCACAATCAGGGACCATTTGCTATGAGCCCGAAAGGGAAAGTTCGACAGACACATCCCTTCTTAACATGCACCTAGCACTTCCATTTTCCGCCTTGTGTCAAAGGCATGCAACAGCCGCTGAACCCTGGGAACCAGGAAGCCCTGAGTTCTAATCCCAGCTCCTTCCTTGGCGCTGGGGTGGCTTCACCAGGCTGCCTTGGTTTCTCCATCTCGCCCTAATAGGGATAACGAATGCTGACTTGCCACCCACGGGTGGCATGCGGCTTAATTAGTTAAAGCACTTTGAAGGTGTAAAATGTCATTACGCTTCAAAGTGCCGGCAAATGGATATTATAAACCAGCTCATGACGCACTCCAGCTGAGACTTCCCAGAATGCTTTGCAAACGTTAGCCCATTAAGCTGCAAAAAACAACTCCCCAGCAGGAGGGTGGAAAGTATTGGCTCCCTTTTGTAAATGGGGAAACCGAGTCACGGGGAGGCTATTTCGCATGGCAATAACAATAACAAATTTCATTTAACGGCGCAACGTTCAGCCAGGGTGCCTGGCAGAGCACTTATGCAGCAACCGCTAGGCCCACCGCCAGGGGTGGAGCGCATCTCTGGTTCGGTGGCCCCCCCAGCCATGCCACCCACCGGTTTGGGACAGGATGTGGCCGTCTCTGCGGTCGCCGTGCTTTGCCCCCTGTTCTGTAAATCAGGGATGAGGCCACACAGCCAAAATTGTGGGGGGTACCAGCGAGAGGAGGGTAAGGAAAAGGACAAAGCCAGATGCTTCCCCTAATTCCCCCTTGTGTTGTTCCATCAGGGGCAGTGGGGTTTGCCCCCCCTCACCCCAATTCCACAGCTGGTCAGAACCATCTGCACAGAGGCCTCCACACCAGCTCCACAGCCCCAGTGCCCCCCGAACCCTGCTCCCTTGGGACGTGGGTCCACAGCTGCCTCCAGAGCCCCATGCCAGGGAGAACCCCCGCCTCAGAGAGGATGGCACAGCTCCAGGCTAGTCAGCTGCTCTAAATGATCTCTGCAAGGCTGGTGGGGTGACCATATGATTTACTCCAGCCCTGTCCCACCCCCAATGCAATGCAATGCAATGCAAAGCTGGGCCGGTATCATTTTACACACCTGATCCACACAGGAGGGGTGACAGCCATGCTTGGAGGGATCCCCCTGCACATGGGCGTTGGTGGCACAGGACACCTAACCTTTCTACAGCCTTCACCCCTCTTCCTCCCCTTCCCCCACACCCACCTGCTGCTCTATATTACAAGGAGGTGGGTACAGAAAGAAGGCATGGTCTGGTGCAGCGGTTCACAACCTTTTCCTTTACCGACCTCCCCCTGTACATACTGGGACACCTAAGGCCCCCTTTCCTATCTAGCCGGGGCAACGAAAATGATTAGGAAGGTTGGGGCATATGACTTACGAGGAGAGGCTGAGGGAACTGGGGTTATTTAGTCTGCAGAAGAGAAGAGTGAGGGGGGATTTGATAGCAGCCTTCAACTACCTGAAGGGGGTTCCAAAGAGGATAGAGCTCGGCTGTTCTCAGTGGTGGCAGATGACAGAACAAGGAGCAATGGTCTCAAGTTGCAGTGGGGGAGGTCTAGGTTGGATATTAGGAAACACTATTTCACTAGGAGGGTGGTGAAGCACTGGAATGGGTTCCCTAGGGAGGTGGTAGAATCTCCATCCTTAGAGGTTTTTAAGGCCCGGCTTGACAAAGCCCTGGCTAGGATGATTTAGTTGGTGTTGGTCCTGCTTTGAGCAGGGGATTGGAGGTCTCTTCCAACCCTAATATTCTATGATTCTATGACACCCTCATCTTTAGTAACATGGAAAAGGGTGGTTGTGACCCACTGACATCTGCTCACAACCCTTGTGGGGATCACAATCTCACAGTCTAGTGGTTAGACCAGGATACTAGATGTTAGTGCTCCTGAGTTGCAGCTACAACCCTGCTACTTTGGGCTCCGCTCTGTGCCTCAGTGGATCTACCTGTAAAATGGGGGAATAATGATACCAGCCCACCTTTACAAGGTGCTTTGACATCGAGGGAGGAAAAGTGCTAGGCTGGCGCAAGCTATTATTACTTTCACTTCACTACCTCAGGAGAGCTGTATAATTAAAGCACTTTGGAATCCCCAGTGGGAAAATGCTAGCGACTGGAGTATTATTATAAAAATGCGTCAGAGCCTTCAGTACGCCTGGCAGTTAGGATGCACTGGACCTCTCTTTCTGTTGGACCCCATAAAGCTTGAACGGGGGAGCCACAAACATTCCCGTAAAGCTGCGTGGGAGCCGCAATTTCCATTTCACGGGATTTCAAAAATTAGTTTTGTGCCGAGTCTGAACAAAACCAGAGAATTTCAAAATTCCCCCCACCCCCAAAGAAGTTTCTGAAAGGTTTTCTTCAATTTTTTTTCCCCTCAACAATTTTTTTTTTTCTAAATGGACATGTTCCTACAGGACTGTGTCACTTTTATTTTGAGCACGTGTAAGTGGTTTTGAATGTTTAAAAATCAAATGAAAGTGAAAAATTATGAACCCCAAAAAATCAAAATGTTTCATTTAGAAACTGTCAAAACCAAATGTTTTGACTTTTTCTGATGTTTGGTTTTTAAAGGAACAATTGGGCAAAACGGACACGTCAGCAAAACTGTTTTTTTGGGGGGGGTCCCCAAAGATTTCACCCATCTCCAGCTGTGACCAAGCTATGAGCACCGGTAACTGCTCCTGTGCGCGCATGTTTCTGTGCATAATGCATGTGTATGTATGTGTGTGGACAAACCTTTCAAACCCCTACATTCAAACTGTATTGGACCAGATTCTGATCTCAGCCCCACTGATGTAATAAATCCAGAGTTAATTCCATTGAATGCAGCAGGACTTACTCCCGATTCACACCAGTGTGGGCCCTATGAATCCATCTAAACCCACGGTTTGTACTGTGTAATCCACAAAGGGAATGAAACCAGGTGGGGAATCACAGAGGAGATGGGAAATAGCATGGGCCAGGGGTCTCTTCGCAGGGGTGAAGGGCAAGCATCCCCAGATGGACAGTTTGGTTAATTCCTGCTACCATCTTGGCACATTGCTCTTCAGAAGTTTCTTGGTGGGCCAAGAATACAAATCATCCCCTGGTGAGGGCGGGGGGGAGGGGGGGTTGCAGTGGTAACCAGGAAGCAGAGCGGGTGAGCCCCACTGCAGAGGAGGAAGCTGCTTCTTCCCCCCATTTTAATGTGAACCTTGAATCTGCCTGATCTGAAAGGTTTAGAGAAAGAAACGTTTGGGGGGGAAAGCAGCAGCAGCAAATACTGAACTAAACAGACTTCCAAGAGCCGGGATTCTGTGGTGCGTCAGCGCCACCAACTGGACAATTTAGCTCACAGCAATAGATAGGTAGGGCATAAAAGGGTAGGCTCAGTCACCAGGAGAGAGATTTTGTGGTGGTGTGTGGAGAGGCCCGGATTCACGCCCACTGAAGTCAGTGGGAGCTTTCCCATCAACTGCAAGGGGCGGTAGATCAGACTCTGAGGCGATGTCTACGCTACCATGTCAGCAAAACGTATGTCGTTCAGGGGTGTGAACATTCCACCCCCCCGAGTCACGTAAACGAGGCCAGCGTCAGCGCTAGTGTGCACAGCACCATGTCAACAGGAGAGCTTCTCCCGCCGACATAGCTTCTGCCACTCGGCCTAGAGCGTCTTCACCACACGCGCTGGTACAGCGCGGCTGTACCAGTCCGGCTACGCCACTGCCGCACGGTACGCAGAGATGTGCCCTTGATTACCCGGGTGATAGGCGCTAGAGAAAAACCTACGGCGGAGAGATTGAGGGGTGGGTTGGCTCTTTAGGGAAATGGATGGCAGATTCGTTTCCCCACCATCAATAGCTAACACAGTCGAAGTTTTAAAATCTGTTGTAACAAGATTAGTAATAATGAGATGTGGAAACTTGTTTACTCCACGCTGAAAAGCTGGAGGATCTAGCTAGATAGAATAAAACAAGCCTTCTAGGGCTCACGATCCAACCACTCTGCCCAGCTGACTTTCCCATAGGGCAAGGGGTAGAAGAAGTTAACTCTTTGGAGACTGAAAATCCATACCACTACTGACCAGTTACTTGGATTAAAATATTTTCCTGCTACTCCAACGAGAAACTGCAGAACTGGAATTAATTTGCAAACTGGACACCATCAAATTAGGCCTGAATAAAGACTGGGAGCGGATGGGCCACTACAAAAAGTAATTTTCCCTCTGCTGATACTCACACTGTCTTGTCAACTGTTGGAAATGGGCCACCTTGATTGCATTGGCCTGGTTAGCACTACAAAAGTAATTTCCCCTCCCTTGGTATTCACCCCTTCTCGTCAATTGTTGAGAATAGGCCACTTCCAACTTAAATGAATTGGCTCGTTAGCATTGACCCCCCACTTGGTAAGGCAACTCCCATCTTTTCATGTGCTAGAATGTATATTCTGCTTACTGTTTTTTTCGCTCCATGCATCTGATGAAGTGGGTTTTAGCCCACGAAATCTTATGCCCAAATAAATTTGTTAGTCTCTAAGGTGCCACAAGGACTCCTCGTTGTTTGAGCAAATACCATAGCTTTTATACAGCAGCCACAAATTTACAATTGCAATTGTATGAGGGGGTTGCTTGTGATGGTGGAGCGCAGGGCTCACTTCTGATTTGTTTTATATTCTCCTAAAACTCATGCTTCAGGGTTTCAGCCAGACACTGGCAGGGGTCAGGAAGGGATATTTCCTGCCCCCCCAAACACACTGTATTCTGGGAAACCTTTTAAAATCACCTTCCTCTGAAGCATCAGGGATGGCCATGGCTGGATATGGGATATTGGGCAGGGTGAGTCAGGGCTCTGAGGTGGCACCGAACATCCTCTCTCAGCTGCTTGGCTGGCTGGACCTGCACAGGGTCTAACTGATTGCCATACATGGGAATGGGGAGGAATTTGCCCCCAGGTCACACTGGCAGTGACCTTGGGGGATTTCACCTTCCTCTGCAGTGTGTGGGTGTGGGTCACTTCCCAGGATTATCTGGGTTTCTCTCTCATGTAATCAACTCCCTGCCATTGTAGGGGACTCAAGCACTGGTGCACCGCGCTCCCTCCTACTCTCTGCCTGTGGCACATAATGATCTAATCCAGGCTCCTGGGGGCTGTAATATTTTCATCTCATTTCAATTGTTGGGTTTAGCATACACGTGCCAGAGGGCGTTCATGGCCTAAGACATACAGAAGGTCAAACCAGACGATCTAGTGAGCCCTTTAATTCTATGACATCGGAATGAATCATGGATTCATTGGAGGTTCTAATCACTTCAGTAGAATAAAAAGAGGTCCGAATTACTCGGATGGTGTCAGGGCTGGGTCAGTCTATCAGGATTGGAGCCCTCTACGCAAAAGCCTCAGTTTTACTGCAGGAAGTAGGGCTGGTTGATTCAGTCATGGTTTTATTCTTTCCTTTGAGTCGGCAATGAAACAAGGCTTCAGCATGATGCTAGGAGAGGTGCTGTAAACCGGAAATGCTGTTTATCAAGTGAGATGAGCCAGCCCCCTGTCCATTAACGATCACATGGAACTTTATGTAACAGCAGTTTTGATTGCTAGCTTTAGATGCTGGCCATGGTCCACATCACCTCCCCTTGGAGTTTTGATTGGATACAGTGGTCTTCACTCGATCCTAAACTGTGCTCTGGAATTGTGCACTGCACCTCATAGGTTCAACCTCATGGGTCGCTGAATTTTAGTAGGGGGCAAAGTGATCACCGGAGCATGGAAGAGATTTGAGGCTTGCTGGGTGAAAGGAGGTTTTAAACAGTCAATTACTATTACTTTACTTCTTTGAACAAATTTGTATTTCTGAAAGCGACAATTTAAACTATTATGATTGACAGCAATTGATTGATGCCTTTGAACACTAGCCATGAGGACTTTTTGTGATCCCTGCCCATCCAGGTCACCAAAAGGAAATATACCTTTGTTTGCCAATAATTATTCAGAGATTCCAACAGCTAGTTTTGCTCACCCTTTGCCTTTAGAACTCTCTGGCTGGCTGTGCATGGCTACCACAGGGGTTGGTTTAAAATTTAAGCTCATTACGGGTTTGTTAATTGTTTCCTCAAGCACTACACACAATTATACTGTCACTTAGAAAGCTCCAATAAGGGGGGGGGGGGGGGGAGTCAGAGTCATATAGATATGTAATCTGTGGCATTCTGCCCAACTGCATGAAAGGTTAGAGAAAAACTCCACCTAGTGGAAGATTGTGTCACTGCAGTCAATTTTCCCTTTCATTGTTTATATCTGTACATTTCCTTTAATTATACTAATCACTTACAGTATAGTTGGAGTGAAACCTGGATATGTATTATAAGAAAAGAGTGGAACACGTAACTGGACTATCTTACAACTTCCACCTACCTAAAGTCTTTGAAGAAGTGTGCAAATTATAATTATACCACAAGATACTTTTAATCAGTTTTTTCAGAATACACGTAAATCTTACTAATTACCGAAAGTACTAGAAATGTTTACTATCTTTATTATACACAGAAGAACAACAGTAAGTAGATCTAAGATTGGAAATGTGTTGAAAATCATTAGTATCATTAAAGAAAGTGTAAGGAGAAAAAATGAAAAGAAATATATATAAAAGAAGTATTTGACAATTCCTTAACTGTGTATTTCCCACATTTTAAGGCTTTTTAAAATTTGATTACAGCTGCCTTACCTGAAAATAGTTTTTCCCATTAATTTAAAATAAGATATTCCAACCAAGCCCCCTGATTTCATGAAGTATTAATTATTTTCCTATGACTAATATACAGGCAGAGGCATTGCTCTTATTATGCAATTGTACTATAAACTCAATTAGCAGAACCCTTGATTCCTAAAATGTAACTGGATAGACTCATTGGTTGAATGGAAAGTTTGACGAGAAAAAATAAAATGCATGTTTGATTCAAAATAAATAGTTTATTTCAAGGTTATTTATCAAAGATATCTCACTTTTGTTTTGTTTGTATTACATGGATACACGACCCACAAAAACTTCATTCCATGGGACGGTCAAAGTCCACACACTTTGGCAGACTGCTGAAGTTTGCTTATGATACTGTTCCGGGCAGCTCTTAATGCTAGCCAAATCCACACCCCTTTGGAACTGTCCATCAGATATCACTTACAGCTAGGAATCATAGAATATCAGGGTTGGAAGGGACCTCAGGAGGTCATCTAGTCCAACCCTCTGCTCAAAGCAGGACCTAATCCCAACTAAATCATCCCAGTCAGGGCTTTGTCAAGCCTGACCTTAAAAACCTCTAAGGAAGGAGATTCCATCACCTCCCTAGGTAACCCATTCCAGTGCTTCACCACCCTCCTAGTGAAAAAGTTTTTCCTAATATCCAACCTAAACCTCCCCCACTGCAACTTGAGACCATTACTCCTTGTTCTGTCATCTGGTACCACTGAGAACAGTCTAGATCCATCCTCTTTGGAACCCCCTTTCAGGTAGTTGAAAGCAGCTATCAAATCCCCCCTCATTCTTCTCTTCTGCAGACTAAACAATCCCAGTTCCCTCAGCCTCTCCTCATAACTCATGTGCTCCAGCCCCCTAATCATTTTTGTTGCCCTCCGCTGGACTCGTTCCAATTTTTCCACATCCTTCTTGTAGTGTGGCGCCCAAAACTGGACACAGTACTCCAGATGAGGCCTCACCAATGTCGAATAGAGGGGAACGATCACGGCCCTCGATCTGCTGGCAATGCCCCTACTTATACAGCCCAAAATGCCGTTAGCCTTCTTGGAAGCGCAGTCATAAAACAGAACTATAGAAAATATTATATGAGGGAAGAAACGGATTCTCACATGTGATAAATGGAAGTGTATTTTTGTTCCCTTGGGAATAGGCAAATGCACTGTCTTTCCATGAAATAACCTGTTCCAGTGTATGTACAAAGAACTTATATGGCACTTTTTAACTTCAAAAGCACTTTACCCGAGCACCCCCAAGAGACAGGTCACAATTATCATCCTCGTTCTGTAGATGGAGAAACTGAGGCAGAGAGGGGTGAGAGGAATCAGCGCGAGATCTGAGATGCAGATTCAGAAGCTCCTGGCTCCCAGTTCTATGCTCAGACCATTACCTCTCTCTCTCCCCCTCTGCCTGGGTGCAGGATGATGTTTTCATCAGGCACAGGGCTGCCCTTTCTCAGAGTTGCTTCTGAGTCAATCGGTTTGATTTAAAAAGCAAGAGACTCCTGTCCCAGCTTGTGCTACCAAAGCAGCACACCAGTTCCATGGCACCGTCATCGGTTAAGATCTGGGTTATCCTCTCTGCCATGTCCCCATTGATGGCAAGAGAGCGGAAGTGGTCAAAATCATTCCTACCCAGCTTCCGGAGGCGCCGGGCGGCTGCTCTATAACACTTCCACGGCTGGGGTTCAATAAGCAGGTAGTTGCACCGAGATGAAAGGTAGGATAAGAACTCCACCAGGCCATCATCCCCGTGGTTCAGGTGGATCCACATGGTCACTGACATACAAAAGCCGATGTCAAAGGTGGAACGGCTGAACCTGCTCAGATAGGAGCTCAAGAACAACTCCCGGGCGCCAGCATCCATGACATCCAGGGTGGCGTAGGAGATGGAGCCAGGAAAGGGACTGCATCGCTCAGCTCTCTCGATCAGTGCTGCGTCGATGTCGCAGCACAGGAGGTTCAGGATCTTTCCAACAACCGGCTGATCAGGGCTGGCCTCATTCTCCTGAAGACCAAGGAGGTGTCTGTAGAGAGCAACGCTTAGCTCCTGCAGAAGGAAAAACAGCATGGATTCATTCAGCATGCCCTGCTCAGTAACATATCACCAAGGTATATGGGCCCACTGAGATACAAGGATCAGGTCTCAGATTTTTCTTGAGGTTTCGAAGTCCGGCAGAGTAGGGCAACCCACTGATGGATTCATCGTTTCTGGAACCAGGACAAAAAAAATGTCACAGCACCTTCCATTTGAAGATCTCTAAGGGCTTTCAAAGATGTTCGTTATTCAAGCCTCACAACCTCCCTATGTGTTATCCCCATTTTAGAGGCATTAAAGCGACAATCAGGTTCATGCAGCAAGGACCTAACCCAATGCCCATTTCATTCAATTGGAGTCTTTCCATTGACTCTACTGGGTTTTGAATCACACCTCAAATCAGCAGCAGAGCCAGGAACAGAAGGCAGGTCCCTTGACACCCAGGATCCTGCCTTGACTACTATGGGGAAAGATTAGTTCTGCCAATATACATCTTGCTGAATACCCCCTTCCCTTGGAGAGGTGAATGCTATATTTGGCTCTCTAGATAAGCCTCAGAGGACTCTAATAACCTGAATAGAGATTTAGAAGGCCATATTGATGATAATGCACTTCCTCCTCCTAATTACTTATGGAAAAATAGTTATAAAGCCATAAGATAGGTCCTGTCAGGGCTTTCCCTTCCATTTCCTTTTTCAGGCTGTTCCATTGAATAGGAAAATGTGTCTCCTACCATCAAAGTTGCAGGTGAAATTCCCGAATGACATGATACCAAGGAATAAACACAGCTGTGTTTATCTCTAGTGTGCAAGTAAAAAGAGTATTAGGTTATGTAGGGATACGGTGCCCTCTAGTGGTCAAACATTTCCTCTTTGGCTTCTGTATTTTAGACCAGCGGTTCTCAACCAGGGGTCCAGGCCCGCCCCTGAGCAGGTTTCAGGGGGTCCACGATGCAGGGCCGGTGTTAGACTCATTGGGGCCCAGGGCAGAAAGCAAAAGCCATGCGGCGCGGTGCTGAAGCCTGGAGCTCTGAGCCCTGCCACCCGGGACTGAAGCCGAAGCCTGAGCAACTTAGCTTTGCAGGGCCCCCTGAGGCGTGGGACCCGATGTAATTGCCCTGCTTACTACCCACCAATGCTAGCTCTGGCTTTTATATGCAGAAAAATAGTTGTGGCAGCACAGGTGGGCCGTGGAGTTTTTATAGCACATCAGGGGGCCTCAGAAAGAAAAGTTGAGAACCCCTGTTTTAGACTCTGTGGCCTTATGATCAGATGTTTAGTTGATCTCTTGAAAGCTCATCTGAAATGAGGTCTAGAATCACTCACTTATCACTCAGATAATGCAAGGAGATTAAGAACAACCATAACAAATGATAAAACAAATGCATCCAAAACAGAATGCAAAGTAGTACTTTTACTCAAATGCATTTTTTTAAATATAGTTCTCAGTCTAATAAAGTCCTCTTTATCTGCAAAAGCCATTTTTAAAGCCATGTCCAACTTATACACTGGATCATTTCTCTATGCACTAGAGAATCACACCCACTTCTGGAGTAGAATGCACCACATCTACACACAGTTCACAGCAAAAATATATATCAAACAAAGAATATTCCAGGTAAAATACAGGGGGAATTTAGAGAAATAGAACGTAGGTAGGAGCCTTGAAATTCTGCCAAAACACCAACCTTATGAAAATTACCGTGAGATTTTAAAATAACCATAGGTGGTCAGGACTAGAGCTGTCATTTCATTTCATCCCAAAACATTTTGTTTCAACGTTCAGGCATTACGACAAAAGAAAGGAAAACTAGATTCGCAAAACTAGATTCCGGTGGTTCCCGGCCAATGGGAGCTGCGGAGTCAGCGCTCGGGGCAGCGGGAAGGGGCACCACGCAGAAAACCCTTGGCCAGTCCTGTGCCTAGGAGCCGGACATGGCGGCTGCTTCCAGGAGCCAGGTGGAGCCAGGCGGAGCCAGGCAGGTAGGGAGCCTGCCTTAGCCCTGCTGCACCGACGACCGGACTTTGGCCTATTAAAATCTCTTGGATTGGTTTCAGTAGGAGATCAAGGCCGATTCTGGAAGACTCCCGGAAAATCCGGGAGGGTTGCCAACCCTAATGCTACCCCAGGATCTTCCCCTCTGCCATGCTAGTCCCATCCACTGCCCCTTCCCCTTGCTTCCCCCTGGTCTTCTCTCCCCCATGTTACCCCCTAGGCACTGCCCCACCATGCTCTCTCTCCCCCCCCCCACCTCCATACTACCCCCAGTCCACTGCTCCCCTTGCTTCCCCCTGGTCTTCCCCCCCCCATGTTACCCCCTAGGCACTGCCCCACCATGCTCTCTCTCCCCCCCCCACCTCCGTGCTACCCCCAGTCCACTGCCCCCCATGCTTTCCCCTGGTATTCCCTCTCCCATGTTACCCCCTGGGCACTGCCCCCTTGCTTCCCCCTGGTCTTCCCTCCCCCATGTTACCCCCTGGGCACTGCCCCACCATGCTCTCTCTCCCCCCCCCCACCTCCGTGCTACCCCCACTCCACTTCCCCCCGGTCTTCCCTCCCCCATGTTACCCCCAGTCCACTGCCCCCCTTGCTTCCCCCAGGTCTTCCCTCCCCCATGTTACCCCCTGGGCCTGCCCCACCATGCACTCTCCCCCCCCACCTCCATACTACCCCCAGTCCACTGCCCCCCTTGCTTCCCCCTGGTCTTCCCTCCCCCATGTTACCCCCTGGGCACTGCCCCACCATGCTCCCCCCCACCTCCGTGCTACCCCCAGTCCACTGCCCCCCATGCTTCCCCCTGGTCTTCCCTCCCCCATGTTACCCCCTGGGCACTGCCCCCTTACTTCCCCCTGGTCTTCTCTCCCCCATGTTACCCCCTAGGCACTGCCCCACCATGCTCTCTCCCCCCCCCCCACCTCCATGCTACCCCCAGTCCACTGCTCCCCTTGCTTCCCCCTGGTCTTCCCTCCCCCATGTTACCCCCTAGGCACTGCCCCACCATGCTCTCTCTCCCCCCCCCACCTCCGTGCTACCCCCAGTCCACTGCCCCCCATGCTTCCCCCTGGTCTTCCCTCCCCCATGTTACCCCCTGGGCACTGCCCCCTTGCTTCCCCCAGGTCTTCCCTCCCCCATGTTACCCCCTGGGCACTGCCCCACCATGCTCTCTCCCCCCCCACCTCCATGCTACCCCCAGTCCACTGCCCCCCTTGCTTCCCCCTGGTCTTCCCTCCCCCATGTTACCCCCAGTCCACTGCCCCCCTTGCTTCCCCCAGGTCTTCCCTCCCCCATGTTACCCCCTGGTCACTGCCCCACCATGCTCTCTCCCCCCCCCCACCTCCATGCTACCCCCAGTCCACTGCCCCCCTTGCTTCCCCCTGGTCTTCCCTCCCCCATGTTACCCCCAGTCCACTGCCCCCCTTGCTTCCCCCAGGTCTTCCCTCCCCCATGTTACCCACTGGGCACTGCCCCACCATGCTCCCCCCCACCTCCGTGCTACCCCCAGTCCACTGCCCCCCCATGCTTCCCCCTGGTCTTCCCTCCCCCATGTTACCCCCTGGGCACTACCCCACCATGCTCCCCCCCACCTCCGTGCTACCCCCACTCCACTGCCCCCCTTACTTCCCCCTGGTCTTCTCTCCCCCATGTTACCCCCTAGGCACTGCCCCACCATGCTCTCTCTCCCCCCCCCACCTCCGTGCTACCCCCAGTCCACTGCTCCCCTTGCTTCCCCCTGGTCTTCCCCCCCCCATGTTACCCCCTAGGCACTGCCCCACCATGCTCTCTATCCCCCCCCCACCTCCGTGCTACCCCCAGTCCACTGCCCCCCATGCTTTCCCCTGGTATTCCCTCTCCCATGTTACCCCCTGGGCACTGCCCCCTTGCTTCCCCCTGGTCTTCCCTCCCCCATGTTACCCGCTGGGCACTGCCCCACCATGCTCTCTCTCCCCCCCCCACCTCCGTGCTACCCCCACTCCACTTCCCCCCGGTCTTCCCTCCCCCATGTTACCCCCAGTCCACTGCCCCCCTTGCTTCCCCCAGGTCTTCCCTCCCCCATGTTACCCCCTGGGCCTGCCCCACCATGCACTCTCCCCCCCCACCTCCATGCTACCCCCAGTCCACTGCCCCCCTTGCTTCCCCCTGGTCTTCCCTCCCCCATGTTACCCCCAGTCCACTGCCCCCCATGCTTCCCCCAGGTCTTCCCTCCCCCATGTTACCCCCTGGGCACTGCCCCACCATGCTCCCCCCCACCTCCGTGCTACCCCCAGTCCACTGCCCCCCATGCTTCCCCCTGGTCTTCCCTCCCCCATGTTACCCCCTGGGCACTGCCCCCTTACTTCCCCCTGGTCTTCTCTCCCCCATGTTACCCCCTAGGCACTGCCCCACCATGCTCTCTCCCCCCCCCCCCCACCTCCATGCTACCCCCAGTCCACTGCTCCCCTTGCTTCCCCCTGGTCTTCCCTCCCCCATGTTACCCCCTAGGCACTGCCCCACCATGCTCTCTCTCCCCCCCCCACCTCCGTGCTACCCCCAGTCCACTGCCCCCCATGCTTCCCCCTGGTCTTCCCTCCCCCATGTTACCCCCTGGGCACTGCCCCCTTGCTTCCCCCAGGTCTTCCCTCCCCCATGTTACCCCCTGGGCACTGCCCCACCATGCTCTCTCCCCCCCCACCTCCATGCTACCCCCAGTCCACTGCCCCCCTTGCTTCCCCCTGGTCTTCCCTCCCCCATGTTACCCCCAGTCCACTGCCCCCCTTGCTTCCCCCAGGTCTTCCCTCCCCCATGTTACCCCCTGGTCACTGCCCCACCATGCTCTCTCCCCCCCCCCCCACCTCCATGCTACCCCCAGTCCACTGCCCCCCTTGCTTCCCCCTGGTCTTCCCTCCCCCATGTTACCCCCAGTCCACTGCCCCCCTTGCTTCCCCCAGGTCTTCCCTCCCCCATGTTACCCACTGGGCACTGCCCCACCATGCTCCCCCCCACCTCCGTGCTACCCCCAGTCCACTGCCCCCCCATGCTTCCCCCTGGTCTTCCCTCCCCCATGTTACCCCCTGGGCACTACCCCACCATGCTCCCCCCCACCTCCGTGCTACCCCCACTCCACTGCCCCCCTTACTTCCCCCTGGTCTTCTCTCCCCCATGTTACCCCCTAGGCACTGCCCCACCATGCTCTCTCTCCCCCCCCCCACCTCCGTGCTACCCCCACTCCACTGCCCCCCTTACTTCCCCCTGGTCTTCTCTCCCCCATGTTACCCCCTAGGCACTGCCCCACCATGCTCTCTCTCCCCCCCCCCACCTCCGTGCTACCCCCAGTCCACTGCTCCCCTTGCTTCCCCCTGGTCTTCCCCCCCCCATGTTACCCCCTAGGCACTGCCCCACCATGCTCTCTATCCCCCCCCCACCTCCGTGCTACCCCCAGTCCACTGCCCCCCATGCTTTCCCCTGGTATTCCCTCTCCCATGTTACCCCCTGGGCACTGCCCCCTTGCTTCCCCCTGGTCTTCCCTCCCCCATGTTACCCGCTGGGCACTGCCCCACCATGCTCTCTCTCCCCCCCCCCACCTCCGTGCTACCCCCACTCCACTTCCCCCCGGTCTTCCCTCCCCCATGTTACCCCCAGTCCACTGCCCCCCTTGCTTCCCCCAGGTCTTCCCTCCCCCATGTTACCCCCTGGGCCTGCCCCACCATGCACTCTCCCCCCCCACCTCCATGCTACCCCCAGTCCACTGCCCCCCTTGCTTCCCCCTGGTCTTCCCTCCCCCATGTTACCCCCAGTCCACTGCCCCCCATGCTTCCCCCAGGTCTTCCCTCCCCCATGTTACCCCCTGGGCACTGCCCCACCATGCTCCCCCCCACCTCCGTGCTACCCCCAGTCCACTGCCCCCCATGCTTCCCCCTGGTCTTCCCTCCCCCATGTTACCCCCTGGGCACTGCCCCCTTACTTCCCCCTGGTCTTCTCTCCCCCATGTTACCCCCTAGGCACTGCCCCACCATGCTCTCTCCCCCCCCCCCCCACCTCCATGCTACCCCCAGTCCACTGCTCCCCTTGCTTCCCCCTGGTCTTCCCTCCCCCATGTTACCCCCTAGGCACTGCCCCACCATGCTCTCTCTCCCCCCCCCCACCTCCGTGCTACCCCCAGTCCACTGCCCCCCATGCTTCCCCCTGGTCTTCCCTCCCCCATGTTACCCCCTGGGCACTGCCCCCTTGCTTCCCCCAGGTCTTCCCTCCCCCATGTTACCCCCTGGGCACTGCCCCACCATGCTCTCTCCCCCCCCACCTCCATGCTACCCCCAGTCCACTGCCCCCCTTGCTTCCCCCTGGTCTTCCCTCCCCCATGTTACCCCCAGTCCACTGCCCCCCTTGCTTCCCCCAGGTCTTCCCTCCCCCATGTTACCCCCTGGTCACTGCCCCACCATGCTCTCTCCCCCCCCCCACCTCCATGCTACCCCCAGTCCACTGCCCCCCTTGCTTCCCCCTGGTCTTCCCTCCCCCATGTTACCCCCAGTCCACTGCCCCCCTTGCTTCCCCCAGGTCTTCCCTCCCCCATGTTACCCACTGGGCACTGCCCCACCATGCTCCCCCCCACCTCCGTGCTACCCCCAGTCCACTGCCCCCCCATGCTTCCCCCTGGTCTTCCCTCCCCCATGTTACCCCCTGGGCACTACCCCACCATGCTCCCCCCCACCTCCGTGCTACCCCCACTCCACTGCCCCCCTTACTTCCCCCTGGTCTTCTCTCCCCCATGTTACCCCCTAGGCACTGCCCCACCATGCTCTCTCTCCCCCCCCCACCTCCGTGCTACCCCCAGTCCACTGCTCCCCTTGCTTCCCCCTGGTCTTCCCCCCCCCCATGTTACCCCCTAGGCACTGCCCCACCATGCTCTCTCTCCCCCCCCCACCTCCGTGCTACCCCCAGTCCACTGCTCCCCTTGCTTCCCCCTGGTCTTCCCCCCCCCCATGTTACCCCCTAGGCACTGCCCCACCATGCTCTCTCTCCCCCCCCCCCACCTCCGTGCTACCCCCAGTCCACTGCCCCCCGGTCTTCCCTTCCCCATGTTACCCCCTGGGCACTGCCCCCCTTGCTTCCCCCTGGTCTTCCCTCCCCCATGTTACCGCAGCCCGCCCCCCAGTCCACTGCCCCCCAAGCTATCCCGCCGCCCTTCCCTCACGTCTCCCCCCATCCCATGTTACCGTGACCCTAGTGTCCCCCGCCCCGGGCGGCCTCTTACCCCCGAGTTGCAGCCGACGTCCAGCCCCAGCAGTGGGGAGGGCCCCGCGGGGAACAGCCGCCCCAGCAGCGCCGGCGGCAGGAGACGGACGCGGCCCTCGGGCGGGTGGAAGCGGGAGTAATTGGGGAAGTTCCCGTAGGGGGCCGCCCCGGGCTCGGAGCCGCTGGGCATCTCCTCGGCCCCTTCCCTCCTGGGGGCCGCCATCTTGTCCGGTCCTTCGGCTCGGCCGCCCGGCGGGCTACCAAGCGCCGATGCTTTTCTGGCCGGGGGCAGAAAGGTTCCGTGTGGCGGAGCTGCGCGTGCGCGAGCTGAGACGCTGGGGCGGGGAGGCTGAGAAGGGAGACAGGGGGAGGAAAGCGCCACAGAACCCCTGTGCAGCAGCAATTGGGTTCCCCCCCAATGCACATCCCTGGGAGTTGTGCTGCTCAAATGGGAAATTTAGGCCCTATGATGCCCAGTTTTGGTCTCTTTATAGGACTTCCTGCCAGCCCTGCCATGGGTTATTATTGTTTCTATTCCTGTAGGGCTTACAAAACCCAAGGGAGAGCAGTAGGGTGACCAGACAGCAAGTGTGAAAAATCAGGACAGGGGGCTGGGGGTAATAGGCGCCTATAGAAGACAAAGCCCCAAATATCAGGACTGTCCCTGTAAAATCAGGACATCTGGTCACCCTAGAGAGCAGGGTCTCACTGTGTGAAGCACTCATAGACCTTAAAAAAGCAACAAAGAGTCCTGTGGCACCTTAAAGAGTAACAGATGTATTGGAGCATAAGCTTTCGTGAGTGAATACCCACTTCGTCAGACGCATGTAATGGAAATTACATAGACCTTATATACACCTGGTCTTTTTCCGGACTAATGTTGCTAATTGGTTACTCCATTCTTATTCCCAGAATAAAAATGCCTTATTATAAATTAGCTTAATCCACTTGGATTAAACTAATTTGGGACAAGGCACTCTTATTCCAGAATAATGGTGTCCACACAGAGTTAACGAGGAATAGTTAATCTACTTTAAATTCACACGCTATCTTATTCTGGATTAGCTTTCTTGTGGAGACAAACCTATAATAAGAGACAGTCCCAGCTCCAAAGAGCTTACATTCTAAATAGATCAGACAGACAAAGGGCAGGGAAGGGAAAGTAAGAGTTTGTCTACACCTGAAAGTTAATTTTAAATTTAAATTAAGAGAGGGTATGAACAGAATCAATAGAGCCAGGAACACCTTCAGGAGCTTAAATACAGTCTGGAAATCATCAAAATACAACACCAAAACCAAACTCAAGATTTATCAGAGGTGTATACTTTCAACACTACTTTATAGTGCAGAATGCTGGGGCATGACAATGTATGACATGTCCAACCTGTCTTCATTCCATACAACCTGCCTCAGAAAACAGCCTCTGTATCTTTTGGCCCAGAACAAGCTCAAACCGAGACCTATTCGCACAGTACAGCCAAGCAGATATGAGCAACATCATTACCAGGAGGCGTTGGAGATGGATTGCCAATGTGTTTTGGATAGAAACGGATTCCATCACCAGAATAGCAATAAGGAGGACACCTGAAGGCAAGCGAAAACAAGGCTGCCCGAAAACATGGCGAAGAGCTGTGGAAGCCGAGCTGAAAAACCCGGGGCACGGCTGGGGAACCATTGAAAGACATGCCAGAAACAGACAGGAGTGGAGGAGCTTCGTCGCTGCCCTAAACGCCAGAGGCATAATGGGCACTAACTACGAATTTAAAGCACAATAGCTATTCCTGAAGAACTCCGTGTTCCAGAATAAGAGTGCCCACACATGATGTTACTGATACCAAGTGTAGACAAGCCCTAAGGCGTGGAGTAGGGGAGAGACCGGTCATAGCAAGTCAGTGCTAGAATCCACCTTCCGTCAGCTATAGGCCAGGCCCTTATTAACAGGACACTGCTTAAGTAGACAATGAGGGCCAAGGACGTGGATAGAGCCTGCATAGGCGCAAACTTCTCCTGGTGCCGGTGGGTGCTCACGCCACCTGCCCCAACTCCACCCCTACCCCGCCCCCATTCCAACCCCTTCCCCAAAGTCCCTGCCCCAACTCTGCCCCCTCCCTGCCCCATTGGACACCTTCCCCAAATCCCCAGCCCGGACCCGCCTCCTCCCCTGAGCGCACCCCGTTCCCACTCCTCCCCCCTCCCTCCCACAGCTTGTTACGCTGCAAAACAGCTGTTTCGCGATGGCAAGTCTGGGAGGAGAAGTGGGGACGTAGCACGCTCAGGGGAGGAGGCGGAGGTGAGCTGGGGGGGGTGAGGAGGGGAGCTTGGCTGCCGGTGGGTGCAGAGCACCCTCCAGCCCCGGAACACCCACGGAGTCAGCGCCTATGGGTAAAGCTATGGAAGCTGGAGTTAGGAGGAAATGACACCCTGTACATTTTGCAGTGGTAGAGAACATTGTGGCTTAAAAACCCCTCACGTCACCCCAGCCCACTTCCTCTCTCCCAGTCCCAGTAAAATTTTCACCCCCAAGCTGTACAGGTTCAGATGAAAAAAAAAAAAAAAAGTAAAGCAGCTACTAATGTACATGGTGTTTGAAATGATCCTTAAATGAATCATTATGCTTTGGCATTCAGGGTTATGACCCACAAATGAGAGTGTATAAACATGCCCGCATGGTGGCGCTGAAAGTTAAAAATAAAAATGCTAATAGAGCGGTCTGTCCATCAGCAAAGTATTATATACAGTGGTCGTCAGTAAGAGCTTTAAAACCAATGCTTTGCAAAGTTGGGGTCCAAAACGAAGCACATACATCCATATTTAGGCACCTAAGTAAGTGGATGGGAGTGCTCAACACCTTAAAAAAAAAAATCAGCACACTGAATTAATTGTCTACCTCTAGATTTTAAATGCCCATCTTTGGTCACTCAAGTTTGAACATTTTAACCTAGCCCTATTGCATGCTGGAGGATTTTGCCTTTCCTGTGAGATGCTGTATCACTCCCTTGATTGATTTCTATTTAGCTACTATTTGTTTGGCACTGACAATGTGCTCACGGCTATGCAAACCCAAAGATTAAGACAGTCTCTGCCTTGAAGAGCTTAGCGACTAAAGCCCCGAGCTTGCAACCTGCTCTGTGCAGCTGAATCCCGGCATCCATGCAGAGCTCCGTTGATTTCAGTAGGGGTCCACGCAGCTGCTGCAGTCTGCCAGTGGGAGGGTGACCAGACTGCAAGGGTGAAAAATCAGGACGGGGTGGGGGGAGGGTAATAGGAGCCTATATAAGAAAAAGACCCCAGAATCGGGACTGTCCCTATAAAATCGGGACATCTGGTCACCCTAGCCAGTGGGCAGCTGCTTGCAAGGCCTACAAAGGACAGACATCATGCACTAGGAAATCAAAAGGAAGAAAGCAATTAGGTCCCGAGCCTGTGACTGGGCCCACATGTGCAGAACCCAGTGCAGTGGCAGAAGGAAGCGGCCTGCTAGGAGTTTTCCTTCTCTAAACTCCATGGTTATGATTCTGTTTCAAATATATGAGTAAAGAGAATGTACACACTGGGGTGGAGTTAAATCTTGCTCCAGAGCCAGGAGCAGGCTGGGTAACTAATGCTAATTAATAATTAGTGGGTTAATTATTAATTGGCAAGATAGCCTCCCACTTCATTTTGCCCAGGGGATGGTTACCGCCTCCTAAACAGGAAGCATCTTCAAGTCACGCACTGTGTATGGGATGCTGTGCGGAAGAGATCATTTTTCCATTGCTGTGAGCATGGGATGATTGCAATAGGCACAAGTGGAGAAAATGCAAGTGTGTCAGGCAGGTCAACCGGCTTCAACCTAGTGCCAATTAACGCTTCATGGCGTGCCACATCACCAGCTATTTTGTTTATGCCCCACGTTTTAGAGGGATAAGGCGGTACCAGGGAGAGGAGAATTGCTGGATCCATTGCGGACAGAGCTTTGCAGGCCTAAATGGCCTTGAACAGCTACTAGGGTGAACGGTGCTATCGAAATAGGATAAATAGCGTGGATGCCTGCTTGAGTCGAAACAGCCCTGAATGTTGTGCCCATTAATGTTGTGCCCACAAAAATAAAATTCTTTGGCAATGCAGCCGAATGGCTCATATGGACAAGCCATCCCTAAAAATACATCTACACCTTTATGGGAAGTAACTGATGTGGAAGTTAAATATCACACCTTACATCCACCGGGACCGCTAGCAATGGGTTTGATCAAGAATGACCTCAGCCATAGAGCTGGAGAACCGTTAGCTTTGAGTTCTATGGATGGACAGTGCTACACAAGAGCTAGGTGTTGTTATGATGGACAGAGAACTATGCAGGCTGAGAGATGAGATGATCACCTTTGCACCACCAGTGGAGCTGGCAGCAGTGTCAGCGCTTGCCAGCCGGTGGAAGCATTCCTGTAAAATAACCAGCAGCGTTACCAACATAGGTTCTGCAGCTCCAGTTCTGGAGACTTATGCCTGACTGTTATAGGTCAGAGATGCAATAATAAATGACGGTGCCATGCAGTGATTTTATTGGCCCCCACTTTGGGATTATTGCATTCCTCACCAGGAGGCCAAGACACTAATTATTAAAATCATTTTATTATTGGTTATTTTACTTATGAGAATACTTTTCTGGCACCAAGGGAGTGAGTGAGGTTGTACAAACACCAAGTGAAGCTAAATAATTGTTCTGCCGTGGGAGAGAAGTAGCAGATTTTTTAATATCTAGAAATAGAGTCTCATCTCTGTGGCACACATCCAGGGTTTTTAGCCATGGTGGTGAGATATCTTGCAGGGCCAGGGAGTCCAATTTCTGATCCATCAGAACAGGGTTGGAAGCTTCCTGGGGGAAAGAGAGGAGCTTTAAGAAGGGATTCAGGTGCTTGGGGAGACAGCAAATGACAATTGCTATTAATTATTATTATTTTATATTAATATAGCCCCTAAAAATTCCAATCAAGATCCCATTGGAGTGTGTTGTCTACAAACACATTGTGAGAGCAAGTCCCTGCTCCAAAGAACTTACAATCTAAGTAGACCAGACAGACAAAGGAAGCATAACTATCCCCATTTCACAGACGGAGAACTCCGACATAGGAAGATCACATGACTTGCCCCAGCTCACAATGGAAATCTGTGGCGGAGCAAGGCATTGAAGTCAGATTGCCCCTGCTGGTGCCTTAATCACAAATCCATCATTCCTTTTGGCCAGGCTATTTGACAATGAGGACAAAAAGCTAAACCGGCAATAAACCGGAGCAACAACAGGCTAGTAGGGAGCGCCTCTAATCAAGTCACTGAAATACAGAAGTGGGATTTATAATTCTGAGTTTTACTGGTCCTGCCTGAGATGTATGGGTATGTACAGAGTATTCCCAGAGTCCTGCTCCAGCATCATGCACTAGACTCAGTGGAAAAATCTGGAATGGATTCCAGAGTCCTGGTGAAAAATCTAGGCTAGATTACCCCGACCATCTATAGACTATACAGGTAGCACCAGTCATTGGAATGCAGGTAACACTTCTTCAAATGAAAAATGTAGTTGAGAGAGCAGAGAAATGAGGGCAGGCAGCAGCAGAGTGTCGAATGGAGTGAACTGCAGAATACACAGCAGGAAGCAATCAGGCAAAGTATATGGCAAGAGATCAATCCAGTGGCAGCCATAATTAGAATGGCATTAAAATTACTGTGGGCAGACGATAAATCTAGGGTTTTGGCAGCAGAGATTAAAAATTATGACGCATCAAAGAAGTGCCAAAGAAAGTGAGGTTACATTGCTAGGAGTAGGGATCTGCCAATCAACTCAAACAAGGGCTGGAGAAAAGTTTGTTCCAAATCACAGCATTGTGTATGTTAGTTCAGAGGTTCTCGAACTGTGGTCCGCGGACCAGAGCTCCATTCAGGTGGCCTGCGGATAGTTCCCTCTAAGGTGTGTGCTGGGCTGTCGAACACAAGAGAATGAAGGGCCACCCACACTAACCGGAAGAGGCGGGGCCTTTCAAGATTTAAAGGCTCCGGCTGTGGCTGGGAGCCCCAGGGCCTTTAAATCACCCCGGAGCTACCAGCTGCAGAGGCAGCTGGGAGCTCCAGGGCTCAGGGCCGAATTAAAGGGCCCGGGGCTCTGGCCACCGCAGATCTCCAGGCCCTTTAAATCCCCGCCCGAGCCCGGCTGCCAGAGCTCTGGCAGTGATTTAAAGGGCCCAGGGCTCCCCGCAGCGGCAGGAGCCCCGGGTCCTTTAAATCACCGCCGCGGAAGCCAGTCCAGTCCAGCATGGCGTTCCAGAACGGAACGGCTTACTTTCACCTCTGGCCCTTATTATTAAACAAAGTGCACAGACAGGCTCTCTCCTTTTCCCTTTGGCATCAGGTCGGGGGAGGAGTCACTGAACCCAGATCATACAGCGCTTACTGCAGAGCCTTGAGTCGGAGCAACCAAACTTCTACTCTGAACAACAAAGGCACTAGGGCCGAGGTCAGACTAGTGATCGCTATAGGGTGCAACCCCCCAGATCACTAGCCTGACCTCGGCCCTAGTGCCTTTGTTGTCCCTCCCTTGCTCAACTTCCTTTTTCCTGTTTATATAGCCCAGCCCCCAGGGCAGAGCGAGGGGCTCCTTGATTACGGTCCAGCTGTCTGGGCGATCAGCTCCAGACTGTATCTTTTAGGGGTAGTACACCCCATCACATGGTGATATAAGCTATAAGCCCTCATGCTTCAGGGCATAAATCAACCTCTAACTGAGGGGGGTAGGAAGAATCCACCCCTGTAGACACCCTAACTCACATGTTAGGGTTTCTTGCAACTTCCTCTGAAGCAGCTGCTACACTGGCTAAATGATGTTTATATGGCAATGACGCAGGTCAGTTGCTTTTCTAGGAATTTCTACAAACATATAACGATATATGATCTTTATATATTTAACTTGTGGAACTCCTTGCCTGAGGAGGTTGTGAAGGCTAGGACTATAACAGGGTTTAAAAAAAACTGGATAAATTCATGGAGGTTAAGTCCGTTAATGGCTATTAGCCAGGATGGGTAAGGAATGGTGTCCCTAGACTCTGTTTGTAAGAGGGTGGAGATGGATGGCAGGAGAGAGATCACTTGATCATTACCTGTTAGGTTCACTCCCTCTGGGGCACCTGGCATTGGCCACTGTCGGTAAACAGCAACAAAGAGTCCTGTGGCACCTTAAAGACTAACAGATGTATTGGAGCATAAGTTTTCGTGGGTGAATACCCACTGCGTCAGACGCACGTAATGTCGGCAGACAGGATACTGGGCTGGATGAACCTTTGGTCTGACCCAGTACGGCCGCTCTTATGTTCTTATATTATAACATATAATATTTCCCTGGCCACAGCCATTTAGAGCATTGTAATAACCAGATATCATGCAGTGCTAAGTTATATACCACATAGCTAGAGCTCCTGACATTTGTGGGTCAGCAGCGGGGAAAGCCGATGCAGCCTCCTGAAAGTTGTGGCTCATTTTTCCACATCCCGCTTCCAATGGAAGTGTGTGTTGGGTGTGACTCACCATGTTAGTGCCTCCCGCTGGTCATCTTACGGATCAGCTCCACAGGTCGGTACGCCGGCTCTCGGTGGTGTCTTGCCCGCCATCACTTCTGCTTCTGGACCTGTGTCGCTCCAAGGACCTTGGTGTCCTCTTCTGGGGGACAGTACCGCAGTCCAACGGGCCAGCCACTTCCTCAGGGATGAGGGGAGGGGACCCAGGCCCATGCACTACTCCAGATCCCAGCCCATGGCAGCCATGCTCTGTGTCCCCTCCAACCTCTCAGTCTACTTCCCAGGCCATTTCCCCGGAGCCCTAGCACTCTTATTTCCGGGCCTCTCTATGCCAGTCTTAGCAGCCAGCCAGGAGTTTGCTCTCACTCCCCTGATCCTGCCCAGCACTGCTCTGGCCAAGGCACTAGCTTTCTTCCTCCTGCAAGGCCACCAGTCCTCCCTTCTCAAGCTCCAGGGAGCAACTGAAGCTACTCTAGCCTGCAGTCCTTCTTATATGGGCCTGCCTGGCCCTGATTGGTTGCTTCTCGCAGCCCGTCTCTAATTGGCTGCCTCCTGCGCAGCCTCCCTAGGGCTCTATTAACCCCTTATGGGCCAGTGTGAGGCAGATGCCCCATCACATTGGGGAAGAGGGTTAGGGGAAACCACAAAGTGTTCCCACACCATACAAGGGTTTCAGGTCCCTATAAACCTGATCCAATGACCATTTAGGTGCCTAATTCTCACTGAATGCAACCACAGTTAGGAATCTAAATACCTGCTTTGAGGATCTGGGCCCCAGTGGCTACAGGGGGCATTGGAACAGGCCATGTGGCAGCAAAGAAAACCTTCTCGGAGCTTGAGTAGAGTATCACTAACTTCCCACACCAGAACTAACCCCTGAGTATAATGCATGCTTAAATCCACCTGTTACGGGAATGTTAAGCACACTAGCATCACAGATTGGAGTGGTAAAGCCCTATTAAATCATCTAGCCCATGCAGTCTCAACATGGGGGTGAGGCAAGTGACAAACGGGGGAATCAAACCTGGTTAGGGCGCGTAGATGCTCCTGTTGTATTAACCACAATAAATCCAGAATTAACAGGTGGCATCAAGTTATTCGAATGGAATATTCTCCTGCTCAACTCAGTCAGCTTCTCCCAAATCCCCCAGGATCTGCCTTTCTTCTCAGGGCTAACTCCCCAGGACTGGTTCAGTTAATCAGTGAATTATCGCTAGTTGCATGTTAGTATTATTGAGCCTTAGCCAAATGGCAATGCTGGTAATTCCATCCTGCATATGTAACCCTCACACCTCCTGGGTGTGGTGTTGTGTCCCATCTAGTGGCATCGAGACCACTTAAAGAGAGCAATTAATGAGTCTGCTCTACAGCCTTAGCTAACAGCCAGGCTTTTAGCTCATGCAGTAGAGGCTCATGCACTAAGCTCCAGAGATCCCAGGTTCAATCCCACCTGACGACGACCGGGGTCTGTTGGCGTTACATTTCCATGCCTTTTCTCCTTTAGTTTCAGCTGGATTCCATATTGTTCTCATTTTCTATCTCGCAATGCTGTGCTATTTAGACTGCAGCTATCTTCTACCACCCCCAGGCAGCTGCATTTCAGAGGCTGGGGAATGTGACTTTGGGGTTTGGATCCTCTGAGATGAAAAGTGCTATGTGCATTTAAGGAATTCTTTTCAATTCGCCAGTGGAACTCATTGGCCTCAACCTTTCCAGACTCCTGTACCCCTTTCAGGAGTCTGATTTGTCTTGCGTACCCCCAAGTTTCACCTCACTTAAAAACGACTTGCCTACAAAATCAGACATCAAAATACAAAAGTGTCATCGCGCACTAGTACTGAACAATTGCTGACTTTCTCATTTTTACCATATCATTAGAAAATAGTCCAATATTTATATTCCAATTCATTTCCTTACATTTCAGTGTATAGTATATACAGCAGTATAAACAAGTCTGTATGAAATTTTAGTTTGCACTGACTTCACTAGTGCATTTTATGTCACCTGTTGTAAAACTAGGCAAATATCTAGATGCGTTGATGTACCCCCTGGAAGACTTCTGAGTACCCCTAGGGGTACATGTACCCCCTGGTTGAGAACCACCGGCCTAAGATATTGTGAACTAAAGCACAGCAGGATTCAAGAAGGTTTGGAGAATTCTGTGGCAAATGAGACCATCTGCTGTTATACTGAATAGGAGTAAATAAAAATGGGGAAGCATATACAGAATCTGAGAAAGGGGAGGGAAAAACCAAATGAACAAAAAAAAAAAAACATGTCCCCTTTAAGAAGGCCTGTGAACCAACCCCAGCTAGCAAAGTTCCTAGTTCTCTTACGTCTACACTGCAATGAAAAACATGTGGCTGGCCTGTGCCAGCTGACTTGCTCACAGGGCTTGTGGGAAGGAGCTGTTTATTTGCAGTGTAGACATTCTGGCTGGGGCTGCAAGTCTGAGTTCTGGGACAGTTCCACCTCGCAAGCGCCTACAGCCCGAACGTCTACCCTGCAGTGAAAAAGCTCCTCAACGCAAGTCGGCTGGCATGGGCCAGCCACAGGTGTCTAATTACAGTGGAGCCGTACCTTTATGTTTAACAAACTGAACAGGCAGGCTTTCTCCCTTTCCCTTCGGCCTCCCGTCAAGGGAGGAGCCGCTCAACCCAGATCACACGGTCCTTACCACAGAGCCTTGAGTTGGAGCAACCAAACTTCTACTCTGAACAGTCACGAGGGCCCAGGTCAGACTAGTGACCTGACCCTATAGCAGCCAGCATGGTTCCTAGTCCCTCCTCCCTTGCTCAGCTTCCTTTCCCAGTTTATATAGCCCAGAGCCAGGGGCTCCTTGACTGCACCCCAGCTCTCTTGGCTGTCCGCTCCATACCAGGCCTTCTAGGGGTACTACACCCCTCCGTGCACAGCGATATAAGCCCTCATGCTTCAGGGTGTACCCTGTAATCCAGTAGACAGGGTACCCCTTAACTCACATGTTAGGATTTCTTCCACCAGCTGATACTGGCCTCTGTCAGACATAGGATCCTACCACTGCTTTGATCCCAGATGGCAGTTCCTTTGAGCCCAGGCACGCACCGCCCCTCACTGAGAATCAACGGCTATTATATATTGCATTGGCACAATCAGGGTGAAACCGAGCTAATTAAACACTGCCACATAAGAAGCCGGGCGTGTCGAAAGCAGCCTGAGTCATCCGCAATTTACTCTGTTGAGGATCATAACAGGCTTCACCACTGAGAGTTCCTAATTATCCTTCTTATATATGGTAATGGATAGACTGATGTTTATATGGCAATGACCCAGGTCAGTTCCTTTTCTAGGAATTCTGTCCCATGATAGGTTTCACATTTAATAACTGCAATATATATATATACCTCTGATACTTAGACTGAGGCTTGTGAGCCGCAAGTGGCTGTTTAAAGTCTCCTGCAGCTCCTTGCAGCCAGGGGCGGCTCCAGGCACCAGCGCACCAAGCGCGTGCCTGGGGCGGCAAGCCGCGGGGGGCGGCCTGCCGGTCGCTGTGAGGGCGGCAGTCAGGCAGCCTTCGGCGGCATGCCTGTGGGAGGTCCGCCGGTCCCGCGGCTTTGGCGGCAATTCGGCGGCGGGTACGCCCAAGCTGCGGGACCGGTGGACCTCCCACAGGCGCACCGCCGAAAGCCGCCTGACTGCCGTGCTTGGGGCGGCAAAATACATAGAGCCGCCCCTGCTTGCAGCACTTGATATTCAAAGACAGTGTGATTTAACTATTAACCAATCCAACAGGATGCTTTTACTATGTTATTAACCAACTGTAGTTGATAAAATAATAATACTTGATCAGTCATTTAGCTGTGAGAATAAAATTATATATATATGAGCTCATAGGCGCCGACTCCGTGGGTGCTCCAGGGCTGGAGCACACACGGGGAAAAATTGGTGGGTGCTTAGCACCCACCGGCAGCTCCCCACCCCGCCCCCCCGTCCCAGCTCACCTCCGCCTCCGCTCTGCCTCCGCTCTGCCTCCGCCTCCTCCCCTGGGCGCACGGCGTGCCCGCTTTTTCCCCCTGGCTCCCAGCGCTTGCGCTGCGAAACAGCTGATTCGCGCAGCAAGCGCTGGGAGGGAGTGGGGAGAAGGGGGAACGCGGCACGCTCGGGGAAGAGGCGGGGCCAGGATGGGGATTTGGGGAAGGGGTCCAATAGGGGCAGGGAGGGGGTGGCGTTGGGGCGGGGACTTTGGGGAAGGGGTTGGAATGGGAGCGGGGAAAGGGTGGAGTCGGGGTGGGGCCAGGGGGGCGCGAGCACCCACCAGCGCCGGGGAAAGTTGGCGCCTATGGATGAGCTCAATTTAGATTATCCAAAAGAAGAGGCGACTTGGTTAGTGTATACGTACCTTCAGGACATAGGCACCGACTTCATGGGTGCTCCGGCGCTGGAACACCCACAGAAAAAAATTAGTGGGTGCTTAGCACCCACTGGCAGCCAGCTCCCCCCTCCCACCCGTGCCTCCTGCCCGCCTGCTGCCCCGCTGATCAGCACCTCCCCCTCCCTCCCAGCGCCTACTGCCTACCAGGATCAGCTGTTTCGCGGCGTGCAGGAGGCTCTGAGAGTGAGGGGGAGGAGTGGGGGATGGGGCATGCTGGGGGAGGAGGCAGAACTGGGCTAGAAGAGGTGGGATGGGGGCAGGGCAGGAAGAGGCGGGGAGCGTGGGGACTTGGGAAAAGGGGCGGGTCCTGGGGTTGAGTACCCCCGGGCCTGGAGGAAACCGGTGCCTATGCTTCAGGGGGAGAAAATATCAGCTGCTAAAGAGCTCTTTAGTCTAGCAGAGAAAGGCAGGACAGGAACCAATGGCTGGAAGTTAAAGCCAAACAAATTCAAATGAGAAATAAGGCACGCTTTGTTTTAACTCTGAGGGTGATTATTGGGCAAAAGCCACTAACAGTCGAGGTGGAGTCTCCATCTCTTGACGTTTTCGAATCAAGCCTAGATGCCTTTCTGGGAAGAGATGCTTTAGTCAAACACAAATTACTCAGCGCAATCCCGCAGTAAGTATATGAAATCATCTGGCCTGTTTTATACAGGAGGTCAGACGAGATGATCACAGTGGTCCCTTATGGCCTTCGAATCTATAATCTAAAGGTTCTTTCTGGCCTTTAAAAAAAAAAATCTAATCTACAAAGCCTGCTGTATGTTATTCTGCCTCCACCCTAGCCTCCGTCAAAAAGAAAAACAAGGATCCTCCCAGTTTTGCAACAATTTATTAGCAATGTCCAGAGAAAATACAAAATTTTATTTACAATGAAATCAAAGGAATGGAAGGAGGGAGGAGTGCGCTGGTCACAGGTGGAGCTGGGATTTCGAGGATCGAGAACAAGTACATAGCAAGGGGAGCTGTGTGGATGGAGACAAACAATCCCGCATCACCCAAGCCCACCTAGGGAAAACCCAGCCCTTGCCCTCTGATGGGTCTCCCTTAGGGCCCCTATCCTGCGTCACTGAAACCGACAGAGACTTCGTCTCTCTCAGTGCTAACGCGTTCCTCATCCCTGTTGTACCTGAGCACCAGGGACTTTTGCTGCTGGCTTCAACGGGGAACAGGATCTTGCTTGGAGAGCTGGATTGGCTGCAACCCACAGAGGAGGCTAAGCAGCAGCAGCGACGGCAGCGACCGGACCAGACAGGACATGCAAGGATGGGAACCCCTGCAATTCCACCAAGAAACACAAAGGGGCAGCAAGCTATTTTGGTTTAATTGTTTTCCCCTGGAGAGAGATTAGCAGGTGCCATGCAGGTGCTTTCCACTGGAAAACAGGGGGACCTGGAGCAGTAGCTGCAACTCCACACTGCAGAAGAGATAGGGCCAAGGGGGGATCCGGATCCGGACTTCTCCCAAAGTATACCTGGCATTTGGCTTAAGCCGCTTGTAGAGAGAGGGGGCAAAGTTTGGACCTGGAGCCAGATCCAAATTTCTCCCCAAATCCAGGAGGCATTTGGATTCAGGGTTCTGATTCAACCCATTGTAGAGACAGGAGGCAGCTGCAAAGTTTGGACCTGGAGCTGGACTTTTCCCTAAAGTATATGAGTATCCAGATCCGGGTCCTTCTCAGGCTGGAAGACTGCAACTCAGGAGGCTGATAACACCTCAAAAATCAGCCCTGGCGTAGGTGCAGAGGGAAGCATTTGCCCTTCTCTGCAGTAGCTCTCTGGGGGGGGGGGGTAGATAATGAGGGAAACTGTGATTTCAGTTTATGCTAAGATCCTTGCAGAGAGGGTTCGACTAGGGAATGGGGGAGGGGGATATCCAGACAATTTCTCCCCTGCAATTGCATCTGTCCCCTGTTTCCAAGTGCTCAATAATTTTCTTGGTCAGGGCACTTATTTTCCTTCCTCCACCCTCCTCTCTGTATTGTTTTAAGGGTTGCAGTATCCTGTGCAAGATATTGCACTGACCCAGCTAATATATATGTGCACCACCGCACTCTACGAGATAGAAACAGAATTCAACTGTGTGTCATAGGTCCTATACTGCCAGCAGCTAATGGAGATTCTCCTTTAGCCCAGGGGGTTGGGCTTTTGGATTAGAAAGATCCATGTTCTATCCCTACTGTCGCCGCGAAGTTCTAAATGGCCACTGCGTGCAGTGCAGCAACATCTAGGAAGAGCCAATGTGATCGTGGATTTGCTACAATATATAACAGCCTATTTGCTTCCTTTGAAGGCCATAGGAATTTCATATATAAATGAATCTGTGGATTAGGGGTTGTCTTTTGTAAGAACTCATTCTCAAGGAGACAGGCAGGGCAAATATGTTTAGAAGCAAATTGTGCCGGGACCGGTATGAACCCAGCTGTCTCCTTTCACCTTGTAGCATTCAGGCCTGCTTCTCTGCTAAACTCACACCACATGTCACCATTTACACCTGTGATTCGTGCCCGCTTTGCACTGGTGTCAATGAAGACTCATGACGCAGTGATGCAGTTGGATCAGGCAATAAGGAACCGGAAGGGAAAGGGGGTGTGGGAAGAGCAGGATTATCTCTGAACACGGGGGGATCAGCAGAGGCGCAGGGAAGGAGCCAGAGATTGACTTCCTACAACCCTGTGCACAGTAACTTTCCTCTGCTTCGCTCAGCGTGGGGCCGAGGCACATGTGGAAGGCGTGTGCACGCCTGGGAAGCCGGAGAGCAGCGGAGAAGGAATGTACAGTATGGAGAGCTTGGCACAGGTTCCCCCTCCAGCGGGTTGGAACGGCTAGAAGCAACCCGCTGACGCACATGCCCTGGTCTTCCCAGGGAGATTTCAGATAAAGGGCCGTATCAGGGGGAAGGATCGCCTTTTAAATAAGAGTTAAATGCCTCTTATCTTATCTCAGCCTGGGGCCCTGCAGTTAATTAGCCGGTTGATTTCCAAATGGGGGATATTAACAGGGCGAAGATGGAAAGATACTGGTGCACTCCGAGGCGTCCAAAGGCAGCCCCACTTGGAGGGCAGGGGAGCTGAAAACGAGGGCTTGAATAGTTGAATAGCAAAGGGGCTGCTTTCACTACCTGGCGTTTCATAGCATGAGCTCAGGATAGTTCTGTGAGAGAGAACCCCGCCTGGGCGGTTCTTGGGTGGTCCTCAGCGATCCATCCGGATAGTGGGCATTTCTCAGGGTGCTACTCTGTGTCAGCAGCATGGGCATTCCCCCTTTTCTCCTCACACACCCAGGCTTGAGCCCAAACTTACCCTTTTTCCTAGGGCCCCCTCTACTGTTAAGTTCAATAACAACAAATAGAAACGTGTCACCGGAGCTTGCTCCTGAGTTTTGCTGTTTCTGCGACTGCTCCCTGAAGGACCGCCTCTGTCCCTGACCCCAGTGCTTTTTCTGTCTCAGGGAGACACTCGAAAATCCCTTTTATATCCTGGGTTGGCGCTAATAGGATCCACCTGATCTGGCTGCCAGGATGAGTCAGCAGGACAGCTGTTTTTTGTCCTCAGGGTCCTACAACCTGGCACAAGGGCGCTAAGACCTGGCACTCTATTCCAAGTGGTTTCTCGGAATGCCACCTGGGTAGCCCTCACTAAATGACGTGGGTATTTCTTGGGTACCCCTGGGTGTAGCCCTCAGTTTCCTTCTTCAGAACTGCATTGGGTTCCCCTGAAGGTGCAACAATGGGGCAGGATAACCCTAGATCAGCTCCTCTGCCATGTTATTCATGTTGGTAGAATGGACTTTTTTAAATGGGGATGTCGGTATTTTGTCCAACTGCGACACAGCTCCTCCTTCGTTTGGTTCTGTCCCTGCTGATCTGATCAGACCCTGCCTCCTTGGCGGCAGGCCGCAGTGTCAGCTATTTTTCCTTGAGTACTAAGTGCCTTCCGTGGAGAGGTGATGAAACATCTGCTCACCAGCAAAGGGTAGTGCGAGAAACACCTGGTTCTTCATGCTTCGTGCCAGTTGACAGGTAGCAGGCCTGGCAATTGCATGGAGATCCACCTTTAGGGTGCCTGCAGCTGGCACCCCGTTCTTGGGTGACTCACGTGACGTCAGTGTTTACAAACTCCGTAGTTTCAGCATCTCAGAAGTCGCCTCAGGAGGAGGAGCCTTCTGCTGCATTGCTGCGATGGAGGAGGGCGGGGTCAGGGAATCTTGTTCAACAGTATTAATGCCACCCAACCCTGCTGGTGGACGTGATGCTCTCCAGTGGTTAGAAAGAAGACCTCTCCAGCGCCCGCTGTCCAATCTGCAGCTGGGGAGCATGCATAGGGGCATCCGGGCAGTACCACCGGGGTGTGGTGCAGATACCTCTCTGACCTTCCAAGCTGGGCATGCTCACCAAGCAATACAACTGCATTTGTGGTGGTGGTGACCCCGGACGCACTGCACGATGGAGCATCTAGAGTTCGAAGCCATTACTGTAGGACACTAATGAGTCCATATGAGTCCCTAGGGTCTTTGTCCAATCTCACCATCTTCCCCATGGACACAGGCATCCTGGCTTTGCATAGGCTGGTGCTTCTCAACCTTTCCCATCCTGGGACCCATCTAGCTGGGACCTACCCTCCCGCCACATTTAGTGATATGGAAAGGGCAGGTTGTTATCATGACCCCTTGACACCTGTTTGCAATCCCGCCTGGGGCTCATACCTTAGACAGCTCCAGTCTACTCATCCCCTGAGGCAGCTGGCTAGGTAAGTGAGTCCCACATCAGTGATCAGCCTGGCCTGGGAGGCATTATGGGAGGAAAGGGTGTTCTCAGTTTTGTGGTCTGGTAGAAAGGAGACACGGGAAGGCCCGGAGGGTGCTGGGGATGTCTCTTAGGGGGCTTCCCCGATGGAGAGCCGCTCTTCTCGCACCAGGTGGATGACTGCTAGCAAGACTGCCAAGAGGCGCCATTCGCTTCTGGGCTGCGTCTCTACTGCAATCACATGACTCAGATTGTGCATGGAGGCGGGAGAGAGGAAGGAAGGTGGATACCTAGGCAGTCCTGAAACCCTAACCTGCTCCCTTCCTTTGTCCAGCTGCTGGTTCTCCTGCCAGAACCCCAGCAAATTCCCAACCCCCATCTTTTTCCCTTTCACAGCCGGGCTTTGCATCTCAGTAGCACACACGGTAACGTGCCTACATGCAATAATGTGCCGAAGCCAGATGGGGAACCCTAGTGACCTTTGCAAATGGGAGAGCCCAGACTGCTGCCCTGCCGGCACTACCGACCCTGCTCTGGTTTGATTTCAGGGGGTGGGAGGAAACCTAGCATTTCCACCCCAGTTTGCTTTCTGGGTCACAAAGGGTTAACAGCATATGTACAAGCTGCAGAAGGAACCAGGGGGGTTGCTCAGTAGATGGAATGGAGCTGGCAAAGGGACCAGAAAGATTGGCTATATTTTCCCCCTCTCTTTTTTTTGTTTTGTTTTTTTTAACATTTTTCTGTTTCGCCGAGCGAGGACAGACACTTTCTCACTGCGCTTACTCCTGGCTGGAGCCGAAGAGCTGGAGGAAGAAGGAGAAGATGTAGACGATGTCCAGGTAGATATTGAGGGCTCCAAAGATGTATTCCTCCGGGCTCAGTGAGTACCGGCGGTTCCCCATCAACAGCTGCGTGTCAAATGCCAGGAACTGGGGGGAGAGAGAGGGAAAACGGACCCACAAAGAGGATCAGGCAATGCATCGCATGCTTGAACATAAGAACATAAGAATGGCCGTACTGGTCAGACCAAAGGTCCATCCAGCCCAGTATCCTGTCTACCGACAGTGGCCAATGCCAGGTGCCCCAGAGGGCGTGAACCTAACAGGTAATGATCAAGTGATCTCTCTCTTGCCATCCATCTCCACCCTCTGACAAACAGAGGCTAGGGACACCATTCCTTACCCATCCTGGCTAATAGCCATTGACGGATTTAACCTCCATGAATTTATCCAGTTCTCTTTTAAACCCTGTTATAGTCCTAGCCTTCACAACCTCCTCAGGCAAGGAGTTCCACAGGTTGACTGAGATAACGCCACACCCGGACTGGTCTCGTGGCCAAGCAACTTATGCTGAAGTTACCTCCTTTCTTAATTTCATCCCATTCCTCCTGGTTATACCCCACCCCCAGCAATTCCTTGGTGATAACTACCTTCAGGGACTTCCATCGTCTCACCCCCGCAGCCCCGTCTTGGCCGCTGCTTGGCCAAGGAGCGCTCCTGAGTCTTCCTTGCGAGTCCCTTCCCCCAGCCCCGGGATTGTTTCTGTGGTTCTTCTCTGCATTTCCTCCCACTTCAGCAAATACCTGCCTGGTAACGTGCTGTCCTGAACCCAGCACAACATTCCAGGTGCAGTCACGCTACAGCTATAAAGAATTCTACCCTTCCCCTCCCGGCGCGGTGACTAGGTGACTTTGCCAAACTGCGCAGAGAGGGGGCCCGGTCTAGAAGATGGGGAATCAGGGGACCTGAATAGTACTGCTGGCTCTGCTGCTAACCTGTCTGACCGTGGGCTGGTCTCTGAGCCTCCAATTCCCCCTACCACCTTGCGTCTGTCTTGTCTATTAACTTTCGCCGCGTCCCTGCGCCTTCCCTGGTTTCACTGTGCTCTTTGGGGCAGCATGTGTGAAGATGCAATGCCCAGCACAATGGGGTCTGGGTCTCCTAAGGAATTCTGGGACAGAAATAATAATTGGCCATAGAGGCCCGGTCCATCGGCTTCAGCCGCTGAGGATCTGACGGTCTACATTTACGAGCCAGTTCTATTCCATTTAACCCTGGGCACACTTTACAGGGCGATCGTAAAACAGCCGAGTTCTTCATAACTGACTTTATTAGCTATTAAACAAATTGCTCAACTGCTGTTATTCCCAGCGGGCTCCGCCTCGCCCCAAGGCGGGTGTCCTCCTGACCCCCCATTGGGGGCGGCTCCGCATGCTCCTCCGGCGGGTGCTTCCTGCTTTCTGAACAGCAAATGCGACTCGGCTAAAATACGCTCTGGAGAAACACTTGCTGCATACGCTGCCTGGAAGCTCCCTCATGTACGGGCCCAGCGTTTGGTTTTGGTGTAATACAGCAAGTATTTTTGACCCAACAGTGTTGGGGCCTCGGGAGCGGGGGCAGGGAGTTCTGCATGGGACCCACAGCTCTGGCACACACACCCCCGGGCTGCAATGGAGCACCCCCCTCCACCTGCTGTCTCCGTCCTAAATTCTACACATGGCTCTGCCACGTGATGTCAATCCTGCCCCCATGCCACACCCTGCTACTCTAGTCTTGGGCTGCCAGCACCCACAGCTCTGCCAGTGCCCCTCGTCATGGGCCTCACCTTGGGGCAGGATGCAGGACTGCACGGGGCCCTTCCCTCCAGCGCCCCCTTGTGACTGCTTCCTTGGCCCCACAGTGGCCTGTCTCTGTCTGGGTCTCCCCTGGCCAGGACATTTAGAAGTTCGATCCCCTTTCGAGGTAACGAAGGCCCCGCTGTACCTCCCACTCCCAATCAATATCCAAACAAATCTTTCTCCACGCTGAAGGTCTCTGCTTCCTGGAGCTCCGCAGAGTTCCTCCCAGGCTGCTCGGTCACCAGCAGGTTTCTCCCTCGCTGCCTCCCCACCCCGGTCCTGACTGCCTCACGCCCAGAGACACACACCGCTCTGCCAAAGCTCTCCCAGCTCTGCCGATGAACCTCACTCCCTCCGCTGTTCCATACCGTGGCTGGCCTTAAACCAGGGCCACCAGCCGTGCCAGACACAGCTCTGATGTGGTGATAAAGACACAGGCACACTAGGGACTAGGCCCAGATGATCCCATGGATTGCTATTCGTCATCCACCTTTGAACATGAAGGTCTCCTGCAGTACAACTCCCCTCCCTCTCCTTCCCCATGCTCGTCTTGCCTTGCAAGGGACAGGCGATTTGCTACCTGATTGAACTCGGCCAAATCAATCAATCAAACTCCCATTCCTTGGGATTCGGCGCCGCTTACCAAAGTAAAGACAATCGCACCCAGCACGGCATATATGGCATGGAGCCACGGCACCTACAGGAAATAGACAAATGCACCAGTCAGCTTTAGGAAGAAACCCAACCAGCAAGACGGGAGGGCTTGACTCACACCAGAGATGGGAGTAGAACCGAGGTCTCCTGAGCTAGCACATGAGCCACCAGACCACACTGAGCATGTGAGCCAGCCACATAAGGATCACAACGACCCTTTAGAAGGGGCATGATCTCACACACCCCTAGGCCTTACAGTTAGAAAAGGGACCACATGGATCAGGATTTTGGGTGACCAGACAGCAAATGTGAAAAATCGGGACGGGGGTGGGGGGGTAATAGGAGCCTATGTAAGAAAAAGACCCAAAAATCGGGACTGTCCCTTTAAAATCGGGACATCTGGTCACCCTACGGGGCTTGCTTTCAGAGGCAGGATCTCTCTCCCACCCCCCAGGCCTGAAAGGAGCTCGCTCTTCCCTCATCCATCCCCTCCCCCCACTGCCCCGGCAGGAGCTCACTCTCCCCCTCTACCTCCCAGGGCCGGAGGAGTTCTGTACTCTCGACGATTATTGGGGGTGCCCCTGCTTGCTCCCCCTTTCTGCACGCCCCTGGCTGCCATTGACATCTGCTGGCACGACGAATGCTCTGCCGTTCTGAATGGCAGACCCATTGCATCTCACATCGAGACACTACGCATCAGACGCCTCTTTCGAAAATGCTGGGCTTAGTCGTTACATGTCCTCAAGTCATGAGCGAAAGCACTTGGCCTCCAAGAAAGAACAGGTTCCATTCAGAGGCCAGTACTGACAGTTGCTTAAAGCAGCTGTGCTCGAAGATGATTATTCCCCTCTATTCGACATTGATGAGGCCTCATCTGGAGTACTGTGTCCAGTTTGGGGCCCCTTCCCTACAGGAAGGATGTGGAGAAATTGGAGAGAGTCCAGCGGAGGGCAACAATGATTGGGGGGCTGGAGCACATGACTTATGAGGAGAGGCTGAGGGAACTGGGCTTGTTTAGTCTGCAGAAGAGAAGAATGAGGGGGGATTTGATAGCAGCCTTCAACTACCTGAAGGGGGGTTCCAAAGAGGATGGATCTAGACTGTTCTCAGTGGTACCAGATGACAGAAAAAGGAGTAATGGTCTCAAGTTGCAGTGGGGGAGGTCTAGGTTGGCTATTGGGAAAAACTTTTTCACTAGGAGGGTGGTGAAGCACTGGAATGGGTTCCCTAGGGAGGTGGTGGAATCTCCTTCCTTAGAGGTTTTTAAGGCCTGGCTTGACAAAGCCCTGGCTGGGATGATTTAGATAGGGTTGGTTCTGCTTTGAGCAGGGGGTTGGACTAGATGAACTCCTGAGGTCCCTTCCAACCCTGATAATCTAGGATTCTATGAATTCTATGATTCTATGAATGCAGCCATCTCCAGCCTAAAGGAACGTGCCCAACTGCTTGGGGAGCCCTGGAACAGCCAATAGGACCCAGTCGGATACAGGTAAACAACTGCGGCCCCAAAGTGATTAATGGAGGCTGCCAGACTCTGGGCAACGTCCTCCTTTGTCAACATTTCCCAGTGTCCGTTGAGCACTCAGCGACGAAGAATTGCAAAATAAAAGCTCCTGGATGGAGAACAAGACGCCAAAGGCTGGGATGCCAGCACCCCCACTCCTCGCCTTTGCAATCAATCACCGTCATTAGCCACCCGTCGCAGGATGTCGGTCGGGAACAACAAACACCTTTGTTGGACCTGAACAGCGTCGCGCGCCAGAAGCATCCGCCAGAGTGGAAAGAGACAGAAAATGTGGCAGAGGGGTGATGGCAGGAGGGTGGTGAGGTAGGTGAGCGTGACAATAATCCCCCGAGAGCTGGCCACACACATGTGGCCCTTGGATATTGCTGGATTTATTCAAACACGTTAATCAGTAGCCAGCGCTTTAGTGGCTAGAACAGGGGCCTAAGCATTGGGATTTCTGAGTTCTATTCCCTGCTTTGGGAGGGGAGAATACAGGGCAAGGATCAGAGCCACTGATTGGGCCTCTGGACTCCTGGCGCAGTGGTTAGACCAGCGGACTGGCCATCAGGACTCCTGGTTTTCATTCCCAGCTTTGAGACGGGAAGGTGGTTAAAGCATGTAACTGGGAGCAAGGAACGGTGGGTTCTACACCCAGTTTTGAGAGGGCAGCACGGTGCAGTGGTTAAAGCAGCTAACGGGGAACCCACTCCTGGGTTCTAGTCCAAGCTTTAAGGGCAGGGTGTGCTGGACTGGTTAGAGCAGTTGATTTATGAGCCAGGGCTCCTGGTTTCACTTCCCAGCTCGGGGAGGGGAATGTGGTGCAATCATTAGAGCAGGAGAATGGGAGGCAGGACCCCCGGTACCTTTCCCATCGGTGCCACCAGGGCAAAGGTCAGCATTTTCAGCCAACGCAATCTCCCAGGAAGGAACAAATCCTTTCATTCAGTTGGACCAGATCTCATTATCAGTTAACTCCAGTGTCAATCTAGGATCAGTGCCACCCCCAGGCAAGGCACAAAGGGCCGAGGTTTGGGCCGAATGAGGAGGGTTGTCTGGCATTAATCCAAAAGGGACACTAAACACATGAGCCGGGGTTTCCAAAAATGTCCTCACTGCAGTCACAAGAGTGATTGCAACATACACAGACGGACCCAAACTAACTTGAATCCAGCTAGCTCGGGCCCCAGTGCAACCACGGCTGCATGGGATTCTGGGCAGTCTGGGACCGTGTGTCTGTACTCAGCTCACCCACCCTGCAGTCTGTCCTGCCACAGCGTCACTGCAATTGATTCGCGCACTAGCTAGATTAAAGCTAGCTCAGGTATGTCTATAGATGCTGCAATCACACCTCCAACTGCAGTGTAGGCACACCCTAAGGGAGTTAGGCACCTCAATCCCATCGGGCGCCTAACTCTTTTAGGCTACTTTGAAAATCCCTGTCTTGATGCCCTTCAACAGGGTTAGTTTTCAATGTGGACCTTGCCACTGCTCAACATTGGACGGTCTGAAATGCTGCACTGGGGCCATTTCTAGTTAGTTCCCCATGTCCATCTTTGATGTCTGACATCCACACATAAGGGAATGGAGCTTTATTCAGCTCAGAGGATTTTAGGGGTGTGGGGGGAGACCTGAACCTCCAGATATTCCAGGCAGCCACTCCCCAAAATCCCTAGGACATAATCTGGTTCAGTGCAAAGGAAGGAAAATTAGCTAGATAGATGTGTATGGGACTAGATTAGAAAACTAGATGTGTAATAATAATCTAGCTCTTCTCAACTGTAGATCGCAAAGCACTTTACAAAGGAGGGCCGGATCATTATCCCCATTTTACAGATGGGGAAACTGAGGCACAGAGAGGGGAAATGACTTGCCCAAGATCACCCAGCAGGCCAGTAGCAGGAATAGAACCTAGGTCTCTTGAGACTCAGTCTAGTACGCACACCACTCAAGCACACTGCTGCCCCCTGGATGGGGATAGATACAATTAACCACATTTGCCCAGAGCACCTGGCTTGTCTATCACCTCCTTCAATTCCCGGCTTGTATTCAACAAGCTATGGGGCAATTTCCTGAGCTTATCTCTGCCTGCACTTTAGCTTTTTCTGAATACAATCACTAAGCTGATATTCTGCTCCTGGATTTAAAAGGTTTGGCTGTTTATTCAACTCTGCAGTAGCAAGGCGGGGGTGGGATTTTTCCCCCCAAAGCAGTTCAAGTCGCTGCTACTCAGTGACACTGGTTTTAAATCCAGAGTCACTCCATGAAGTTCAGGAGGAGTTACGCAGATCTTGTGGGGAGGAGAAATGGGCGCTGCAGGACTGGCCATCAGGGAGTTATTAATTATTTTCATTATTGTTATATGCATTGAAGTCACAGACCAGGACCAGTCACAGACCACAGGGCTAGGCGCTGGACAACCGCAGAACAATAAAATAGGCCCTGACCCACAGAGCTGCCAATCTTACACCCAGTCGGTTTGAACCAATCAGCCACACCAATGGACAGTGGCTCTGAGCAATTCTTCCCCCGGCCCTTTTTGGAGTGGGAAGTTGGACTGTTTCACTCTCGGCTGCTCCCTGATAGGACACCCCGGGCGACTCCCTGCCTTTGCCTTCGCCCGCTCAGCAGCTGTTTCTGACCCATGGGAGGTTTGGCGGCTCAGCTGTTTGCACTTCCTGGCAGCACGATTATTAACACGATTGATTGTGACGGCTCCCCCAATCTCCAAGCCTTTGTGTCTGCTTCCGCCCACCCCCTCCTCGCGGGAGCTCTCATTCAGCAATTTATCCTCAGTGGAAACTCTACAGCGGCTGGAAAATGCTGATAAAGGGGCAAATTACTGTGAGTTCCGGCTCACTGAGAGTCTCCACTTATCACCCTGAGCCGTCACTTTGTTTGTCCAGCCTCGCTGTGCCCAGATGCCCCACACTTCTCATAGGTGACATCCACACTCATAGGTGCCGACTTATTAAGATCCCGGGGGTGCTCCGCCCCAGACCCCGCTCCCACTCCACCCCTTCCTCCAAGCCCCCACCTCTCCCCGTCTCTTTCTGCCCACTCCCCCGCCTCTTCCTGCCAGCGCTCCTCCCCCTCCCCCCAGTGCCTCCTGCATGCCGCGGAACAGCTGATCATGGCGGGCGGAAGGCGCTGGAAGGGAGGGGGAGGAGCTGTTCAGCGGGGGCACCGGTGGGCAGGAGGAGCAGGAGGCGCTGACCCATGGGGCTGCCAGTGGGTGCTGACCACCCACTATTTTTTTTTGTGTGGGTGCTCCAGCCCCGGAGCACACACGGAGTCGGCACCTAGGTACACACTGATGGGTAGCTAGAGGGACACACCCACTTACGGGCAGCTAGAGGGAAATATTCGCTCCATCCAGAGGCAATGCTGTTCAGATCACATACTTACCCCCGGAGTCACTCTGATCTGGATTACGTTGGTGTCAATCCACTGTGACACCATTGGGCTGACACAGCTGTAACTGAGATCAGAACCTGTTGATTCCAGCGGGAGATGCATCCAAATTATTCCAAGGGATGAGTTTAGCCCGGTGTTTGGAAGGACAAGGAAGCAGCCAAAGTGGGGAGGGAGGTCCTTACCCACCTTTAACCCCCATGCCCAAATAAGAGAGGTTGCCCCTGCCAGCTAGGAATCAGGCTGCATCGTGGTTTGCACCACGGGCCATCCCCATCTGATCCCGTGCACAAGAACATCCTCCCTGCAGAGGCAGCACCATGGGAGCGACCTGGGATCTGAAGAGAGAAGAGGTCACTTACGTATTGGAAGGGGAGGAGAACGGCCAGGATGATCCCGCTGAAGAGCAGCACCATGAGCATGACGAAGAGGACGCCCTGGCAGGAGGTGAAGTCAAACTGTGGAGGTAAAAAGGGGCCGTTGGTTTTATTGGCTCAGCGCGCTGGCGGTGGGCAAGGCGCACGGGACTCAGTGATGAGGTGTTGGCTCCTTTGTGCCCCCTGCTCAGCCACTCACCCAGCATCACACACGTCGCCCTGTCAGTCACTAGCCCACCTATATCCCAAATCCCATACCCAGCACCCATCGACCACGCCTATACCCCATACCCAGCACCCAGCAGATCCCACTTATATCCCAAACCCCATACCCAGCACCCATCGACCACGCCTATACCCCATACCCAGCACGCATCGACCACGCCTATACCCCATACCCAGCACCCATCAGATCCCACTTATATCCCAAACCCCATACCCAGCACCCATCGACCACGCCTATACCCCATACCCAGCACGCATCGACCACGCCTATACCTGGCATCCATCATACCCTATCTATTCCCCAAATCCCATACCCAGCACCCATCTACCATGCCTATACCCCATACCCAGCACCCATCAAATCCCACTTATATCCCAAACTGCATACCCAGCAACCATTAGACCCCACCTAGACCCCAAACCCCATACCCAGCACCCATCAGACCCCGCCTAGACCCCAAACCTGGCACCCATCAGACCCTATCTATACCCCAAACCTCATACCCAGCAACCATTAGACCCCGCCTAGACCCCAAACCCCATACCCAGCACCAATCAGACCCTGCCTATACCCCAAACCCCCTACCCAGTACCCATCAGACCCCACCTAGATCATACATCCATCAGACCCCCACCTATACACAGCACCCTTCATGTCACACCTATACCCCAACCCCCCTACCCAGCACCCAGCAGACCCTGCCTAGACCCCAAACCTGGCACCCACCATAACCTATCTATACCCAAATCCCATACCCACCACCCATCAGACCCCGCCTAGACCCCAAACCCGCTACCCAGCACCCATCAGACCCCACCTATACCCCACACCTAGCACCCATCAGAGCCCTCCTATACCCAGCCCCCTTCATACCACACCTATACCCCAAACCCTCTACCCCAGCACTCATCCTACCCCAAATCCTGTACCCTTAACCTTATAGACCAGGACTCAACATACCCCACCTACACCCGAAATCCTGTAGCCTAGCACCCATCACACTCTGGACCTTATAACTCCAAATCCTATCATTATTATACAGCTTATTCACCACCTATATCCAATCCTTATCCACCTCAGCATTGTCATCCCACTGCACCCAAAATCCAAGACTCCCCAGGACCCATATCGCACCCATACTGCAACCCCCATCCCTGTCAGAGATTCCCTCCTGTACCCCACCTGTCCCCCCTCCCCCGGCCTTTAGCTGCTTTCCCAGATCCATACTTCCTGGCCAAACCATTTGCTGCATGAGTGTCAGCTCCTCTTTCCCTCCTCCCCGCTCTGAGATGCATCCCCTGCCCCCCTGCCCTACATGCTGGGATAGTCTCACCTTAGAATCATAGAATATCAGGGTTGGAAGGGACCTCAGGAGGTCATCTAGCCCAACCCCCTGCTCAAAGCAGGGCCAACCCCAACTAAATCTACCAACACCAACTAAATCAACACCAACCTTGGTCTGGAAGCTGAAGATGGTGACGGAAAGACACACCAGGGCTGTGATCCCCAGGCACAAGAGAACCGACGTGGTGTTGTAATAGCTGCAAAAGGAACATGGAAACCACATTTCTAATTAGATCCCACAAATGGATGGAAGGAGAGAGACAATTAGGAGCTCCAGGGGCTTAGCAGAGGTAGGCAGATAAAGCATGGATGCTAGGGTCAGGCAAACAAGCATCAGGGGTTGAGATTACCCTTCACTTCCCATATGGCTAGACAGTGGGGGTTCCTGGCTAGATAGGTATGGAAAAGCCTAAGAAATGACTGATGTGTGGATTCTCCTTCTGCTATAGATGAAAGAAAATTGCTGGCAAGGCCAGCCTCAAGCCTCCAATTTGCTTCCCTCTATCCCTCTTTGGCTGGCAGAAGCCTGGATCTGTTAATATTCCTTCTGTGCTTTGCAGTAAGAGAGGTGGGACTGCCCCCTAGACACTGCTTCTGCTCCCTACACAGCGGCTGGGAGAGGATGGGAATGGCAGAGCCCTGAGCCACCCCACAGCCAGCTTTCCTGCCCCGCTCCCTACAGCACCTCCTGCTTGGAGATGCCGCGACAGGAGTGGCAGTGGACTCCCCAAAAGCCCATGCCCCTGCAATGACGCGTGGTGGCGGGGGGGGCTCTCTCTGGGGCTGGAGTTGATCTGAGCTTCCCCACAGCCAGCTGTTGGCAAAACACATGGAGTTCACACCGGCCTCCACTGGAGGTTGCAGCCGATGTCAAAGGAAGGGTCAGGTTTTGCTTGGCTATTTTAGCAGGAGCAAAGGGCCAGCGTTGCTCAGATAATTCTAACGTGGGAAACCAAGGAAGGGAGCTGCAGAGAAGAGCTGGGACGTGGAGCCAAACTAAGGAAAAGAAATCTGATGCCCAACTGATTGACCTACCTGGAGAGCATTCCAGTGAGATAGGACATGGAGAGAGTCTAGGGGTGGGGGGGAGAAAGAGAAAGCATTAGTGTTGGGGTATGCGCTTAGTTACTCCACGAATAATTACTCAGAGCTGTCCCATAATTGTCCTTCATGGAGGCAGGGGGGGTGAAGGCAGAAGGCTTCCCAGTTCCCTTGGCCACTAAGGGTGTAGGCTTCCTCCAGGCCTAACCCAGTGGTGAGGCTACATGTAGGGCGGCTGGGTGCCTGGTTTTCAACTGGAAAGTCAGGTTGAAAAGGGGACCTGACAGTGTCCGGTCAGATCTATTGACCGGACACCCAAAGTCCAGTTACTGCGAGCGGGAGAGGTGGAGAGGCGCCGGGTCATCACCTGCTCCAGCCAGGGCCACCTCCTGCCTTCGTTGGGTGGCTGCAGCTCCCAACCCCGACTCTGTAGGCTACCCTCCTGACCCAGGAAGGGGTGGGTGGGAAGGGAAAAGCAGCGAGTGACTGGGGGAGGGCGGAAGAGGAGTGGACGGGGGTGGGGCCTAGGGTGACCAGACAGCAAGTGTGAAAAATCGGGATGGGGGTGGAGGGTAATAGGAGCCTATATAAGAAAAAGACCCCAAAATTGGGACTGTACCTATAAAATTGGGACATCTGGTCACCCTAGTGGGGCCTCAGGGGAAGAGGCAGGGCAAGGACAGGGGCTCAGTGGAAGAGGTGGGGCATGGGCAGAGCTTTGGGGGGGAAGAGGCGGGGCAGGAGTGGGGCCTCAGGAGGAAGAGGCAGGGCAAGGGAGGTTCCAGCACTCCTGCTGGAGTGTCCAGTTTTTAAATATTACCATGTTGGCAACCCTAACTACGTGGACCACTTAGGAGTCACAGAGGGGCAGCAGAAGCTATCCCGACCCATAGACAGGAGTTGGCGGCTGCACTGGGGCGGTGCTGCAATCCCACAGTCTGCTCACAGGCTGGGAACCAAGATGAAACTGGCGTTCCTGATTCCGGCCCAATTTTGCTCCGCATCCGCCCCTCAGTTACCGCAGCGCAGCGAGCTGTTACTACAGACAGATGCTCGGCTCTGTCCAGAGACAGGCACCCATTTATTGTAGACGTCTTTCAATTCCTCCAGTTGTGGCACCCAGCGTAAGCAAGAAGGCAGCGAAACCTCTTTAACAGGTGCCCCAATGGAGACTGTTTCTGGATGATGGATGCTAACCTTCAAAGGGTAAAGCCCACAAGAGGGGTTTAATAGGGCACATCCCAATGCGTAGGGCTAAGAATGATACTTCCCTAGTTCCACATTGCTGCATGGGACCCAGATACCCCTCTGCCCCACTGGGCCTGCCTCCTCCTAAATTTTTTTTTTTTTACAGAGTACCGCTTCATCTCAATTTATCTAGCTCTAGTTCCACCAGCAGGGATTGGGTTTAAGGTATCAATTACTGGACCAATCTCTACGGCCTGCGTTAACCAGATGATCACAATGGTCCCTTCTGGACTCCTTAATCTCTATGAAATTGACGACACTCCAAAGGGCAGGTCAGTCACCGTGCCAGTAAGTTACTTACAAAGATACTCAAGAGGATCAGGTTCCATGGAAAATACCTCCTGCAAGTGACGTGAAAAGAGTCAGTCAGCAACACTATCCAAAGAGCAGAGTGGTTTAAAGGTGTTGCATAATGCGTTGCCTAATGTGAATTACATAATTAATTATCTGTGCAGCACATGCCGGTGAGGCAACGCAACGTTAATTCTGCTGGGTAACTATAGCGCGGTGCCCAGGGGACTTCTACGTTGCGACACAAATGGATCCGCTATATTACAGCGAAGCAACCAGGAATCTCCAGCTCTGGGACAAGACGGCAGCGTTTTCACCGTATAATAATAAACAGCATCTACGGCTGGGCATCACCGAGATACATCAGCATCACCTCTGCTATTACAGTTACAATACAACTTAGACTTTTCCTACCAAGTTGCAACTCTGATGCAGCCACTTGCAACTGCTCCATGCGTCAGCACACAACCGCTCCGTGCACCAACACACAACTGCCCCGTGCACCAACACACAACTGCATCATGTCTGCTGCCTAGGAGCACATGGCCCCATGAATCTCGGACAAGGAGATATAACTGCATTACCTCTGCTATAGCACAGCACTGAGACATGACTGCAACCCCTCTGCTACAGACAATGCAGCATCCGGGCTGCGTCTGCTCGGAGATACAACTTCGGTATGGATACCGTGTGCTACAGCCCATGAGTCAGGAACATATGGGATTTGAGCCGTGATAGGAAAGCACTAGTACGTCAGTTCAGTGGGTTGTTTAAAGCAGAAGGAAGTATTTTACCTGGGTCCGGAGCAGCAAGCCAGGATCAAGTATGTCACAAAGAACACGGCACTGTGAGAAAGAAGAAAGAGACAAAGGATGGGTGACGGAGGAAGAACCTGGCGCTGAATGCGGCTGACATGGGAAATGGAGCACTCTCGGGCTTGATTGTTCCTGCTGCGTTTTGCTGCTGACGCACCAGGGTGCTATACAGCCGAACTCCCTTAGAACACCCTGGGGAATGGCTTTACCATCCAGATCCAGATCGGAGACAGGAGGAGGTTTAAGACGGATTCTTAGGGTACGTCTACACTGCAGAAAGAGCGCCACGGCAGCACGTCTCATAGCCCAGGTCAGCTGACTCGACCCATGCTACGGGGCTAAAACTAGCAGTGTGAACATTCCTGCTTGGGCTGGAGCCCGGGCTCTGAAACCCAGCAAGAGGGGTGGGTCTCAGAGTCCAGGCTCCAGCCTGAGCCCGAATGTCTAGATTGCTATTTTAGTCCCGGAGGATGAGCCTTAGTCAGTTGACTTGAGCTCCGAGACTCAGCACCGGAGGTTTTTTTTGCAGTGTAGATGTACCCTATGGTATTTGTCTGGCACCCATTATCCTAGTGTCCAAGTGCAACCCCCATTTTACAGAAGGGGAACTGGGACTCAGAGGGAGGAAGGCCCAGATCCTCAAAGGTATATTTGGGCACCTGGAGTTAGGCACTTAAATACCTTTGAGGATCTAGGCCTATGTGACATGCTCAAGGTCACACAGGAAGTCTGTAGCAGGGCAAGAACTCAACCCCAGGTCTCCTGAATCCCAGGTTAGTGCCCCAACCACCAGACTATCCTTCCTTTACAATAATACATAAATAAGTAATAATAATAAACTCAACAGGAAAAGGAATCCGAGGGGAGAATACCCCACACAGCCCAAAACCTATTAAACTGGTCCACAAACCAAGCAGGCAAATTGCCAGAGAGTCGACCATCTCCAGAGTTGACCATCTCCAGAGAGTTGACCATGTCCAGAATTGACCATCTCCAGAGAGGTGACCATCTCCACACTTGAGCAGCTCCAGAGAGTTGACCTGCTCCCAGCAATGAAGGGATCCTCCATCCCTCCCCAGAGCATCACACGGCCCTGTGTTTTTCCACAGGGTTGACAGTTATCCTGTAATGATAAACCGATCACCCCTAGTGCCTGAGGCAGCCCGGCAGTAGGTGAGAAGGCAGGTTCCAAAGGCATTGATGGTAATCAGAGAACTGGCGGCTCATGTGTCTAATGAATAAGGAACACGAACTGGGAGGCAAACCTCACAGTCCCTGATAAATGCGCCGTTGATAGATCTGTGCTCTGTTCCTGCAGGAGGAAGCCACAGAAAGTGCTGGGGACTGGAATAATCATGGAAGAGTGGAAGGAGGCTTCCCACAGACGGAGAGAGAGAGAGAGAGAGAGAGAGGACCTGATTCTCATTACCCTAAGGCGTCATTCTGCCTCTCTGGCAGTATAAAGGGACCTTTAAGTGGGTGGACATTACAGTCACACCAATGTAAGGTCCCTTTCCACTGCCAGAGCGGTGTAACGGGGTCTTAGTGTATATGGGAAGCAGGCCCAGAGGGAATAAATAAAGCAACAGGATCAATAGAATGGATAGCGGAGAGACATGATGTGTGGGTGGATGGAAGGAAGGAAGAAAAGAAAGAATAGATAAGTCGAGTGGATGGATGGGAAGGAAAGGAAAGATAGAAATCCCATCATCCAGGATCCCTTCCCCAAAGTAGGGGCTGCAAAAGAACACTGACTGGCATCAGACACTGCGAGGGAAGAATATGAACAAACAAGGAGGTCTGGAGATGGAAAGGCAGCTGGTGAGATATCTGGGGAACCTGCCTTGATAACAAGTATGGGTCCTAATTAGAAGCAGGATCTGAATCCACACGTCTCAAAAGGGGCTTTCTCAGATCTACCAAACCTTACTCCCAGTGCTGAGGAGAACGTGTTATCCTGTAAGGGCATGAACGCTGCATCATCACCAGCTTCCTCCTCCGGCTGCTATTTTGGGTCTTTCGCCAACTTTCTCTAAGCTAGTTTCTCACCTCTGGGTTTTGGGTGTGAACTCACAAGAAACAGGTTCAGCGTGGCCTGTTCATGGCCATTTGCATCTCACACCCCACCTGCTTAATTAACTGCCAGGATGCAGACACTAACCTTGCAGAGGACCCAGGAAATGCTGCCTGGGCAAATATTTTTAACACCTCCGCTAAAAAAGATACATTCTCAATGATTATTCAGGCCTGATGACTGGTCAGCATGCCCAATGGGTGGGATCTGAGCTCGAATCCAGTGCATTCCTATCCAGACTCATACGTACTTTTCAGCTCCTCCTCTATACTTGTTGCATTCTTCAATGGCTGACAGACAGATAGACCTCAGCTGGTATAAATCTGTGCAGCTTTGACTTCCCTTTACACCAGCTGAGGATCTGGCCCAAATATTGCAACAGGCAAAGCACACATAAGCGGCCAGGGATGTGATTTTGCAGCTCATGTAGACATACCCACGCTAGCTTGACCTAACTGGCTCACTGAAAATAGCAGTGAGGACATGTGGGCCACACAATTGAGTACATACCCAGGGGGGTCTTGTGCTGCCCAAGCTGAAGCCCACACCACCGCGCTCTTGCTGCTACTTGTGGTGTAATGAGCACTGTGTTGGAATTGCAAGCGATACATTTAAGAGTGGGGGGATGGAACTTCTCTTGGGCTTGCATGCAGGCTAGGAGGCTTTGTAGTGAAGCATCTGGGAGCACCAGCAGTCAGTTTGCAGACAGATTATAGTAAGATGGGGTGAGTTGTGCCTCTCTGTGTCAGGGAGCAGCCTGTTTTCTCCCTCTCTGTTTTGGGTTCTTATGTGTTATCGTTCTGAATGCTAAGAAATAAAGCAATGTTATGTTGCAACCTTCCAACAAGGGTATTTATGTTTTTATCTAATTTCTCTGTGTGTATGATGTGAACATAACACTATTGGTACCTAAACTAGCTAGATTAAAGCTAGTTGTGGGTATGTCTCCACAAGCTGCAAGTCACACACCCCAGCTGCAGTGTAGATATATCCTTAGTGGTCAAGGTTGAGTTCAGCTTCCATTCTAAACCTCTTTTACTATTGCTCATAACTTTGTCAAGCTAATTCCCTTTGGGCTGATTTTTGCCATGCTTGGTCTCAGCTCAGAGGTGAATTTTCTTTTATATAGTCCGAATCACATCAATGCAGCTGCTTTTGAGTGCATGAACATAATGCACCCGTTCTAAGTGCCAATTTTTCACAGAGATAACACGATACTGGATAAAAGCAGATATATCAAACTTGGCTGGTTTTGTAGATCTCACTGAGATCTAAGCAAGCTGGCCAAGTTTGAAGAAAATTTGACAACAGTTAAGCAGCTGGATTGCTGAGCCCTCTGCTCAGCATGCTGACCAATATCGTTTCATTGTTTTCTTGTGCTCCCTTGTCTGTCTGTAATCAGCTGTTGTGTCTTGCCTTATAATTTGATTGTAAATTCTTAGGGGCAGGGTCCATTTGTTTTGTTCTGCATTTTTACAGTGCCTAGCACAATGGGGTCCTAGTCCATGAGTGGGCTCTTAGGGGCTACCACAATAAAAAATATTATTGTTGTTATTGTTATGTTATTATTATTATTATTGATAATAATAAAGAAAATTGGTACAGTGATTTTCAAGCTATGAGCATTTAAGTTGGAGGGGCTTCACAGATTCATAGATTTTAAGGCCAGAAGGAACCATTGTGATCATCTGTCTGACCTCCTGTTTGTGCAGGCACAGTGGAATTTTGCCACCTGGTCTTTCTCATCAATTTAAAAAGTGATAGATTATGAGTAAACTTTTCTATAGTGCCTAAGTGACTTAGGACCTCAAGTCAATGGGAGTCAGGCTTCTAAGCCACTTGGGTGCTTTTGAACATTTCACCCTGCAGCTTGGAAAATCCTCTCAACTCTGACTTCTACTGAATTCAACAACACAAGGTGATATTTCGAAACCGGCTGCCGGGTGGGACCTTAACAATATTTTGTTTAAAGTGCCCTGCAGTACATTTGATAGCGTTAAGTGTTTTGTTTGCATTCATCTCAGCACAGTAGCAAACACTCTAGCTAAGGTTACACTGAGGTTTCCGTTGTACACTTCTTGTTTTCCACAGGCTCATGTTTGTTTCTCGTCTCAAAGGTGAATTTCCTCTCCTGCACGTGGGGGCAGGTGTTCCGATGCAGCAGCGTGCTCTAGAAGTGCCTCCAAATACATTCAACCGTACACAATCTGCTCCACCATTTAAGAATGGGAAAAGGCATTAGATACTTACTAGGAAGCCCAGTACCAGGCTGGGTTTGACTGGACGTAACCTTTGACTGGCTCACTGCAGGAGAGAGAGAAAGAAAAGAGAGAGGGAGGGTCATTCACAGGACAGGGAACAGCAATCACTTCACAGACTGTTGGCTAAACGTATCCCAAGGAAGTGCGTAGTGGGTATAGAGTGGCATGCGGGTGATGGCCGCCATCTTGGCAGACACACCAGAGACTCAACCCGGAACTCCAGAGCTAAAAGCAGGAGCTGCTATAGGACCAAGCTGCCATAGCTCCTACCCTCTGCGGTTCAGTACAGAGCGGGACCTGTACCACGCACTCACCAATGGGTTATACATGCACGTGTGAGCATAAGCACTAGCAACATGACTAGTTTAGAAGCATCTATGCTGCCGATTCTGTATGTCTATATCTCAGGATAGGCTCTCAGAACTGTTCTGGGGAATTTCTATGGCCGGTGTTATATAGGAAACCAGACTAAATGATCACTTCTGGGCTTGGAATCTATGACGGATGTAGGCGTAGGGGCATCATTTCCATGGGTGATGGTATCCTGGCAATGCCCATGTCTTCTCTGGGACTCCCAGTTTGCAGGTGGGAAATTGAGGCATTTAAGAGGCTAAGTGACGTGCCCAAGGTTACACAGGAAGTTCATAGCAGAGGCAGGAGTTGAACCTGGGTCTCCCACATCAGCGCCCCAACCACTGGGCCATTCTTCCTCCCTGCTGAGGTTTAACTGATTGGAAATAAACAAAACTGTTCAATAGGAAGGCCAGTCTTGTGGAGGAGGCACTAGCTTAAGGTACATAAAGAACAGGTTCAGTTCCCACCTCCCTCATCGCTTTCCTGTGGGACCTTGTGTGAGTCACTTAATCTGTACACAGGGTCTAATAATCCTTTCTTTGTGCGTTTTCCATTTAGATTGTCGGCTATTTGGAGCAAGGACTGTCTTTTACTATGTGTGTGTGTACATTGCCTCGCTCAATGGGCCTGCTTTGAGCAGGGGATTGGACTAGATGACCTCCTGAGGTCTCTTCCAACCCTAATCTTCTATGATTCTATGATATCTGCAGTGATGTTCATGATAATAACCTGTCATCAAAGCACTTTCCTATACAAACTAATTACAGAAGCATCACACGCACCCGTGGAAGGTAGGCCGGTGTCATGATCCCCATTTTATTGATGGGGAAACTGAGGCATAAAGAGGGGAGGAGATTTGCCCAAGATCCCACAGTCAGTGGCAAAGCTAGAATTAGAAGCCAGGGAGACTGATTCCTAGGAGGCTGCACGCTCCCTTCTGAAGTCAATATTAGAACCCCGGAGACCTGACTCGGAATCCAGGGCTCTCCCCAAATATGCATATTAACTATGAACTATTTTTTTCGAAAGGAGCGAGCTATAGACACCCCGCTGTTCTCAATTATGCAGCCAAGCCTGCTGGAGGGAAAGGGCTGCCAGCTTCTTAGACAAGTCGCTGAACTTCTTCAAGTGATGGGTGATCTATTATTAATCCTAAATGTAATTTGATCTATGTGCACCCAAAACACTAAGTTATCGGAGCTACAGGGAGCCTGATACCTGCTTACTTGAGTATGGATAAGCTACTCCCCAAGGGAAAGATACCCACATATCTGGGGCTGACTTGATAATGCCCCAGGGAAAGATATCCAGGTATCAGAGTGACAGATAACGCTCAATGGAATGATACACAGGTATCAATGCCAGTTAATACCCACGGAAAAAAATTCCAGGTACCTGAGTGATGGATAACATCCAAGGGCAAGCTACCCAGGTACCTGAGTGACAGACAGCACTCAAGGGAAAGTTATCCAGGTACCCGAGTCACTGATAATGACCAAGTGTCGGTCACTCAAGGACCTGAGTGACCGATACTTGAGGAAAAGATACCCAAGTGCACAAGTAAGACATCAGAGCTGAGGATTGTTGCTAACTCCAGAGACCTACCAGAAGGTGAAGAGAGCCACAATGCTGACCGTGACAGACAGCTGGAGCATAAGAATGGCATAGACCTGAAACGAGAAACCACAGCATCTTGTCAGTGCGGATCACAGTCATGCCTGGCTGGAGGCAAACTCTGCCCCCATGCTCTCCTATCTGGATCCTCTGCTGATGGAAACCCTCCATCGGATCCTCAGGTGATGTAAGTGGCTCCATTGACATCACTCAAGCGGTGTTATTTACACCGACTGGCAATCTGGCCCATTGCTTTCAGTGGAGCGACACCAATTTACACCAGCTGGGGATCTGGCCCCGTTGACTTCACTGGAGCTACGTGGATTTACCCCAGTTGGGGGTCAGGTCCATTGACTTCAATGGAGCTATGCTGATATACACCATCTGGCCAAGGAACCATTTTGCTGCCCTAATCCGCCTTAAGAACATGTGTTCCAAACGCGTGATGGAGACGGCCCTGCGGTATCACCAGAATCCGACACCGTTAATTAACTCTTTCTGCGCCATTTTGGGCTCATCCTCCACAGTGGGCCTGAGCCAGGTAGCTCAGACGCAGATCTGAACGTGCCCCGATTGACGTGAGCATGAAGGCCCTGCAGCGTGGCGCTCGCTGGGTCTCACCAAGCCGTGCACTGGGCTAGCACATCATTGCACTGGCTGGGATCATGGAGCAGCGTCTTACTTCATTCTCCCACACACACACTCCTCTTGGGGCCCATTAGCTTCAGCCAGGATCCCTATGTAAGCTTGGGAGGCTGTCCCAGGAGGTACCTTTCTGACGAACACTCTGCGCACGTTTTTGTCATCCCAGTTGAAGGTCGTGAGTAGCTCCGTGTCTCCGGGGTACCCTCCACTCCCGTAGTTTGGGCTGGCACCTGGAAAGAGAAAGGCACATCAGATGCCACCTCCCAGCTTTGCCTGTCACCTCAGCTGTGTCCTGCCACTTCCCCAGGGGGCACTGGGGTGTTGTCTGAAACCAGGGGTGGATTCAAGTTTATAGCAGGCCTGGATTACCCCCCAAACCTCAAGATTTGCCACACACGTTGCACCACCAGCCCAAGGAGATACTTCCACTAGGCATCCCAGCTTAGACCCTGTCTTCCTGAGCCCTTGATCTTCCTACCCAGCCAACCACATCAGGGACGTCTTCCTGTGGCTTTGACTCTGAATTATCCGCTGCATCCTGATCCTGCCTGAGCTCAGATCCTGCCTCAGTCCATGCCTGGCCTGAGACACAATTCAAGACCAAAGGAAAGGTCAAGAGAAGAAAAGACCCTTCCCCAGGAGCTCCTAGCTGGGAGGCACAAGCGTTTTGCTGTCCACACTCCAACAGCGATAAGTGCCGCTCTGTCGAAGAGAACTAAAAGCGCAGATCTCCTGGGAGCTGCAACCACAAGCCCTGCCCTGGCATGACAGGATCAGAACAATAGCATGCCCCCTGCAACAACTGCATACGCTAGAGTGTGGGCGGGCAGGACTTAATGCAAAGCCACCGGTCGCCTTCCAGAACTTGACTTCCCTCTCCATTGTAACACACCCCGAGGCAGAGAAATCAGGTGCCAACGTGCTGGCACCAGGAGCTGCGGGACATGACTGGACTGCCTGGCGTCGGTCGTTCAGCAGCAGGAGAGAGTCGTTTCAACAGGACGTGGGACAAACTGGCTGCTGGGAGACAGTTCACTGGGACGTATCAGCTGTTGGGTGTCATGGGGATGATCTCTAAGATCTCAAGGCCGAGCTAGGCAACTCCTCACGCTCCCCACGGATGAGCCCCAGGTCACCTGCTCTTGTACCACATTTGGGTGGGGGTCCCAGAGAAGAGGAAATGGCCTCACACACCCTTGTGCCTCACCCCCACGGAGGGAGTCCTGGAGCAGAAATGCTGACATCATATAGTGACCCACTCCGAGGATGGGGGCCCTGGAGAACACTGCCCACCCGATTATCTTTACCTGAACTTGGGCATGGCGAGAGGGCGTTAGGCACTCTGTATTCAGGGCCCAGTCTCAGTATACATTAGAGCAACCTTTGGGCTACCCTAACTTCTCATGGCTGCCTATGGGCTCTGAAAAAGAGATAACTGTCACAGCAGAGTGTCCTCTGGCCAGGCTCCCTACCCATCCCCTAAGCTGGCGAAGGCCCTCCACAAAAGCGGATTCTCAGGGGGCGGTTTAAACCCACTGTGAGTCCACTTTACACTGCCAGAGAGGCATAAAATGGCCTTTGATCCACTGAGACCTGGGCCCCGTGTTCTCAGCGGTCTGTAACTGTTATCAAAGGAGCACCTTTCTGGAAACCTTCCCCTTCCTCCCCTTTGAGCACTGAGAGCATGGAAAGTTTTAAGTCTGTTAAGCGAGCGGTTTGGGAGTTGCCGTATGTGACAACATAAAAGGTCACAACCTACTGTAAAAAAAAAAAAGCTGTTGATTAACTCAGTCATAACTCAAAAAAAGAAAAGATAAAGTATGTCCCAGTTCTGGTTAAACAAACTCAACTAAAGAGCTGTTAACCTTGGAACAATGGCCACCGAGCCCAGACGAGTTTTGCCGTAGCAGGAGGAGCTCAATGATCCACTTGAAGATTGCTCCATAACCTGACCATCAGGCTAGTTCTTGTGGCTTGGGAGTAGACTTGCAGAGCGGGGCAAAGAATGTATTTTTCGGTTCACCGGCACTTTTGAAAAGTCGGGGGGCAGGGAGCAGGGAATTGTGTCAGGTCGGATAGAAAACGAACCTTTTTTGAAAATTTTGGGTAAGTCGGAAAGTAAAAAGAAAAAACGGGAGTGGGGGGAGGAGGGGGTCAAACAAACTGTTTTGTATCGACCCAATCAAAACATTCTTCATGCTTTTGAACTGTTTTTTTTAATGACATCAAAAGAAACCATCAAAATGAAAATCAAAAAAAAATCAAAAATCAAAATGAAATCAAAAGAAAGTTTCAAAAGTTTCAGGGGGCGGGGCACAGCCGCTGCTGAACAGTGAACAAGAGGCAGAGCAGAATCCTGTTTCTGGGGAGAATTTACAGAAGTGGGACCCAATTATCCAAACTAGAAGTGTGGCCAAGACACGGGGCGAACACCCGTATTCTTGCTAACAGTGTCATGGGATCTTTAATAGCCATCATGAAGGCTCAGATTACACCCTTACTTTCCAGCCATGGCCAGAGGCCTCACCTTTCACTGAATATTAAATACCCCCACATGGATGCAGCTGTCCTGTCACCCACAGCCCTCTGCTAAACTAACTCTGCAATCCCCTGGCGCTGTCTAATTGCCTGAGAATTAACAGGTGCCTGCCTCATTTCTTGTGACAACTCATTTCCCAGGCGCACAGGTTGCTTTTTCAAGGAGGTCCTCTGCGCTGCCCCTGATGCGAGTTACACGCAGGGCTGCTGACTGACTTGCCCACAGACACGGAGTGTCTCAGCACTGAGCCTAGATCAGAGAGAACCCAGGTCCCTTACTGCCTTCTAGACCTGTTCCCAAACCAGAGCTCTTCATTAAGAGGCCTTCTTTGCCTATAATGAAACACAAACAGGGAAGAGCAAACCTGCCCAGTGGATCATCTCTGAGGTTTAGCGCATCTAAGCCAGGCCTGCAGCAAACGTCACCCCTGATCTATGGGAAGGGTAAGAGCAGGGAAATTCTCAGGTACATGGGACTATCTGGATGACTGAGTTGACAGTAGGGGGCAGAATGTGATGTAACCGTAGCCGTGGCAACCAGTGATGCTGTTGCAGAATAATAATCCTTAGCCCTTATCATCACTAGATCTCAAAGCACTTTGCAAAGGAGGTCAGTATCATTATCCCCATTTTACAGATGAGGAAACTGAGAGAGGGGAAGTGACTTGTTTGTGGTCACCCAGATGGCCAATGGCAGAGCCAGGAATAGACTCTAGGCATCCTGAGTCTCAGTCCAGTGTTCTAGCCACTAGGCAATACCATCTAGTGAGAGAGGATCAGGGATAACTGAAATGGGGAAACTGAGGCACAGAACAGGCATACAAGTCAAGTTTAGAATTCAGTAGTCTCTGGCTCCCAGCTCTGTGCTCAAACCATTCGTCCATCCTATACTGCACATCAGATCAGGTAGACAGAGTGAGAAATACCATAATTAGATAGATACATAGGCAGGCAGGCATGTACAGTGACAATGATGATAGAGGGGTACCATGAATGCCAGAGGTTGATCGATCTCCCATAATTCATTGAGATGTAAATACGATAAGTGAGTTGACTGGAAGCCGATGGCACTGTTGATAAGAACCATGGTGTGGACAGATGACAATAATATCGTCGCTCGTGACACGCAGAGGGGCTGGTGCTGAGAAAGAAGTGTTTACCAAGAGATTGAAGACCATACTGCTCCTCTCTAGCCCCTCCCAGGGAAATGGGGAGAGCCGCTGGCACTGAGAAGGACGTGTTTACCAAGAGATTACCAAGGCCTTATTGCACCTCCCTCCCCCGGCCCACCCAAGGTTCTCCATGATCTTTACAAGCAATTCCAAATTTAGCTCCACTGTTCCCTTGTGATGCAGGCAGGTGCCAACAGCTGGAGGTTACAAACACGGACACTGAAGCACAGAGAGGGACGTAGGTGCCTAAATATCTTGCTCAAGGTCACATGGGGAACATTTGGCATAGCCAGAAATAGAACCCAGGATCCTGAGTCCCTGTGTCCCAAGTGCCTCAGCTTGCTGTCCTCGCTGCTGGAAGTCCAGTAACTTCTCTGTTCTCGGCCTCAGATCCAGGGTGCAGTTAAATTCAACACAGCCCTCCATAATCCAGCAGCAGCACCAGCCTATGCTATGCAATGTACCTTCAATGTCACTCACGGCAAGCTCAGGGATTGGATTTGCCAAACCCAGTTAACCACTGGCCCATCTAGTCCTGCATCCCAGCTCTCACCGATGGGCTTAATGCCCACGGCATCATGGGAAGGTGAAAAACACCACCTTGCACGGAGCCTCTCGTGCAACACCAGACGGTCCACTGAGTGCCCTCGAGAACAGCCGTTGTCGTGTGCTCCGCAGGCTGAAGTGCGGTTATCCTTGTAATTCTCCTATTTTGTGCACAGGTTACGAACGGTCTATTATTTTAGAGTTCCAAAGGTTCAAACCCCCTTGTCAATGTGGGCCCCCCGCCCCCTTCCAGAGGCAGGGCTAGCCCACTGGGGGCCCTAAGTAGGAATATTCTCAGGGGGGAGGCCCCACACACAAGACATAAAAAAGCAGATAGGGGTCTCCCTTGAGCTGCTCAGGGCCCTAAGCAATTGCTTAGTCTGCTTATGCCTAGCGCCCCCTGCCCCTCCATGCCAGAGAGGACGTGAGTCTGTTACAGCTGCCAGCTCAAGCTATATAGACTCACCTGGTTAGCCCTGTTCTGTCTCTGCTGGGTTGGCCACAGCCGTCACACAAGAGTGCCAAGCACCGCAGCTTCATATCTCCCCAAAGACCGTCTCCTCTCCTCCTTCTTTGCATCACTGTCACCTGCCCTACCATCCAGGCATGCAAGCTCACCTCCCAAAGGTTCTCATACAGCTCCTCTTACCCTACGATCTGAAGGCCTCATAGAATCATAGAATATTTGGGTTGGAAGGGACCTCAGGAGGTCATCTAGTCCAACCCCCTGCTCAAAGCAGGACCAGCACCAACTAAATCATCCCAGCCAGGGCTTTGTCAAGGCGGGCCTTAAAAACTTCTAAGGATGGAGATTCCACCACCTCCCTAGGTAACCCATTCCAGTGCTTCACCACCCTCCTAGTGAAATACTGTTTCCTAATATCCAACCTAGACCTCCCCCACTGCAACTTGAGACCATTACTCCTTGTTCTATCATCTGCCACCACTGAGAACAGCCGAGCTCCATCCTCTTTGGAACCCCCCTTCAGGTAGTTGAAGGCTGCTATCAAATCCCCCCTTGCCATCGATAATGCATTTATCTTCCCAGCACCGCTCCAGAGGGTAATATATTACCTCCAATTTACAGATGGGAAACTGAGGCACGGACAGGCTCAGTGACTTGCTCGAGGTCACCCAGGAAGGCTGTTGCAGAGCAGGGACTTGACCCAAATCCTTGGCTAACACCCTAAACGCTAGGCCAGTGGTAGGCGGACTGCGGGCCAAATCTGGACCGCCAGATGCTTTTGAACAGACCCGGGAATATTTTTATTTACTTGTTATCAATATTGTTATTTTATTATTATTATTTTCTCTGGACTATACCCTGACCAAGAAATTTGGACCTTGACAAAAAATAATCGACTACCCCTGCACTAGGCCATCTTTCCCTTTAAGCTGGCTCACCATAGGCGCTGACCCCGTGGGTGCTCCAGCACCCACTGGCAACCAGCTCCCCCCACCCCACCCCCCAGCACCTACCATCCACCGGCGGCCCTGCCGATCAACTCCTCCCCCTCCCTCCCAGCGCCTCCCACCCACCGCGATCAGCTATTCCGCAATGTGCAGGAGGTGGTGGGAGAGAAGGGGAGGAGCAGGGATGGGGAGCGCTCAGGGGAGTGGGCAGGAGAGGTGGGGAAGAGGCAGGGTGGGGGTTTGGGGGAAGGGGTGGAGTGGGGGTGGGGCCAGGATGGAGCAGGGGTGGGAAGAGGCAGGGCGGGGGTGGGGGCTTGGGGGAAGGGATGGAGTGGGGGCGGGGCTGGGGCTGAGGGGGTGTTGAGCACCCCCAGGGAAAATTACAAGCCGGAGCCTGTGCTGTTCACTCCTTACTTCCAAGATGCTGCCACTTCTTCCCCTGCTTTGCCCATTAACTCACTGCTTTCCTAGGCAAACACTCCAAGTCAATGAAAATTTAACCTGTGTGACAGCCTCGGGATCTAGCCACTCTGCTAATAAGGTGAACCCAGTGCTCTTGCCTATTCAAGAGCAGGGCAGGTAATGTTTGGCCTCCCACGCTAAAATAAACCAAGCCGCATCTTTTTGCCCCACTCAGTGCATTTATGTTTGCCTCTGGGTACTTCGTACATTACACAGTGGCTGTCAGTGCAATGTCACACACACACAGCCCGGATATAGGATCCCCCAGCTTGCAGCCAGGCAGGGGTCAGAGAGATCAGAGAAAGAGGAAAGGGACCTGGAGTAAGAGGAATGTGGTGGCCATCAAGGGAGCTGCCAGGGAGATGCTATGGGGGAGGGGGGGACTCCACAGGGCCGGCGCAACCCATTAGGCGACCTGGGCAGTCGCCTAGGGCGCTAACATTTGGGGGGCGGCAACCGCGGCGGCTGGATCTTTGGCCACCCCGGTCATCGGCGGTATTTCGGGGGCGGGACCTTCCGCCGCCTAGGGCGGCAAAAAAGCTGGCGGTGCTCCTAGGACTCCATATGATGGCACATACAACTGGGCACACAGCTGCAACGTGGGAATTTTGCCAGGCTCATAAACTGCATGGGTCTGGAGTCGATAGATCAAAGCAATCCCCCAGTGTATTTATAACCTTGTAACTTGCAATTACGTGTTATTTATCGCCTCTCTGTTACGGACACGTACACCAAGGCAGAAGGGGACGAGGGAGAAAGATTCAGAGGCAGTCAAGGTGCAAGTGTCTTCAGGGAGCTCCAGATAAACAGCTCAGCGACTTACTAGCCCCATGCTTCCCTGCAGCGGGAGGTCTCCATGGATGCATCTTTACCATCATTGGAGCCCTAAGGATGCAGTTACAGGATGTAACAGAAATAATCCCCATACACACACACACCTGGAAATTCAATCCAAACAAGCCAGGAGTCAGATGCATCCACCAAAGACACGACCTGAGATTCACTATAACACGACCAGCTGTTTGCTTACTAAGAAATCAGCCCTACCAGGGGCCGTACAGTCAGGACTCCTCAGTTTATCCCCCTCTCTGAGAGGGAGTAGGGCAGGGATGGCCAACCTGAGCCCGAGAAGGAGCCAGAATTTACCAGTGTACATTGCCAAAGAGCCACAGTAATACGTCAGCAGCCCCCCATCAACTCCCAGTGCCTCCCACCCACCAGCAGCCCCGCCGATCAGCGCCTCCCCCTCCCTCCCCGCACCTCCCCATCAGCTGTTTCGTGGCGTGCAGGAGGCTCTGGGGGGGAGCAGGGAGGAGCGAGGACACGGCAGACTCAGGGGAGGGAGCGGGAAGGGGTGGAGTGGGGGCAGGGCCTGTGGCAGAGCCAGGGGCTGAGCAGTGAGCACCCCCCGGCACATTGGAAAGTTGGCGCCTGTAGCTCCAGCCCCAGAGTCGGTGCCTATACAAGGAGCCGCATATTAACTTCTGAAGAGCCGTATGTGGCTCCGGAGCCACAGGTTGGCCACCCCTGGAGTAGGGTCTAGTGGTTAGAGCAGAGGATTGGCAGTCAGGACTCTTAGATTCTACCCCCTGCTCTGAGAAGTAGTGGAGTCTACCGTCAGTACTCCCGGATTCTATTTCTGGCTCTGCCACTGACTTGCTCTGTGATCTTGGCCAAGTCTTTGCACCTCAGCTTCATTCATCAGTAGAACGGGGACAATAAACTGGCCGAGTGAATTTCATAGCAATGCAGGGCAAGCGAGTACTCACTGGGGTCCACATAAGCCCAGCTGGGGTGGAGGGGCACAGACGGTGGAGGGGAGAACGCCTCCGTTTTCATCCCTTCCCCTGAAGTTGCTTCCTCGTACGTCGGGGGTGCCGATGGGGCGGTTGCATTGTCCTTTTTCTCTCCCTGTCCCTGCTGTCCCTCGGAGTTAGGAGGCTTGTTATTCACAGAGAGCTGTGTGGCAAAGAGAAATCAGGATTAAAATAGCCATGATAGAACGAAGAGGAATAAGAACAACCTCACAGCTGGAACCATCAGCTGACACATCACAGATGGCAACTCATCTGTGGTTTGGGCCTAATCCAAAGCTCATCAACGTCATTGGAAATACACCCATCAACTTCAATGGGCTTTGGATCTCGCCTTTGGGTGAATTCAGTCCGGTACACTTGGAAACATTCAGGGTTATAATAATATATGGAGATATACCTATCTCATAGAACTCGAAGGGACCCTGAAAGGTCATCGAGTCCAGCCCCCTGCCTTTACTACCAGGACCAAGTACTGATTTTTGCCCTAGATCCCTAAGTGGCCCCCTCAAGGATTAAACTCACAACCCTGGGTTTAGCAGGCCAATGCTCAAACCACTGAGCTATCCCTCCCCCAAAGTTGGAAAGTGGAGGGTGAACAGAACCTCACTCCAGGCCCCATCCGAAGAGAAGGTGGAAGGAGGTCAAAATGGAGGAGGAGAGCAGGGCCGTAGCAACAAAGAACGTGGCCCCCTCCGAACGGTGGCCCCCTCCGAACGTATGTCCGGGCGGGGCCCCTTACAATGCAGAAACTGGAATGCGGTATTTATTTTGCCACTTTTAGGGGCCCCCTTCCTTGCGGGGGCCCCTCCGGTCGGAGGGTACGGAGGGCACTCACTACGCCTCTGGAGGAGAGAGAGCCAACGAGGGACAGATATGGAGTGGTAGAGGACAAAATGGAGGAGAAGAGAGGGCCAACAAGGGACAGATATGAGTGGAGGGGCGACCAGGGAGACGACAAAATGGAGGAGAAGAGAGGGCCAACAAGGGACAGATATGGAGTGGGAGAGGACAAAATGGAGGAGAAGAGAGGGCCAACGAGGGACAGATACGAGTGGAGGGGCGACCAGGGAAACGACAAAATGGAGGAGAAGAGAGGGCCAACGAGGGACTGATATGAGTGGAGGGGTGACCAGGGAAAGGACAAAATGGAGGAGAGAAAGGTCCAGCTAGAGACAGATTTGGAGAGAAGAGGGGAGTGGGAGAGGAGAAATGGAGGGAAGAAAAGGCAAACTAGGGATAGAAAGGGAAAGGAGGAGAGGAAAAAAACATAGATGATGAAAATCAGTTGGGGAGGACACACAGGATAATAAATTATAGGCAACTGAGTGTGAGAGGAGGCACAGCCGTTGGAAATGGCTGAGGGAGAGTCCTCTGTCCATTAGAACCCTTAGAGCAGTGATACTCTGACCTCAGGAGCCAAATTAGCGATCAACATTACCCAAAAGAGCCACAGTCATGTGAATTCATTGTTTCATTTACTATATATATATATATTTCTCACAGCTAAATGACTGACCACGTATTATTATTTTATCAACTACAATTGGTTAATAATATAGTAAAAGCATCCTGATTGGTTAATAACTTCAATTGGTTAATAATTAAATCATCCATGTTTTAATATCATGTGCTGCAAAGAGACACATTAAAGAGCCACTTGCAGCTTGCGAGCCTCAGTCGGAGTCTCACTGCCTTGGGGTGTCTCACGGCGGGCTCCTAAAATCACTAGGCACTAGCGCTAGATGCCAAATGTGAATTAATGTCCATGGGACCTTTTTTTTAATTGATTTTTTTTCTACATTTCCTACAAAAAAATGTTCAGTTCTTCGACAAAGAAAAAAGAAACCACTATTCCCCCCCCCCTTTTTTTTTAACTAAAAAACAAACATTTTACCCATGAACAATTTCATTTGGTCAAAAAAATTCTCCTCCCTCCTCCCCCACCCCCAAGGAAAAGGTTCAGACAACAAAAAATCAACCAGCTCTACTTGTTAGTTTTGAAAATTGTGGCCTCCATCCTTTACACTGAGTACAATTTTCAGAAACATCTCAGTACTTTAGAAACCTAAGTCCCATTGAAAGTCCCTAGGGCCAGATAGATGCCTTGTGGGATTTTCAAAAGTGCCTAACTCCCACTGACTTTCACCTAAATATATTTGTAGGTCAGCCCTTAGGTGCTTTTTATCCACTGCCATCAGTCTCTAAGCTAGCACTCCAGGAACTTTCTCGAGAAACTTCCTTATATGAAACATCCAGCAAAGACCCATCAGCAACACATCAGAGAATCTCTATGTTCATGGGAATGTTCTCCTATCAGCAGGGTGTTTCTGTTCCCAAATGGGGCCCGGACAATTGGACATGAAGCAGATCCACTTTCATCAGCAGTTTCTTTGAAACTACCATTAAATAATAGCTTTTAAGGCCAGAGAGAACCATTGTGTTCATCTGTTCTGACCTCCTGCATTGCATAGGCCAGAGAATTGCATCTAGTAATTCCTGCATCAAGCCCATAACTTCTGCCTGAGCTAGAGCATAAATCAGAGTGAAAATAGAGCTGGAAGTTTAAGTAATAATTCTTTTACACCTGTGTCTATGACTAACGGAAAAGCCCTGAGCCAAAGCCTTTCCCCAGTTAGGCCACTCAGACCAGTAAAACTCATTCACAGGTGATGCAGGGATCAATTATCCAGGCTTTTGTGCAAGGAAATCATCATTTCACTAAGGAAAGTCTTGTGTATTCCAGGCATCTTTGCATCATACCTGCATGGTCAAAGCCAAGGTCTTAGAAATCATAGAAATTCAGGCTGGAAGGGATTTCAAGAGGTCCTCCAATCCAGCCCCACTATGCTGGGTCAGGATTAAATATTCCTACACCACCCCTGACAGATGTGGCCCAACATAGGAAGCATTCTAGCCTAGCAGATAGAACACTGGACTGGAACCCGGGAGACCGCGGGTCTATTTTTAGCTCTGACCTGCTGGGTGACCTTGGACAAGTCACTTCCCCTCTCTGTGCTTCAATTTCCCCATCTGTAAACGGGGATAATGCTACTCACCTACTTTACAAAGCATTCTGAAATCTGTGAATGAAAAGTGCTATATAAGTAGGTATTATTATTATTATTGCTATTATTATTAAAAGAAGTCTATCGCCATCCTAGTCGCTGAAATAATATCCTTGAATAGTATCGTTGAAATCAACGATAGTTTGTCATTGACTTTAAGGGAAGAAGGCTTGGGCCCATAAACAATCCCAAAATTATAAAAGATCCAAAGATGTACCTATAGAGAGAGGATATGTACCTGTATAGAGAGAGATAATGAGCATGATATAGAGCAAAGCAGCTACAGATGGTACCAGCCCATTACATGCCAGCCCCACAGTTTTGTATGTATCCACAAACACCACTCAAAGACTACGCCAGCTCACTACGCACCAATCACAGGCTAACCTCGCTCCATATGCACCAGCCAACAACTAGATAAAACCAATATCAACCAATCACTGGTTGTGTCAGCTCAACGTGCACCAGTCGCTGGCAACCTCAACTCAGACCGCACCAACGACGGGCCAGGTGAACTCAACCAACACCAATCATTGGCTAGAGAAAGCCACAATAAATCCATCACAACACAACACGAACGAATCGCCAGCTAGGCAAAACCAGTATAAACCGATCAGCGATGACATCTGTCTGTCGTCAACCAATGGCAGACATTGCATCAACGCCACATGAGCCAGGATGAGATGACCTCATTCAAATGGGGGAAAAGCCCAGGGAAGGTGAGGAAGAGGAACAAAATCCTTGCAAAATGGTCTTTTCATGCAATGATTTCTTGCATAAGGAGCTGGTATCCGCCCCAGCATCTACCCCCTCCTGTATTCAGACTCCCACTGCATCCCATCAGAGAGAGCATGTGGTACCGACCGCACGCAGAATATTGGCTCTGACTCTCCCCCTGCCAATCAAGGAGCATCCTTGCTGTAGCTACCCAGAAAGAAAACATATCTCGCTGTCCCAGGACAGACCACTAGCTGGTTATGTAACCCCTGCATACATATCGGCCGGGAGTTATGTAACCAGCCCATGGCTGCATATAGGGTGACCAGATGTCCCGATTTTATAGGGACAGTCCCGATTTTTGGGTCTTTTTCTTATATAGGTTCCTATTACCCCCCCCCCATCCCGATTTTTCACACTTGCTGTCTGGTCCCCCTAACTGCATAACAGATACTGGGGTAGCTGGCCACCGTCTACATCTAGACAGCCACTGATCTGGTGTTTATAGTGACAGCGCATCATGTCCGTGTGGGCTCAAAAGTAAAACTCAGCCAGAGAGAATCCTGCAGCCCAGAAGCATCCAGGATTAGATATATATAGTTATGTGTGTGTGTGTGGTAACCAGAGGATGCTGTGTTGCCATGGCAACTGACTTCTCGAGGTAGGGGTGGGTGGGAAAGCACAACCCCCCTCCCCCATCCCAATTCAATTAATTACATGTCAGGGGACAAGGGGTTAAACCTGCTCCTTTTTAGCCAACCTGCTGGTGGTACAGAAAAAATAACCTTCACAAAGCGCAAGGATGGAGCTAAACTCGGCATGGGCAGGATACCATAGGGCTATGCACAAATACAGACTGAATCGGAACACTCACCCTATAACCTCCCGGTGATATAACCCTCCGCTCCATTTCCCTGCCGGATCCCTTCTGTTATAGGCCCCCGATTCATGCACCATGCAGCTGGGCAGTGCAAGGACGCCCACCTCTCGGCTCCATCTCAACACTATGATTTTTAATCCCTGGGCCTAAATAGTCCCATTCCCCCTTTGCAAAGTTTGGGGGCAGAAAGGTTAGCCTGGTGTTTGGGTCCCGACCTACCTTCCCTTGGGTCATCGTGCCTCACGGGTGATGCTCTCCTGCTTGGGACACCGACCGTTGTGCACCAACACTTGTGCAGAGCACTACGAGCCGCAGCAGAGAGAACGCCTCTTGCCTCTCTTGTGCCCGCCTGGTGATAGGTTTGCACGCTGCAGTCAAGCCAGCCTCTGCAGCCTGTGCTGATGCTCTTACGTTCCAGCAACATCCACCGAGCTACCAGTCTGCTGGAGAAAGGACTGTACCATTTCCACTCCGCAGGGCAGGGGGAAGGAAGCCAGGCAAAACGGGGGGTGGGGGGGAGAGGAGGATGCAATCACATGCCAGGACAAAAGCCACCCAGCAAGTGCCAGGATGGAGCTGAGGGGGGGTGGAGAAGTGGAGGGATGCAGAAGACATGCTCTTCCTGCAGCATCTCTCTCTGCTACATCACATCAGAGCCAATCGCAGCCCAGGGGGGTGAGTAATTTCCCCATGGCACCGCAACACCGTCGCTAGGGTTACCAGCCCTCCAGGATTGTCCTGGCATCTCCAGGAATTAAAGATTAATCTTTAATGAAGGATTATGTGACGTGATGAAACCTCCAGGAATACGTCCAACCGAAATCAGCGGCCCTGACAGTCGAACATGCCGTCTCCACCTCCCTGTTGGCAGAGGGAGGGAGGAGAGGACGGCTTTGGAGTGAAAGGCTCTGCCTTGCCCCTGAGCTGCTCCGGGCTCAAAGGAAGGCCTGAGACAAGATCTGTAACACGAGACGGAGGAGTGAAATGCGCCCCGGTGCGGCTCATTTCCAGTGTCACCCCAGCCCTGGCTCTGCGACGCAGGGAGCAGATCATGAACCTCACGGCCCCCACTCATGCACCCAGTTCAAACCCGGGTCTATGGCGCAGGGAGGGGATCAAGAACTTCACCACAACAGGGTGCAACCCCCACACAGACCCCCCAGCTCAGACCCAGCTCTGTGACACAGGCGCAGGGTCACGGACCTCACAGCTCAGGGGATGGAGCCCCCACTCCCAGACCCGACTCAGCCCCACCTCTGTAACGCAAGGAGGGATTCAGCAAGGACTTCACAAGCCAGGGTCGGAGCCCCCATTCAGGGCCCCCAGCTCTGTGGCCTAGGAGCGATTGTTATTAACACGCTCGATCATCTGGAGGGAAATTAGAAACAACAGAGTTTGAATGAAGGGAGATGAATTCAACTACACAAGCAGGACAGCTGGAATGCTCGGGGTGAGACCAAAGCTTCACCCATCACACTCCACCCCAACAAGACCTCAGTGCTGGAGGCTGTACAGCGCGGGCAGCAGAACATAAGAACGGCCACACTGGGTCAGACCAAAGGTCCATCTAGCCCAGTATCCTGTCTTCCGACAGTGGCCAATGCCAGGTGCCCCAGAGGGAATGAACAGAACGGGGAATCAAGTGATCAGCATACGGTGGCCTACAATGGTCCTATGCTATGTCCCTGCCCTGGGGTGACTCCAACCCTTTCATCGAATAACCCAAACACCCCAATCACCGTTTTGAGCCAAACACTGCCAACATCCTCCCAAAAATCAGTTTTCAGCTGAAATTTTCGGCTTTCATTTTCCTAACAAAAAAATCAGACGCGTTCAAGGAAAGCAGACATTTCCCCTGAAAATTACATTGAGCCAAAAACCCAATTTTCTGTCGACAAGGGTTTCAGGAGAAGAATTGTGACTAGCTGCAGTGTTAACCCTTTCCACTCTGCAGCACTTTTACCCTTGACACGGGAACTTTAATCTAAAGCGTAACCAGAAAAATTAAGGGTGGGATTTTACTCCCTTAGGCAGTGCAAGTGGATACCATGACCTCATCTGGAAGGAGGGTCCCAACTATGGGATCACCTCTCTCTGCTCCTGCTTGATGTTCTCCTTCCCCAACACTTTCATGCTCCTCGCTGGGAGTGGGACCGCTCTACTGTGTCCAGGAAAGTCTCGTCTATGTACCTCTCTACTTCCCTTAGCCCCTCCAGTTCAGCCACTCTGATCTCAAGACCCCGTCTTCTGTCCTTGAGGTCCATGAACTGCTTGCACCGAATTCACACATACGCCACCTGCCCACAAGGCAGGTCATCATATATGCTATTTTCAGTGCAATAAACTGGACAGCCTCCTCTCTGTTGCTGGACTTCTGCCTGCATTATTTTTACTCTTGGTGGGGTTTGTTTGCTTGCTCCTGTGTGTGGCTTGGGGGGGGTTGGAGAGCAGGTGGGGGGTGGATCTGGCTCTCACATGCTCTCTCTAAACTCCCCTCTTCGCTTACAAACTGGCTTTTTAAATCCCTGTCCTTCTGGAAGGAGCCACACCCACTTGTCAAGGGATTTTAAAGGGATTAGGGATCAAAGGGTGGCAGACTACAGCCAGCCTTAGGTTAGGAAGCAAAACAAAACACAAACAAAGCATCGCCACACCCAGGCAAGCCTCTGAAATAGAAAAAGGTGTTTCAGGCACAGTCTGGTGTTTGCAAGAGGTTTGCCTGTTTCTGAGGTCCATTACAAATGCCCAGCAAGAGGCAGCCAGCCACTGCACCAGAAAGACGAAGGACTATGCAGTAGTTAGAGTGCTAGCCTGGGACTTGGGCAATGTAGGTTGAATTCCCTGAGCTGTCGCAGATTTCCTGCATGACCTCTGCCCAGTCACTATGTGCCTCAGTTTCCCATCTGTAAAATGAGGCTAAAAGCACTGCCCTGTCTTAAAGGGGTGTTGTGAGAATAAACACATTAAAGACTGGGAGGTGCTCAGCTTTTGTGGTTGTGGGGCCATGTTAGTACCCAGGGGTAGGCAGGGGTGAAAGTAACTTACAGGATTTACCGGTACTGCCGGAGTCCTGAGGGGGGCGTGGCCTCATCCAGAAGAGGCGTGAGCTCAACCGGAAGAGGCGGGGCCTCTCAAGATTTAAGGGGCTCGGGGCTCCCCGCAGCTGCAGGGAGCTCCGAGCCCTTTAAATCCTGGCCCCAGCCTGGCCGCCAGAGCTGCGGGCGGGATTTAAAGGGCTCTGGGCTCCCCAGCGGGGAGCCCAGAGCCCTTTAAATCCCTGCCACGGAAGCCGGTGCGGTCCGGCATGGCATACTGGCTCTTGCCGGTATGCCGGACCGGACCGGCTTACTTTCACCTCTGGGGGTAGGTCTACCCAGCAATTAGACACCCGCGGCTGGCCCGTGCCAGCTGACTCAGGCTGCGGGGCTGTTTCACCGCTGTGTAGACATCTGGGCTCAGGCTGCAAGGCGGGAGGGTCCCAGAGCCTGGAAACAGCCCTGCAGCCCAAGCCCCTCAAGCCCGAGTCAGCGGGCATAGGCCAGCCACAGGTTTTTCTTTGCCCTAAGACAGAGGAGTTTTCATTCCAGACAGGGAGCAGGAAGGATCATTATTATACCCATTTTATAGAGAAGGAGCTGAAAGATCACATGACTGGCCCACGGTCATACAGGAAGTATGTGGCAGAGACAAGGAATTGAAGCCAGAGTTCTCCATGCCCCATCACAAATCCAGCCATTCACAAATTCATCCTTCCTCCAATCCCCTTACATGCTGTACAATCTCCCTCCGTCAGCGAGCAACATATTCTAAGCTGCAGGCTGGAAGGTTTGGCCTATACAACCCAGGGGCAGCTGGGGTTTGAACCCTGGTCTCCTGTACTACCCACTGGTGCACTCCACTCCAGATTACAGAAAGCATTAGGCCTTGTCTACACACAGAAGCTGTGTGAACTGAACCAGCATCAATCTGGAATAGCTCCACTCGAGCGACGTAAGATCACCGGCCAAGCCGCTTCACGGCTGCTCTGTCGTTTGAAGGATGCGTTCCGTTGTCCTGGCACGAGTCAGTTCGGAAAAGACAAGCTAGTCTGCGTTTAAGCACGGGCACCTACGTCACTAAGTTGCCAGATCCTCAAAGGTATTGAGGGGTTGAAATACCTTTATGGATCTGGGCCCAAACCACTTTGGAAAACTTTCTCCACGCTTCTTTAAATGCCTCCAGATCTGGGGAGTGTTTTTGGTTTCACGAAACAACCACAATGGTAAAGTTAAAAACTAAAGCAAACAAAATTCCACACTCCCTGAAAGTAGAACAAACTATGCCAGAGGGTGGCAATGAGTGGACGGATAAATATTAAGACAAGACACTCCCTGGGATTAAATTATTCAGCTACTTAGGAGAACATTTGGGTCATCACCCCCTCCCCAGAAGAACATGTTCTTACCACTTTCCTGTAAATTAAATGCTATTAAGTGAAGGTGGTTGCACAGGTATGCAAGGTTGCACTGCCAGGACTGGGGGAGTAAAACAGGTTCAGGTGACATTTGAAATGAACATGGTCTTTCCATGCCTGTGTACGGTCCCTTGTCTAAAGCAAACTATTAGGAAGGTACTTTATATAACAACATGATCCAGAGACCCGTGCCAGTGAACTCTGAAATGCTCATCAGGTTGAACAGCAGGTGACCTGCGGGTGCCTTAAAGTGACAGAGCAATCTGTCAGGTCAGCCTAGGTGATGAATGTAGGAAGGAGAGAACAAATAAGAATTACACAAGCTTTGCTAGACTCGCTCCTGCGTTTCTTCATGGTGAAAACCACAATGTGGCATGAGAGTTAAAATCCAGAGTTGCGTCTGAGCTAGTTTGGAAAGCATCAGAAACGGGCCCCCGGAAGTTTTAGAGAAATGAGGTTAGTTTTGCTGCTTTGTGGAACTGCGTCCCCTTGGTAGATCACAACATGAATCTCTGTGCTGAATAAAATAAAAGGGGTATCATGGAATCATAGAAAGGTAGGGCTGGGAGGTGACCTCAAAAGGTCATCTAGTTCGGCCCTCTGCTCTAAGGCAGGAACAAGTACATCCCTGAGACAGGTGTTCGTTTTGGAGAGGGACTAGCATAAGTATCAAAAAGGCTTTATGGGAATCATAGAAAGGTAGGGTGGGAAGGGACCTCAAGAAATCACCAAGTAATTTTGATGGATAGTATCAATGTTTATTTTTCAGCATTTTTTTTTCAATTTTTATCAATTTAAATTTTCACACTTGTACAGAATCATGGGTGTTAAGCATTTTTTCTATGTTTATCAATTTAAATGTTCACAGTTGCAGGAAATTATGGGGGTCACACAATGGGGAAGGTCAGGCAATTATTTAATTAGATTTAATTGAGATTCAAAAAGTTAATGTCTTATAACAGTTAAAACATACATTGTAAACATCATATGTATATATATAAGTAAATAGCCTTAAATCAAACTAATACGTTCTCAAGAAGAATTTTTCTTACTTTGCCTATCTGTAAGTGTTGATTATTATCAATGGAAATTTTGTGTGTAGGTTTGTGTGCGTACAGTGAAATCAACATTTATTGATATTTACTGATAAAACTCTAATCCTTCCAATCCTATTCACAGGTCAGGTTTTCTCAACTCTTTACCAACTGAGGCCTCACAGGTGCCGAATAGAGTGGGACAATTACCACCCATATCTTATATACGACACTCCTGTTAATACACCCAGAATGATATTAGCCTTTTCCACAACAACATCACATCGTTGACTCATATTTAATTTGCGAGTCACTGTAACCCTCAGATCCTTTTCAGCAATACTACAGCGGAGGCATTTTGTAGCTGTTTGTTTGACTTTTCCTTCTTACGTGTAGTACTTTCATAGAATATCAGGGATGGAAGGGACCTCAGGAGGTATCTAGTCCAACCCCCTGCTCAAAGCAGGACCAATCCCCAGACAGATTTTTGCTCCAGATCCCTAAATGGCCCCCTCAAGGATTGAACTCACAACCCTGGGTTTGCACTTATCTTTATTGAATTTCATCTTGTTGATTTCAGACCAACTTTCCAATTTATCATGGTTTTTTTTATTTAATTCTAATCCTGTCCTCCAAAGTGCTTGCAACCCCTCCCATCTTGGTGTCATCTGCACATTTTATAAGCATATTGCCCACTCCATTATCCAAGTCATTAATGAAATATTGAATAGTAGGTGATCCAGGACGGACCCTGCTGGACCTCACTAGATACGTCCCCAACTTTGATAGAGAACCATCTAGTTTTGCACACACTTAATAGTAATTTCATCTAGACCACACCTCCCTAGTTTGCTTATGAGAATGTCACGTGAGATTGTGTCAACGGTAAAGAGCTCGCGTTGATTCAGGATCATTGAATGTCCTCACATGGGAGCATTGGGTATTGATTCAAGTTCATGATAGCAGGACTTCATCCTTTTCCCCATGTAATGGTTTTGTCAATGCAATCTATTGTCATACTGGGACCTCTCCCAGGTCGTCCTGACCCCCTGACACCTGTTCGTGATCCCCACTTTGAGAACCTATGGTCTAATGGACTCACATAGTAGCAGATACACCAGCTGCTACTCCCTGGCGCTGCTGTGGATTAATAAGAAGCAGGTTCCCTGCTCCAGAGACTAATCCACCCAACATGGAAGAAACAAAGGGATTGGGATATTTTTAGTGCCTTGTGCATCCACATGAGAGGTCTGGGGAGCCTCACGAGACTATGTTCCTGTGCAATTTACAAGGGAGAGCAGCAATTACATTGAAATCTGTGGGGCAGGTTTCAATCTCAGTTACACCAGCGCAAATCTGGAGTGAATCCACTGAAATAAGAACATAAAAACGGCCATACTGGGTCAGACCAATGGTCCATCTAGCCCAGTATCCTGTCTTCTGACAGCGGCCAATGCCAGGTGCCCCAGAGGGAATGAACAGAACAGGGAATCATCAAGTGATCCATCCCCTGTCGTCCACTCCCAGCTTCCAGGAATCAGAAGCCAGGGACACCCAGAGCATGGGGTTGCATCCCTAGCCATCTTGGCTTATAGCCATTGATGGACCTATTCTCCATGAACTTATCTCATTCTTTTTTGAACCCCTATTATAGTTTTGGCCTTCACAACATCCCCTGGCAATGAGTTCCACAGGTTGACTGTGCATTGTGTAAAGAAATACTTCCTTTTGTTTGTTTTAAACCTGCTGCCTATTCATTTAATAGGATGATCCCTGGTTCATGTTTTATGAGGAGTAAATAACACTTCCTTTTTCACTTTCTCCACAGCAGTCATGATTTTATATCCCCCCATAGTCATCTCTTTTCCAAGCTGAAAAGTCTCAATCTTTTTAATCTCTCCTCATATGGAAGCTGTTCCATACCCCTAATCATTTTTGTCGCCCTTCTCTGTTGCCTTTTCCAATTCTAATATATCTTTTTTGAGATGGGGTTACCAGAACTGCACACAGTATTCAAACTGTGGGCATCTGCACTGCTCCGGATTTACACCAGATTAACTGAGAGCAGAATTTGGCTCGATGTAGTGAAATGTACCCATTGATAATTTATAGTCAGTATTTTTATATGTGACCCTCTGAACCACCCAAACCCCACATTTTGTCAACTAAATAAGTGGCCTTGTTTTCAGAGGTGATGAATGGCTGGCAGTTCTCGTTGATTTCAGCTGGAGTTCGGGGTGCTCAGCCTATCCAAAAAGCCGACCTACCTATAGGCATCTGAGGCTGGGACTGTCAAAAGCACTTATGTGTTTACAAAGTGCCTAAGGGGATGCCTACACTGGGATAAAAAACCCTCCGCACTGAATCTCAGAACCCGGGTCAGCTGACTCTGGTTCACGGGGTCAGGCTATGCAGCTAAAAAGAGCAATGTAGACATTCAGGCTCCAGCTCTGAGACCCTCCCCCCGCTGGGGGCACAGAGCCCCTGCTCCAGCCCGAGCCAAAACACTGCAATTTTAGAGCCCCATATCCCGAGCCTTGCGAGCTCATCAGCTGGCCGTGCCACAGGTCTTGTATTGCCATGGAGACATACTCTAAGCATAGGCAGTGCTGCCTAGTGGATGGAGCACAGCTCTGCCACTCAGAAACCTGCTTTCCACCCCGAGCTCTGCCACGGGCCTGCTGCAGGATGGTTGGCCGGTCATTTTACCGCCCCGTGCCTCAGTTTCTCCATCTGTTAAATGGGGATCATGTGCCTGACCTACTTTGTCCAGCGCGTTGAGAGCTGCTGCTGAAAAGCGCTGGATAAGCGCTAGGGATTGTTATCGGTGATAGAGGCGTACACGTCCCTTTGAAAGTCAATTAGACTTTTGCTCCTAAGATACTTAGCCTAAATAAGCATTCTCCCCTAAATACGGATTTAGGTGGGTGACTTTAGAGGACCACCTTGGGAAAATCTATTCCAAAATTTCTTTTTTGTTTAAAACAATACTTTACAAATGATACTAGAGGCCAGCACATTCTGTAAACCACACGGATACTGCAGTGTCTCATTTGGAGATTTTTACAACACATTCTATCCCCTAGCAATAAGCGGCCAGCTACCCTCATTCCCCTCCTGTAGACCTATATACTTCAGGGGAAATACTCCAGCACTAACCAAACGTTGAGACGGTTGTGTTCCTATCTGGGACCATGCAGATCCCAAAGCCCAGAACAAAGCATGCAAGAGCTGAGGACAAACCATTCTGCACCAAGAAAGATCCAGCTGTTGCATGAGCTTCCAGAGGAGAGTGGGTGAAGGCAGAGCTTAACTGTCTCTAGGAAATACTGCAGACACCTTCCTCCGAAAAGCCTTTCCACCATACCAAGAACAGCAAGGACGCCCCCAGCTAGCCAGACAACCCACTCCAAAAAAACTGTAACAAAAAATCGACCGAAAGAACCATACCAATAAACAGATATATCCCAAGTAGAGATTTTATCCCCCAGAAATGGAGCAGGGCCAGAGATTCTATGAAGCCCAGGAGAGACTTTGATATTGCTATTGATTTTACATGCCAATGGCAGCTGTCTAGATACTGTAGGCATGGCAACAATATAAACTCTGAGATTCAATAGATAGATAGAGTGAGTGAGTGAGTGAGTGGAGATAGATAGATAGATAGATAGATAGATAGATAGATAGATAGATAGATAGATAGATAGATAGATAGATAGATAGATTTACTCAATGCAAGTAGGGGGGGACAGAGTTTCCTCTGGAGCTAGTAGAAATTCTTCTTTAAAAGAATCAATGAAAAACAATAAACATTTTGCTAATTTTTTGCTGGTTTTTTTATCGACTTGCCCTATGTAACCATTAGCGCCTCAAACGCAATTTCAGGTTCGGCTGCTTCTTCCTGGAAAATGCAGACATCGTCATATCATACCGACCAATGACGCGGGCTAGGAATGAGACGTCTGCAGATCCCCGCATGATGGAAGGGAAACTGCTGACCCAGCTGAACTATGCTAACCTTTGGCCTGTGCCGTCAAGATCTTCTCTTGTGCAATTGTCTCCTAGTCTCAAACCTCCCTTGAGGTGCAAAGATGACAGTGATGGGGCTGGCTAGTTAGCTCCGGGCTGTCCCTGGATGGACAGGACATTGTCTATGAAATACTATCTGGTTTCAGCTCATGGGCAGAGAAGATGTTAGCTCATATGTCAGGTGATCTTCCTTGAGTGATGGTTGCCAGACAAGCTAGCAATAGGCTGCATTTTGGCTGCCTTTGCTACACCTGGTGATGCTGACAGATGTGTATTAGGATGGTAGGACTTGCTCGGTTCCATTGCTTCTGGGGAGGTTGCAATTGGCGGAGCTAAATAATTTCTCATTGGCCCTTAGGGAACCCTGCAGCGACAAGCGTTATCACCATTGTTATTCAGTGCCCACAGCAAATCCAAGTCCCCAGAGACCTGATATTGCACAGCACAGCTTACGATGCCTCCAAGCATGCTGTTGATGTCCCAGATCTATATTCATCAGATCATGGCCACTCCATTTCAATGTAGACATGCTGTCTGGCCGGACGGCACAAGGCATGCAAGTCTTAAGGTCAAAACCCAGCCTGGATAAGATGGAAACAATATTGCCTGCCAGGGGGGAAAAATGGGGGTGTCCTTATATACAGTATTGCCAACCCCAAATGTTGAAAAATCATGAGTCAGGCTCACTAAAAATCATGTGATTGGCTTTAAAATCATTAGATTGTGTAAAAATCCTAGATTTGCTGCTCTTTTTATTTGCCTTCTGCTTTTTTTGAGGCTTTAGGGTGCACTGGGGTCACATTTTGAAGCTTTCTCCGCAGCCACGAGGGCTAGGAACTTACTTTTGCTTGAAGAATGAAGGCTGAAATCATTCCCTATCCACTTGCCTCCAGGAGCTGGGGCTTTAAGGAGACTCATTATCATGAGTCTCATGAGACTCATTACAAAATCATCAGAGCTGGCATATTCAGCAATAGCCATGTTCATTGATCTTTGCTGCAAGCAAGCTGACAAGGATTGTACCAGTTGGGCATGGGGGGCAGGTTGCTCTGATGGGAAGGAGTTTTCTTTTCCTCTCTGTATTGGTTCATTCCTGGAACGGAGGCAGTTTCACTCTGGCATAGTCAGAAGCCGGGGCCATTCCACCTGGACTCAACGAAATACAGCTTGGTGGCCTCTAAGCTGGAGAATCGCCCCAGCTGGGATTTTCAAAAGCACCCAAGTAATTTAGAGGCACTGGGTAAAATTTCCCAAAGCACCTCAGCATAGGTCTATGCTGCAGCTGGGAGCGCGCCTCCCAGCCCGGGGAGACAGACTTGCGCTAACAGGGATCCAGTGAGCCTGCTAAAAACAGAAGTGTGGATGCTACATCTCGGCCTCTCAAGCCTAGCGGGTCACAACATCCACACTGCCGTTTTTTAGCGTACTATCTTGATCCCTGTTAGCAGCATCTGTCTACCCGGGCTGGGAGACCCGTGCCCAGCTGCAGTGTAGACATCCCTGAATGACTTAGATGCTTGAGTCCCACTGACTTTCAAAGTATTCCGCATTAGAGCCAGTGGGTGGGAAACCGGCAGGGAATTATAGGCGCATGGGTGTATCTGCAAATTAAAAGGATGATGAGGATTCTGTCGTTGCTACCATTATCACTAATGACAGTCATGGGACGGACAGGCTGACTAAGGATCACATGTTGGCTCTCAGACGCTACTGACATTGAAACGGCCCAGATTTGCAGATACATCCGTGTTCCCATCATTCCCTGCCACTTGCCCTGGCACATTCCCCTTGGGCAGGGATGGCATACATCAGCATGGAAGGGATTAATCTTCAGGGAACATGGTAGAAGTACAGAAGTTGGGAAAGAAAGAAAGAAAGAAAGAAAGAAAGAAAGAAAGAAAGAAAGAAAGAAATTCACAGGTTTTAAATAGACACCATCAATATAAAATTCAAATCTATATTTAAATGCCCTTGGTTCAGACTGGCAGTCTCAAGGACACAGTATTGGACTGGGAACCAGAAGCTGACCGTGGGCAATTCTTTTCCATTTTAACCAGCTTCCAGAGGCCCCCACCAAGATCATGGCCGTTGTGCTAGGAGCTGTACACACACACACACACACACACACACACACACACAGTGCCTCAAAGAGCTCACAATCGAAATAGACAAGGCACGGCAAAGGGCGGGAGGGGAAACCAAGGCACAGAGAGGGGACAGGCCCAAGGGCACACGCTGGAGAGGTATTTCTCCAAAAGGCGTGACTTTCAGTGGGACTTCGGCACTTTTGAAAATTTTACCCCCCTATCCCATTGAAACCCGATGGGGAGTCAGGATCTTACTCTTCTGGTCGCTTTGGAGACAGCCCACTCCCACTGAAAGTCAGCTGGGTTGGGCTCCCAACTCCCTTGGGCACTGGATAATGCATAATGGGTCCTGCTATTCATAGATTCGAAGGCCAGAAAGAGCCATTGTGATCATCTACTCTGCGCTCCTGTGTAACACAGGCCAGGGGGTTTCCCCAGAATAATTCCTAGAGCAGATCTTTTAGAAAAACATCCCATCTTGATTTAAAAATGGTCCAGGATGGAGAATCCACCAGGAGCCTTGGTAAATGGTTCCAGTGGTTAATTACTCCCACCGTTAAAAATTGACGCCTTATTTCCAGGCCGGACTTGTCTAGCCTCAACTTCCAGCCGTGGGATCGCGTTTGACCTTTCTCCGCTAGATTGAAGAGCCCGTTTATTAGATCTTCGTGTCCCCGTGTCGTTACTTATGGGCTGTAATCAAGTCACCCCTTCACCTTCTCTTTGTTAAACTAAATGGATTGAGCTCTTTGAGTCTCTCTCTTTACGGCATGTTTTCTAATCCTTTGATCGTTCTCAGGATTCTTCTCTGAACCCGTGACCGCCTTTTGAAAAGCCTGATCCTTACTACTTTATGCTTGAGGGCTACCCACTGCGGCTCATCCAGACTTTTCAAGTGTACCGGCTAAAGAGATCTGCATGAGCTATCCCTGTTTCCACAGGAGTAGACAGAGGAGTCATCAGACATCCCATCTTGGCACCTGCTGGTCCTGTGGGATAAGCTGGAGAGGAAAAGGGATAGAACCTTCCCCTAGACAAATTGTCTAATTCTCCCCTGCTCGGTTTGCATTTGAGCTGTTCTGCAGCATCGGAATGTAGGTAGGAAAGATTGGAAAGGACCTCCTTGTTCATCAAGTCCAACCCCCTTCTATCATACAATCCCCGGCCATATAATCCCATCCATAAATGTATCAAGCTCCACTTTAAAACAGGGTAGGAAGTTGGAGTTCCATCCAATGGCTCTTGTAGGCTTGTGGGCATGTGTTACTCACCTTGTTTATTTCCAGCTGGCATTGGTTCTGTTGCATTGATTCCTCTCGAGGGATTTAGTCGGGCACACAGCCCTTATCTTTGTAATTATGTTAGACTTGTTCTGTGAAAGGCTCAAAGGCCTTTGGGCACCAGCAAAATTAGGATGATGAGGAGGACTCTGCCTTTGTTGCCATTATTAATAAGGATAGTCATGGGACGTACGGGCTGACTAACGATCCCACAATGGCTCTCAGACACCGCTGAGGCTATGCAGTCCCAGATTTGCACAGCAGAGGTGAGGATACACCCAGGTTCCAAACATTCCCTGCCAGTTTCTCACGCCCTGGCCCCATTCCATGGACAGGGATGGCTGTGATGTGGCATACATCTGCATGGAAGGGATTGAGCTGCAGACAGACAGACAGACAGACAGATGGGGTGTATGCGGATAGATAGATAGATAGATAGATAGATAGATAGATAGATAGATAGATAGATAGATAGATAGATAGTCACTCTCAGCTGATATAACAGGAACATTTCTGAAAGGAAAACACTCACAGCTTTTAAATAGACACTGGCTCAGATTTTTAAAGGTATTTAAACATTGCTTCACTCATCATTACCATGCCTAATTGATTTAGGAGCCTACATCTCATTTTCAAAAGAGAATTAGCCCCTTAAGAGCCTAACTGACAATCAAGGGGATTTCCGCTCCTATGAAGCCTAGTTCACATTTGAAAATAAAATGTAGGGCTTGTCCACACTGGGGCACTCAGGAAAGTCAATCTGAATTAATTTTTAAAGAGACAAGGTTGGGGAGGGAATATCCTTTATTGGACCAACTTCTGTTGGTGAAAGAGACAGGCTTTCGTGCTATACTGAGCTCTTCTTTAGGATTGTTTAGCGCATATTCTAAGGGCCATTCAAAATAAAGTAGCCCATTGACACCTCTGCAGTCAAAAGACAAAAAACGGTCTCAGACACCATCCAATGGTCCAGGGACATCTACATCGAGCACATCACCAGCCACCGACAGTATCAGGAGGCGTGAGCCAGAGTGACATCGTTCTTCGACTACGAGAAAGGGACCAAGAGACTTTCTCCGTTGGATCATATGAACTGGAACCATAAACTCCCTGAACATTAAATCTCACCAAATGAGGGTCAATCCATTCTCATCATCATATCCACTCATTATACTCCACACCCGAACATAGCCACTTTATGAACTTCATACCCTCATATCTCAATGGCTGTACTTTGACCTATCAACCCTTTACCCCCAATCGGGGATATTGTAGATTATGTATTCCTTATGCCACCGATTTTAAACCAAACTTTGCACCCTCGATAATCTGTACGTTATTCCCTGATAACCATAAACTTCTATGCTTGAACTCTGTACCGTTCACTTTTTTTTTTTAACGTCATCTTAATACAATTTTTAAACCTGTAAAAAATAAATTACAGGTTGCAGAGTAGCAGCCGTGTTAGTCTGTATCCGCAAAAAGAACAGGAGTACTTGTGGCACCTTAGAGACTAACAAATTTATTGAAGTGGGCTGTAGCCCACGAAAGCTTATGCTCAAATAAATTTGTTAGTAAATTACAGATTGTTGAAATAAACCATAAATCCTGTTTCAGAGTGGTAGCCGTGTTAGTCTGTATCAGCAAAAACAACGAGGAGTCTTTGTGGCACCTTAGAGACTAACAAATTTATTTGGGCATAAGCTTTCATGGACTAAAACCCACTTCATCACCGCTGAAGTGCCACAAAGCCTCCTCGTTGTTTTTGCATAAATCCTGTGTCTTTACTGAGGATATATCTACACTACACAGCTTGTAGCACCATGGTTGGGTCACTACAGCTGGCCGCTAAAAGTCGCACCGTGTAGACGCTGTTTGTCGGCTCTCCTGCCCACAAAAAACGTCCACCCCCCCACGAGCGGCGTTTGCGTTGTCGCCAGGAGAGCGTTCTTACGGACAAAGGGCTGTTCACACTGGCGCTTGTCTTCGGCAAAACTTTTGTCTTTCGGGGGCAGAAGGGGGGTTAAAACACCTCTGAAAGACAAAAGTCTTGTCGTTAAATTGCCAGCGTAGACATCGCCAGACCGTGATTTTAACAAAGGTAGGAATTTAAACTCCCAGGCTTTTTTGTCCTATAATTCTGAATAGGAGTGTTTACATTGGAGCTTAATGCAGGTTAACTAAACCACTTTAAATGCACACCTTTAGCTCATACAGATTAATTTTCCTGTGTGTCCCTGTGCAGACAAGCCCTTATCCTCTATCAATTAGGCCTTGCAATGTTTAAATACCTTTAAAAATCTGTGCTGCTGTTCATAGAAAATGCATAGCCATTTTTAAATGCTCTTTCTTGTATTACGAACGGTGGTTCAGATTGGGAGGCCCCTTATTGGCTACGGTACTGGAGTGGGAATCAAGTGACCTGGGTTCTAGTCGCAACTTTGCTGTGTAAATGTGGGCAATTATTTCAATTTTAATCATCTTATGGAGGGCCCCAACTGAGATCAGGGCCCAGTTTTGCTTGGGAGCTGTAGGCACACACCTAACATGACAGTCCCGGTATAATCTAAATAGACAAAGGGTGGGATGGGAAACTGAGGCAGGGTGAAGGAAAGGGCCTTGCCCAAGGGCACACACCGGGCAACTTGAAAGGTATTTCTCCCAAAGGAACAGGAGCACACCTGCTTAGGAGACCAGCTTTTGATTTTACAGGGCTGACTGAAGTGTGCAGAAGAAAAATTCAGAGAGGAACATTGCAAATAATTAATAGGGAGTAGGCGCCAGAAATAACCTGGCATCTAGAAGAGGGTGCCACTTCAGAGGAGCTGTTTCCCACTTATATTTGCAAAGCGCTTATTCATTTTGCTCAATGTTTGCAAAGCTCATATTAATTTTGCTTACGGGTCACTTCTCCCGGGCACCTGATGGTTTTGGTTTTGTTTTCCTGGCCCCGGGGAGCTTTGCAAAAGACAGATTTCACCATCTGCGGAGTGAAACCAACTCTCTGCTCTCATCAGGGCACAGTCTCCCAGCTGTCAGTGACAGGCCCTGCTGGGTCTGAAGAGTTAACAACAGACAACTGAGTACGCACGAGCAGTTTAGGGAGGGACCCGGACCCTCTGCTTTTATTTTTAAACCTTCCACAATGGTGCCAGTGTTGAAAATACAATCCAGAAAAACCCAGAGGGTTCATGCTGGTTTTGTTTCCATTGCTTGGCGCTGGGTCAAAAAAAATACATGTTTCAAAGCAGAACTTGTTGCCGGGGCTGTTGTGAAGGCCAAAAGTATAAATGGGTTCAAAAAAGAATTAGATAAGTTCCTGGAGGAGAGGTCCATCAATAGCTATTAGCCACAATGGTCAGGAACGAAACCCCATGCTCTGGGTGTCCCTAAGCCCCTAACTGCCAGAAGCTGGGACTGGAAGACAGAGAATGGATCACTCGATAATTGCTCTGTTCATTCTCACTGAAGCATCTGGCACTGACCACTGTCAAAAAAAAGATTAATGGACTAGCAGGACCATTGGTCTGACCCAGTCTGGCTGTTCTTGTGTTCTTATGACAACAATCAGAAGCATAGACAGGGTGAGTGGGAAATCATATTCACACAAACAGGTAACCTGCATACATGTTTCTAGCACCCATAACCCAGGCAGTAACCCTAATGCTGACAATGAATTCCCCAGCTGCCTGCAAACACAGCCCCAAGAAACACAGCTGAGATCTACAGGCCTGAGCACGTACCTGGGGGTCAGCGGTGATGGTGTTCCCTTCCTGACTCTGGGTACGTCTACACTACCTGCTGGATCGGCGGGTAGCGATCTATCTATCGGGGATTGATTTATCACGTGAAGTGTAGACGCGATAAATCGATCCCCGATCGCTCTCCTGTCAACTGCTGAACTCCAGCTCGGCGAGAGGCGGAAGCAAAGTCGACGGGGGAGCGGCGGCCGTCGATCCCGCGCCGCGAGGACATGAAGGAAGTGATTCTCAGTCAATCTAAGATACGTCGACTTCAGCTACGCTATTCTCGTAGCTGAAGTTGCATATCTTAGATCAACCCCGCCCCCCTAGTGTAGACCAGGCCTCTGTCAATGAACTATGGCTATGTCTATACTTAAAATATAGCGCTTCAGTGTAGACACTACTTACGCCAACAGGAAGGGTTCTCCCATCACTGTAGTAAATCCACCTCCCTCAGGAGTGGTACCAAGGTCAATGCAAACACTGTCTACAGGGGGACTTAACTATGTCGCTCAGGGATGTGGATTTCTGAGCAACGTAGCTGGGTCAAACTACATTTTTTAGTGTAGACCAGCCCTTTGTGCGTAACCTCAGGCCAGTCACATCACCTCTCTGTACCTCAGTTCCCCATCTGTAAAAGGGGTATAACTAGAGCTGGGTGGGAAAGGGCAACAAATTCTGCTCTGAAACACATTTGTTTTTTTGACCCAGAGCCAAGTGGTGGAAACAAAGCCATCCTGTGAAAAAATTTCCCACTCCGAACTGGGATGAAAAGTTGAAATCTTGAAAATTTTCGCACATCGAAAATCTGAGAAAAATTTCAAGTGGGGTCAAGCGAAACATTTCATTTCAATCGCTTTGAAACGTTTCATCTGGATTGTGACCCTTTTGTTAAAGCGGGTTTTTAATCTAATTACCTTACATTTTGAAACGAAAAGTCATTTTGAATCGGGAAAACCGGCATTTTTCATTTCAAAAATATCAAAACGGGACATTTGGACAATTTTGAAACTTTTTTTTTTTTAATTTGCAAACATTTTTCAAGGCCAGAAATTCCCCAGAGTGGATGCTTTCCCACGAAAAGTGTCCGTTTTGATGCATCGGTATTTTTTGGTGACAAAATGTTTCTTCGAAAAATCCCTGACCAGCTCTATGAATGCCGCTGGCTACCCCCCTTTGTAAAATGCTTTGAGAGCTACAGAGGGAAAGTGCTATTTAGTATTTACCCAACGCAGAAGGCTCAAATCCACAAAGAGCAGGGCCTGGGATTCAGGATGCTGGGTTCTAAGGCCAAAAGGGACCATTGTGATCAGGTCGTCTAACTTCCTGCATAATACAGCCAACCGGATTCTATTCAGTGACTCCTGCGTCTAAGCCCGAGTTCTGTTCCTCGTTCCCTCGCTGACTCACTCTGTTATCATAAGCAAGTTACTTACAAAACTCCCTTTCCCTGCTATGACATGAGGATAACAGCAATGACCTAGATAGTGGCAGGCTTAATTCACATGGGCCGGGGGCACCCCCCCAGAAATTTTTCACACACAACTCCCCACTTTTTTTCTCTTGGCCAGCTCCCCTAGACGGGCACTCACCACAGCTCCCGGTACTTGCAGCAGGTCTTGAGGCTGTCGCTGAGTGAGTCCTTTGGGCACAACCGAGGAGAAACAGGCGGCTGGAAGCAGGGTGCGGCTAGGCAGGCCTCATGGGTCTGGGGGGAAGCCCGGGTGCAGGAGCCGGCCCCACAGGAGAAGCAGCGTTGGCCACCCCACTGCCCACTCGGGTTTGGCCCTGCAGGCCGCCGTCATGACAGGGGGCAAAATCAAGTGAGCGGTGCTGTATCTCTCTGCGGTGGGGGGACCAAACTTGAACGGGCAGCGGGGCGGCCATGCCATGGCTGCAGGGCTGGCCTCTGAACCAGGGTTTCCTGGGGGCCTGCCCCACTTCCAGGAGCCCAAGCACTTGGGCACCTTTACACCCCCGGCCCACGCCGTGCATCACGGGCCTACAGCGTGATGTCTGCAAGTCCAATACATGAATAATAAAACCCGCCTCTTTTTACAGTTGAGAATGATCTCCGCCCAATCAATACTCAGAGAGATTTTAGCAACAGCCAGGGGAAGGAGCACCTTCCCCTGGCACCGCTACCACCCCCAAAGAAAGTCCAATGGTCCACCTACCAACTCTCCTAGAGACACTGTGTCTAGGCGCACACCAACAGCTCCCTTTGGCAAAGATGGTTAGATAGCTGGCCTCTCAGAGGTATGGTAACTAGACGCACTCTAGCCCTCCCTGCCAGCAAAGATAACGAGATAGCAGACAAATCACCCCTGGGAACGGTGATGGGGTCAAAACACAGATCAGCGGTACCCCCAGCACAGATCGTGAGATAACGCACATGCTGCCGCACCCGTACACTGGGAATAATCAAGGCTGACGCACTTGGACTAGTGACGAAGCTAGGACAGGGGCATGGGTTTGACCCACAAAGCAACAAAGGCACCAGCAAAGACAGCGAGAGAGCGGCTCCACCACGATGACGTTGCCTTCGTGAGGAGTTGAAATTTGCAGCGGGTGTAGAAGGGTGTTTCCAGCCACCTGGAGGAAAGCAGAAAAGCAAAGAGGAAAGGTGTGCACCTGTGCTCATGCAACACACTAGCAAAGGGGGCCAATGAGCCGCAGACCCTGAGTACCTGGGGCACTAAAATATACAACTGCCACTAAAATATACAACTCAAGGAGATTAATCTGTCCCTGTGACAGGAAGACACTTCAACCATTGCATGATCCCTATTGTGGCAAGTTCATGCCTCTCGGGTTTCAATTCCCCCCCCCCCAATATGCCAGTAGTGCAGTAGGACAGAGACCCCAAGAGTCATTTCTCCTTAGTTCAGTTCCTAGTGAGTAATAGACTGGAACACCTAGGCCAGGGGTGGCCAACCTGAGCCTGAGAAGGAGCCAGAATTTACCAATGTACATTGCCAAAGAGCCACAGTAATATGTCAGCAGCCCCCCATCAGCTCCCCCACCCCGCTCCCAGTGCCTCCCGCCCACCGGCAGCCCCACCAATCAGTGCTTCCCCTTCCCTCCCCATCAGCTGTTTTGTGGCATGCAGGAGGCTCTGGGGGGGAGCAGGGAGGAGCGAGGACACGGCAGGCTCAGGGGAGGGGGCGGGAAGGAGTGGAGTGGGGGCAGGGCCTGTGGCAGAGCCAGGGGCTGAGCAGTGAGCACCCCCCGGCACATTGAAATGTTGGCGCCTGTAGCTCCAGCCCCAGAGTCGGTGCCTATACAAGGAGCCGCATATTAACTTCTGAAGAGCCGCGTGTGGCTTCGGAGCCACAGGTTGGCCACCCCTGGAGTAGGGTCTAGTGGTTAGAGCAGAGGATTGGCAGTCAGGACCCTTAGATCCTACCCCCTGCTCTGAGAAGGAGTGGAGTCTACCGTCAGTACTCCCGGATTCTATTTCTGGCTCTGCCACTGATTTGCTCTGTGATCTTGGCCAAGTCTTTGCACCTCAGCTTCATTCATCAGTAGAACGGGGACAATAAACTGGCCAAATGAATTTCATAGCAATGCAGGGCAAGCGAGTACTCACTGGGGTCCACATAAGCCCACCTGGGGTGGAGCGGCACCGACAGTGGAGGGGAGAACGCCTCCGTTTTCATCCCTTCCCCTGAAGTTGCTTCCTCGTACGTCGGGGGTGCCGATGGGGCAGTCGCATTGTACAAGGAGCCGCATATTAACTTCTGAAGAGCCGCATGTGGCTCCGGAGCCACAGGTTGGCCACCCCTGACCTAGGCCATGTAGGGCTTACGAGATCAAAACAGCATTTCACCAGCGTGGCTGGGACCTGATTGCCTCAAGGTCTTGCAAGCTAAGCAGCAGCAGTCACTGCGTACACATGAGACATCCCCCTGACAAATCCAGGCGCAGATGCACACGGGGTTGGTGATTTAGTCAAGGAAAGGGATATTCTTTCGTCAGAAACAGCATTGAACCAGCGCCCCAGATGCCACCTAAAACTGAGACCGGGCTCGGGTAGGGGCATTAAAAGACTCTCTCAGTGGCCCTTTTTGCAGGTTCCACTGCAGAGATGGCTGGCTGTGCTTCGGGCCCAAGTCAGTGATATGCACTATGGAAAATGATGTATATAAATCTATAGCCCAATGCTCAGTCCACTTACACCAGTTTTACACTGGTGTAATTCCAATGACTTCCATTGACACCATTTTAAATGAGGAAGGCCAATACTGGTCCAGATCCCCAGCAGGTGCAAATCAACATCGCTCCATTAAAGTCAATGGAGTGACCCTGATTTACATCAGCTGGGACCTGGCTCATTATTCGTAAGTCATTTCACAAAGACACGACCTTGTACATTCACAGCAGCAGGGTGAATCGAAGGTCTGGCTCTCTCTTCTGTCACCTGGAAATGATGTTGCAATTTGATTTTAACCTGGAGTAATGTTCAAGCCTGACTAGGCAGCAAATGAGCACAAACTGTTTAGAAGGACTGGCAAGGTTGGAGGGGTGTATCTTGTTTGAAAATCTGCTTAACATGCAGTCCTGGTCTATAGCCTTATCCATTTCATGGACTGAGAGGAACAAGCTATGCTATTAACTGGTCCCCCAGAGATTCTTATGCAGAATATTTCATGCCCTGGCCATGAACTCCACCACTCTGCCAAGGGAAAAAATGCTTTCCTTTCCGACATTATTAATGGGATGTTGTCACCCAACTCAACCCTGTCTTTTGCTTTATAACATGGTATTGCTGGGCCTGGCCAGATCTCTGCTACTATGAAGCTGTTCTGCAGACGCTGCATTTTCCAAGTACAGAAACAATGCTCTTCCCTCCCCGCCCCATCCCCTCTCTCTGCACATTCCAGGCCTCATGAGCCTAGTGTTCATGTGGGAGAATGGTTTCTTCATGCAAGTCATGAGAAAGACAGACAGAAAAACAGAAAGAAAGAAAGATTCCAACCTAGAGTGTATACTGACACCATTTCAGGCTGGGATAGGACTTTGGGAGTTTAGCCTGTGCTTTGTGTATATCATAAGAACATAAGAACTGCCATATTGGGTCAGACCACTGGTCCATCTAGCCCAGTATCCTGTCTTCTGACAGTGAGCAATGCCAGGTGCATCAGAGGAAATGAATACAACAGGCAATCATCAAATGATCCATCCCATTGTCCTCTCCCAGCTTCTGGCAATCACAGAATCATAGAATAGAATCATAGACTATTAGGGTTGGAAGAGACCTCAGGAGGCCATCTAGTCCAATCCCCTGCTTGATCAGAGGCTAGGGACACCCAGAGCATGGGGTTGCATCCTTGACCATTTTAGCTAATAGCCATTGATGGACCTTTCCTCCATGAACTTATCTAATTCTTTTTTGAACCCAGTTATACTTTTGGCCTTCATAACATCCCCTGGCAATGAGTTCCACAGGTTGACTGTGCGTTGGGTGAAGAAGTACAGCCTTTTGTCTGTTTTAAACCAGCTGCCTATTAATTTCATTGGGTGACCCCTGGATCTTGTGTTATGAGAAGGAGTAAATAACACTTCCTTATTCACTTTCTCCACACCATTAACGATTTTACAGACCTCTGTCATATCCCCTCTCAGTCGTCTCTTTTCCAAGCTGACAAGTGCCCATCTTTTTAGTGTTTCCTCCTATGGAATCTGCTCCATCCCCTTCATCATTTTTCTTGCCCTTCTCTGTAATTTTTCAAGTTCTAATACATCTTTTTTGAAAGGGGGACTACCAGAACTCATGTATTACCCAAACTGTGCTTACTTGATTGGGAAAATTCATGGGTCCTGAGGCTCAGCGCTGTTGATGTAAGGAGCTCTCAGTCACCCAGAACACACTACAGATCACAGCTCCAAAACCACGGTGCTGGTGTCCACCTTGACCAAGAAAAACTCAAATAGTGCATTCAAGACTGGACTTATAGCTGAGTTGGAAAGAAAAGCGCCTTGCTAACTCACCTGACCCAATCCTTGGCTGACTCTCACGTACAACGTCAATGAAGTTATTGAAGTAAGTCGGGGTGAATTAATCCTTCTGTCACTGTTAAAACAAGCGCACCAAACACTGTGGAAGCCAATGGGAGATTTGCAAAAACAAGGACTCAGGATTCGGCTCTAAATGCCAGAAATTTTGACTGTTGACTTTTTCCCTGGGCTGCGTGTCGCGTTAATACAACATGTCAATAGGGGATAAATCTGATCATTGCCTTTCCATAAAGAACAAAGAGATACTGTGCTCCGTTCCTGCTATTCTCCTCCCCGGGTTGCCAGCAAATTGAGAGGAGAGACAATGTTACAATTGTGGCATGCAATTATAAACACATCCATGCTTACACTGCAGGGACAGGTGCATCTCTTGCACAACAGCCGGAACAGTCAAATTCCCATTGGCACCCGATGGAAAATCTCTTAATGTTCTTCAGAGGGTTCCCACAGTCGGTGGGCCTTGGCAGGACCGTGGCCTTGGTACAGGAATGAAGCATTTTGGCAGGATATGGGAATACTCAGAATTTCATGCTTGATTTTATTCCTAAACCAGCCAATTGTCTTGGAGAGGTACCATGCAGCGCATTACTCACAGGAAGCGTTAGCAGCAGAAAACCTGCTGCGAGCAGCACATCCAAGTGAGAGCACATCGCTCGGCACAGGCTTGGTGGGGGAAACCACAGGCGCCGACTCCATGGGTGCGCCGGAGCTGGAGCACCCATGGAAAAAAAAATAGTGGGGTGCTCAGCGCCCTCCAGTCACAGCTGTTCGCCGCCCCTGCTCATCAGCTGATAGGGGGGTGCAGCCGCCAAAAAGCTGATGGGGGGGCCAGGGGGAGGGTGGAGAGCGGATGGTGGGCAGGGACCTCAGGGAAGGGGCAGAGCGAGGGCAGGGCCTCGGGGGAGGGGAGCGGAGCAGGGGCAGGAAGAGGCGGAGTGAAGGAGGAGCGTTGGGGGAAGGGGCGGGGCCTCAGGGTGGAGCTGGGGTAGAGCACCCCTGAAGAGAAGGAAAAGTCGGCGCCTGTGGTGGAAACAGAAAAGGGGAGGACGGAGACAGAAGAAAGCGAAGAGGGAAATAGAAGCTAAGGAGCAGATCCAGTCACCGGGTGTGATTCTCCGCTACCTTGCGGCTGTTACAAGCGGCCATCCAAAGTGGGGGTAAAATATTAGCAAGCCAGAATCGCCTGGCACAGGTATCAATAGCAACCAAGGCAACGGGGCATCAGGCTCGGCCCTGACGCAGACACAAGCCTTGTCTACTCAACAAAACCCACCCTTTGTGTGTCAGCAAGGAATCAGTGAAGAACACAGCTCAAGTTGCAAGCATACTTGCCTCTAATAGCACTTATATGGCCCCCTACCACCTCACGGTCTTTATCCTCACAACACCTCTGTGAGGCAGGGCAGTGCTATTATCTCCATTGTACAGATGGGGAAACTGAGGCACAGAAAGGCTAAGTGGCTTGTCCAAAGTCATGGCAAAGCAGGGAATTAGGCTAGCATCCTAACGACGGGACCATCCTTCCTCTCTTTAGGGGTAGGGTTTCCTGCTGAGGGCAAACTACCTTTGTCTCTATTTCAGGACACTGCCATGAGATCCCACCTAGAAGCTATGGCACCCATACTCCAGCCCATTTTTGGATTAACTCTGCAAATGCAAAAAGGCTCTTCACCAGACACATCACGTTCAGATGGACCAGAATTAAGGTTCAGTGGATGAAGAGAGAAGTAAGACAAGGACGTTTCCCCTTGGGAAATGCCTGCCTGTGGTGTCACATACCAGATAAGTTTCCTTATGAATAGCTTAGACCAGTGGTTTTCAACCTTTTTTCATTTGTTGACCGCTAAAAAATTTCAAACGGAGATGGATATCTTGGGGAACTACAGTAGTGGGCAAGAGGCAGAAGATGTTTCCACTGATGCAAAAAGAATCAGTGACGCTAGAGAGAGGAATGCAGAAGAGGGACAAGAGAGGGACTCCATGAAATACCTTATTTTTACTCATTTCCCTGAGCGGAGCCCTTTCAAAAATAATCCGCTATCTTCGCTCCGTTACACAGAGAGAAGTGGGAGCAAATTGTGAGAGGGACCAAGGACCCCCATGGTCTACAGAGCCAGGGAGCAGGAGTCGTAGCAAGCATATAGGCCACCGGAACCGGATGATTGGACACAAGCAGGAAAATTGAAAGCAAATACTTATACGATAAATAGCCCATTCCTTGTGGCTCAGAGGTATTTTCCGTGGAAGAGAGATAGCATCAGATGTTTGTGCTTTCCCCAAAGGCAGGCTATCTGGATAATCTAGGCACTTGCCGAAGTAAATTTGCACAAAGCACATTATCAGGCTGTTTCCCTCATTCTCCGCGGGCTGGAGGAAGCAAGCAGCCCCTTGTCCATCCCTCAAGACGTCAGAGGCCAAGGGGAAGCATTCATAAGAAGCATTAATGTTTGATCGCAGTTAAGAGCCGATAACGGCGTTACGCACCAGCGGGTTCATTGCTGTGGAGTTTTTCTGATTCAGTGGTCGGAATAATGGAGTCAGCTGACCTAGTTACAGGATTCGAGGGCTGGTCCAGTCAGAACCCCACCGCTCTGTCCCAGGCCCCACCCCCACTCCACCCCTCCACCCCCAGACCCCACCTCCGCCTTGCCTCTTCCGGCCCCCGCTCCACCTCCTCTCCTGAGCGCGCCCTGCCCTCGCTCCTCCTCCTCCTCCACCCAGCACCTCCGCAGTGGGCAGGAGGCATTGGGAAGGAGGGGGAGGCGCTGATCGGGGGGGGGGGGTTTGCACCATTTTCCCCCCGTGAATGTTCCAGCCCCGGAGCACCCATGGAGTTGGTGCCTATGGGTCCAGTGGCCCACAGCTATACCAGTAACTCAGCTATCCCTGCTGGACCATTGGGTTAACGGTAGGACGTTGTTATTGGCCTAAGTGCAGAAAGGGCAAGGAACTGGGAGTCAGGACTCCTGGGTTCTATTTTCAGCTCTCTGAGGCCTGGTCTACACTACCCCCCAAATTCGAACTAAGGTACGCAACTTCAGCTACGTGAATAACGTAGCTGAAGTCGACATACCTTAGTTCGAACTTACCGCGGTTCAGACGCGGTCCACACGCGGCAGGCAGGCTCCCCGTCGACTCCGCGGTACTCCTCTCGCCGAGCTGGAGTACCGCAGTCGACGGCGAGCGCTTCCGGGATCGATTGATCGCGTCCAGACCAGACGCGATAAATCGAACCCGGAACTTCGATTCCCAGCCGCCGAACTAGCGGCTGGGTGTAGATCTGGCCTAAGATAGTGTGCTCCTAGTCACAGGGCCCTAGGGAGCCCAGGCTAGCTACTAGCACTAGCCCGGTGACCCAATACCAAGGTTTTCATATTACCCCAGGTGGCAAGCATAAGGCAGGCAGTGTGGTACAGTGGGACAGGACACTGAACTGGGAGTTTTGGGAAACCTGGTTTCAACTCCTGACTCATCCACTGACTCACTGCATGATCTTGGGAAAGTCCCGTCTCGCCGTGCCTCAGTTTCCCCATCTATAAAAGAAGAGTAATGATACTGACCCACCATTATAAAGTTATATTGGTGAAAGCTGCAACATATTATCATTATTAACAATTGGCACAAAGCTGGGAATAGAAGCCAGGAGTCCTAGACGCCCAGTTCCCAGCCTTAACTACCGGCCTGCTCCCTTCTCTAGTTAAATTAGGGGAGTGAGAGTCACCTTCTAGGTTTGTGCCAGCAGAATCCTAAATTTTCAAGACAGGTCCAGGTTTGGTTCGGTTCGGTTCTTATGTTATCTAACCTAAATATTACCCTTCAGTTCCGAGGACAGAAGATGACCTAGTTCCATTGCATCCATAGCCATTTCTTCTGCCAGCCCATATGGACTCATCCATATGGATCATCTGTGATGACTCCTGGGAGCTCTCCCCCTTTTCCCCCCGCCTTGGAAGTGCAAACAACGAAGATTCTTATTTCAAAAGCACTTTAGAGAATTCATAGATTCATAGATTCTAGGACTGGAAGGGACCTCGAGAGGTCATCGAGTCCAGTCCCCTGCCCGCATGGCAGGACCAAATACTGTCTAGACCATCCCTGATAGACATTTATCTAACCTACTCTTAAATATCTCCAGAGATGGAGATTCCACAACCTCCCTAGGCAATTTATTCCAGTGTTTAACCACCCTGACAGTTAGGAACTTTTTCCTAATGTCCAACCTAGACCTCCCTTGCTGCAGTTTAAGCCCATTGCTTCTTGTTCTATCCTTAGAGGCTATGGTGAACAAGTTTTCTCCCTCCTCCTTATGACACCCTTTTAGATACCTGAAAACTGCTATCATGTCCCCTCTCAGTCTTCCCTTTTCCAAACTAAACAAACCCAATTCTTTCAGTCTTCCTTCATAGGTCATGTTCTCAAGACCTTTAATCATTCTTGTTGCTCTTCTCTGGACCCTTTCCAATTTCTCCACATCTTTCTTGAAATGCGGTGCCCAAAACTGGACACAATACTCCAGCTGAGGCCTAACCAGAGCAGAGTAGAGCGGAAGAATGACTTGCTGCTTTGCGTCTCATTAATTGTATTAACAAACTGTTACTCATGAATTACCACCTTGCTAGCCACTCGTTAGTATTAATTGCATGAGCTATCCATTATTATTCTATTTAATTGCTTATATTAATGAGCTCACATAATAGCCTATCATTATATTATTTACTGAGTACTGCCATGTTCTCTGTGCTGCAGCATATAGGAATGTTCTCTCTCCCCTACAGGTTGATCCCAGTCTATCTAGGTCAGTGGTTTTCAACCTGTGATCCGTGGATCCCTGGGGGTCCACAGACTATGTCTCAGGGGTCCACAAAAGGTTGTCATTACCATGGAACAGTGGTTGAAACCTGTGGTCTGCAGACCCACGGGGGCCCGTGGAAATCTTAGACTATGGCTAAGATTTCCAAAGGAATCTACACCTCCATTTGAAATTTTTTAGGTGTCCGCAAATGAAAAAAAGACTGAAAACCCCTGCTCTAGGTATTTACATGGTCCCCATTAACACAATAGCTGAGCACCTGGCATTTGTTAATGCATTTAATCCAGTGTTTCTCAAACTGGGGTCGCCGCTTGTGTAGGGAAAGCCCCTGGCGGGCCGGGCCGTTTGTTTACCTGCCCCGTCCGCAGGTCCGGCCGATCGCGGCTCCCACTGGCCGCGGTTCGCCGCTGCAGGCCAATGGGAGCTGCTGGAAGCGGCGGCCAGTACGTCCCTCAGTCCACGCTGCTTCCAGCAGCTCCCATTGGCCTGCAGCGGCAAACCGCGGCCAGTGGGAGCCGCGATCGGCCGGACCTGCGGACGGGGCAGGTAAACAAACCAGCCCGGCCCGCCAGGGGCTTTCCCTACACAAGTGGCGACCCCAGTTTGAGAAACACTGATTTAATCTCATAATCCCTCTGTGAGGTATACCCATTATACAGATGAAGGAACAGAGTGGCATACATAACCTCTGTTAGGTCACACAAGACTTCTGTGGCAGAGCCAAGAACTGAGCTGACATCTTCTGGTCTCCACTCCGGTGTTCTTGCACCAAAAAAAAATAATCCTTTCTCCCCCAGGCACCTCAGCTCATGCTCCATTTCTCTTACGTCCTCCTTCCAGCTCACGGCAGTTCTGAACAGCTAGGGTGTTTCTTAGCGCGTGTCAACGTTACAAACTTTTGCCGATGCAAGTTATGTTGGCAGAAAGCCCCCACCATCAGTGTATCACTTCTGCACGTGCATATTTGGATCATTGCATCAGCACTGCACGTACTCACCAGTAGGGCTTGTTTCAGTGCACAGTGTGGTGCACCATGGGTAGGTATCCCAGTGTGCAACTCACCACCATCCAGTGCACTGACTTCTGGGAAGTTTTGGCAATGCACGGTGGGGCAGAAATGAGTCACACAGGGGTGACTGGGACTGAGGGATCAAGTTCCCATCACACAACTTTCTCCGCCTCATAATGCCATCTCTATCCCATAATTTTCACGCCTATTTTGAAAATCCTGTTAACCGCCCCAGAACCTGCCCATCCACCAGCTCTGACAGACGCCTGGAGTCTGCACTGCTGTCATGAGCGTTGCAAGCATAGGACGCACAATTCTTCAGTATTCGCAGAGCTGCAAGAAGAGCCGTGGGGAACATGAATTCTTGGAGGACAGATGGCTGTGGGACATAGTGACAACCGATTCAAGATTATTGGTATCATTCACGGAGCAGCTGCAGATGGTGGAACGCCACTTCTGGACCCGAGAAACTAGTGCTGACTGGTGGGATTGCATCATAATGCAGGTTCGGATGACAAGCGGCATTTGCAGAACTTTCAGAGGCACGAGGCCATGTTCCTGGAACTGTGTGCCGAGCTCACCCCAGCCCTCCAGTGCAGGGACACCAGACTGAGAGCTGCACTGACAGTGGAGAAAGCAAGTGGCAATTGCACTGTGGAAATCTGCAACACCAGATTGCTACCGGTCAGTGGGAAATCATTTTGGAGTTGAAAAAATCCACTGTGGGCAGCCGTTGTCATGCAAGCGTGTAGTTTATCGTCTCCTGCTACTCAGGACTGTGATTCTCGGCAATGTGCGGGACAGAATGGATGGATTTGCAGCAATGGGGTTCCCAAAGTGCAGTGGAGCGATAAATGGCACACTCAGCCCTATTTTGGCCCCAGACCACCTGGCCTCAGAGTACATCAACAGAAAGGGCTACTTTCTATGGTTATGCAAGTGCTGGTGGATCACCAGGAACGCTTCACCGACATCAGTGTTGGCTGGTCAGGGAAGGTGCCCAAAGCTCGCATCTTTAGGAACATGGGACTGTTCAGAAAGCTGCAAGCAGGGACTTTCTGTAGGTCAACAAGAGTCTGCAGCATCTGTGTTTGCTGCCGGAAAAGCCCCATTATGTCCTGGTGCATCTCCTTTTCCTTCTCCGTACAGTCTGCAGTATTCATCCTCCAGGCCCTCGGTCTGATGCAGCACTAGCTTGCAGGATCTCACTGACCATGTCATCCCGACTCCTTTTCTTTGTCCTCCTTACCTGGCTCAGGTGTGGAGGGGGAGCCCCTCAAGGCTGCAATGGCAGCAGGTACAGATAAAACACACGGAGGTACGTTGTCGGTATAGTCACAATGGAAAGCGAAAGTTAAGATTCAGAATCATAGAAGATTAGGGTTGGAAGGGACCTCAGGAGGTCATCCAGTCCAACACCAATTAAATCTGGGAAAGGGGGTTGGGTCTTGGGACAGATCAGGGATGGAGCACCCCTTGGGAAAAATAAAAGTCAGCACCTACGTGTAGACATGTGCACAAGTTGGTCGATACAAGGTGGTTTACGTTGCTCTAACTTTGTAAGGGAGACCAGGCCTTAGAGAAAGAAGAAAACAAAACCTCATGAGAACCGGTGTCAACAAATCAATCAAAGCCGGTCAGGAATACATTCACTTGGGTTGCCTGTGCATGGCTATCATGGTCTCAGCAAGCCATCGAAAATAAAGATGGATCTGTTGCAGAGGTGGTTAAAAAAAAAAAAAAAAAAAGCACCTTTTCATTGAACCTTTTTTTTCCCCATGAAAAATGGCTTTTAGACAAAACACAGATTTTCACACACATAACTGATGCAGCAAGCCCAGAGGCGCCGGGGCTACGAACTGCCAGGCCCAGAGGTGCCGGGGCTACGAATCGCCAGGCCCAGAGGCGCCGGGGTTACGAACCGCCAGGCCCAGAGGCGCCGGGGCTCTGAACTGCCAGGCCCAGAGGCGCCGGGGCTCTGAACTGCCAGGCCCAGAGGCGCCGGGGCTCTGAACTGCCAGGCCCAGAGGCGCCGGGGCTACGAACTGCCAGGCCCAGAGGCTTAATCCTGGCACAAATTAAGCACTGCTCATAGGGTTGCTAACAATCCTTTATTACAAGGGACGTCCCTTATTTTTTTCCTCTCTTTACAACAAGATCGGGAGTTGCTGCAAAAAGCAGCTGGAAATATCCCTGGTGAATGTAAGTGAGCCCTGCTTATTAACTATTATCATTATTAATAATGATGATGGTTATAATAATAATGATGATAATCTCAGGAGGTGGGGTGGGGCGGAGGTGCTAAGCCAACAGGCCCTTAGTTTTGAAATACAGTGTTGGCAACTGTAGGGTTCACCTTGGTTCAGCATGACCTATTAACCTGGTAGAGGGAGCAGCATCACCCATGTCTGTCGTCGGGATCCCTGAGCAAACAAAAGCAATGCTGGATACCCTAGGAACAGCTGGGTAGTTGACTATTGTGCTCAGCGACTTAAATATCTCGGCAATTAGACGCGCTGAGTCATTACCTGCTCGTTGAGGAAGCGGAACAATTGTTCATAACAACAGGGAAAGGGCAATTATGGGGTGTGTAACGCCCACGCGCTCAGGAAACGTGATTGTGATTCTGAACACAAGGCCGTGGTGAGGGATGGTCAGCCCAGGTCACCAAAAAAGAACCGGCTCAATCCTCTAATTCTCCTCCTCCTCCAGACTCTGAATGAAACTTTTAAAAAGTTCATTAAACTCTCCAGCCAAGGTGCATCATTTGCACTGGTCATAATTTCTTGCCAATCATTCTTAGAGTCCAGGTCCTACCTCGGCCTGGTACTTTTGATCCCACCTCCCCAGGAGGGACTCTGAGACAGGGATTCCTTGGTCAGAAAGCTAATGCACTCTGGAGGCCTGCTGAATCAAGCTCTACTGAGTTTATATATCTCTTTATAGACACACCATCGTGGCAGTCACCGATGGCTTTATCATGTGGGAATGCTGGAATGGCTGGTCCAGGACAAAACTGGCTCTTTCAGACTCCAGCTTCTTTCTGGTATTACAGACGCATCTTTGCAGGACGAGCTTTGCCAATGCAGATCTCAGTCCCAACCCAGAGCCCCCAGTGTTATTCCAATCCTGAGCTATTCTACAGTTCTGCCAGTGCACTGCAGGCCTGACCCACAGTCCCCAGGCCCCCAGCTATTCCAGAACTCTGGATGCACCGCAATCCGGACCCATACGTCTTCCCTACACAAACCTGCTATTCCAGTCCTGGACTCCCATATGCACCGCTCTGCCAATGCACCTCAACCCTCACCCGCAGCACGCCCAGTTCCAATTCTGCCACTGCAAAAGAGACTTGCTGGCATCACTGTACCAGTCCAGTTCTGGGTCTCTCCTTGGCAGACACCAGCAGACACGTCAAATTGATGGGTGGTTTATAGCTATATACCCAAATGCCCATTACAGACGAGGCTAAGCCCAACCAACCACATTCTGCTCGTGTTCTAACAAAGGGTTTGAAAAAGCTAGACGTTTTGTGCAGCAATGGGCCGGAGCCACAAAGAGCAGCTCGAGAGCCGTGTTCAAACCTTCTCAAACTTCTGGGGCTTGGGGAGCCAGGACTTATCGTTTGGCCCAGTAAAAAAAATATGGTCTAGTCCTGCCAAACTTCAGATGGACATGGCGAGGAGCAAGAAAAAAAGAAAGCAAAACAATTAGATAGATAGATAGATAGATAGATAGATAGATAGATAGATAGATAGATAGATAGATAGATAGATAGATAGATAGATAGATAGATAGATAGAGGGGGTGTATGGGGATAGATAGATAGATAGATAGATAGATAGATAGATAGATAGATAGATAGATAGATAGATAGATAGATAGATAGATAATTTGGACTGGATCCAAACTACAAAGTTTGAGGATGTCCAGATTGAGACAAGCTGTTCAGATCCATCTCTAGTTCCCCCAAAACACCACTTCCTTATTCTCCCATCCCTGCTGAAAAGGTGGGTGGTGGTGAAGAGAGAGGATAAAGGAATGACACAGGAAGAGGGACCGTAGTAAAATGCAGGGAATAGCACAGCTCAGCCTTGTGTTTTATGGATTCTCTCGAGGCTAATTTATGAGCTCCTGAACTTGGCAAATGTCACATTCGCAGGTTAATAGAGGGGGCAGGGTCTGAAGCCAGATACAGCTGGAATAAGAGGAAAAAAAGCATCAGGTTTCCAAAGCCCCTGACCCCACCTCCGTCAGCAGCAGATCCCTGGATTTTCTGCATATATACATATATAGATAGATAGATATCTCGCACCCCAGCACCTTTGCAAGGAGAAGCCACGGGAGCAGCAATCAAGCAGCTTTTAGGATCGCTCGTGGCAAACCCACCCCATGATGTGGGAACTCCGTTCAGTAGCCTTCACCCGGGCTGTCTTTGCTGAGTTTCTGGCCACGCTGCTCTTCATCTTCTTTGGCCTGGGCTCTGCCCTCAACTGGCCTTCAGCCCCCCCAGACATCCTGCAGATCTCGCTGGCTTTCGGCTTGGCCATCGCCACACTGGTCCAGGCCCTGGGGCACGTCAGCGGGGCGCACATCAACCCGGCAGTGACAGTGGCTTGCCTGGTGGGCTCTCACATCTCCTTCCTCAGAGCTGTCTTCTACGTGGTGGCCCAGCTTCTGGGGGCAGTCGCCGGGGCAGCTCTCCTGCACGAGCTCACCCCACCGAACATCCGGGGACACTTGGCCGTCAACAGGGTAAGGAATCCGCCAACGTATGGGCTCTTAGGAGGGACGGGAGTGATGGATGGGTAGGGCTTTTGGGGAAACTAAGGCAAGTCAAGCGAGGTCACGTATAGCTGGGAATAGAATCCTGGAGTCCTGCCTCCCAGACCCCCCTTGCTCTAACCCGACTCCCTCCTTCTGCTGGGAATGAACCCAGGTGTCCTGACACCCAGTACTGCGTTCCAACTATTAGACCAGGCTTCCTTCTAGCCGTGGGAATAGAACTTGGAGGTCCTGCTCCCAATTCCCACCCACCGTACGGATTCCCCAGTGCTGCCTATGAGACCAACCAACAAGAGTCAGGACATTCACAGCCAACCTGCCATAAGAGATGTTGTAGTTCCTAGCACTGCCATGCTTAACCCTTCTCTGGCAGCATATTCCACCACCTCTACAATATCCTTGTTGGTGTGGGAATATGGATATATGCCTATCTCATAGAATTGGAAGGGACCTTGAAAGGTCATTGAGTCCAGTCCCCTGCCTTCACTAGCAGGACCAAGTACTGATTTTGCCCCAGATCCCTTAATGGTCCCTTCAAAGATTGAACTCTCAACCCTGGGTTTAGCAGGCTAATGCTCAAACCACTGAGCTATCCCTCCCCCCTGTAGTAGTCTGTCTCCCTACCATGTTAGGTCTTGCCAGTATTTCCAGGATGCTGGTTCTACTCCAGGCACCCAGGCATCAGAGCTGGTATGACGGGTTTTTTTTAATACAATTGCTGCTTCACATCAGATAATGCCACTTAATGCTCTACTTTCGAAGGCTGGTAGCGGACACACCTGGTTAATCACAATGCCCGGTAGACATCCCTACCCTGGCAGTGCCACCTCTCGGCCTCACCTGCCCTGGTCTGGAGCAAGTTAGAAGGATTTGACTCTGGTTTCGTACACTGTGCAACATCAAATTGCGGGGAGAGATTTAAATCTCTGACTTATAGGCAGAAAAACAAGGGAACTTGGGGAGTTGTATCTAGAAACCCCAGCTGATGCCCTGTCATTAACACACAGGGTCCCGATTCTCCACTGCCTTGCATTTTGTGCCATCGTTGACACCTGGGAAAAGGGCGGTGTGGGGCAGTTAAGCAGCTACAAAATCAGAATGTGAGCATTATGAATCCTCTTTGCAAGCTGTAAATGACACCAGGTGCAAGCCAGTGGAGACTCTGGCCCCATGCTGTCCTAGGAGGACAAGAAAAGCATCTATAACAGCACTGCCAAGTCTCATAATTTGATCACGAGTCTTGAGCTATTTGGTGTCTTTCTTAAATCCTCAGCTCCTGGAGTCATATGATTTTGAGAGAGGCAGTTTTTATTTTTAAAACATGTAAGTTTCCAGCCTTGATGGCTGTGAAGAAAAGTTTGAAAATGCCCCTAAGGTATCCTAAAAGTTCAAAAACTAAAAGGCTACAAAAAAGAACCCCCAAATATATTAATTTTTTTAAATCTCATGATTTTTAGAGGCCTGACTTGTGTCTTTTAATGCTTGGGGTTGGTAATATTGCTGTTAACTCCCAGCATTCTCATTATGTGGGCTCTCCTTTACCATGCCGCTCATGGCACCAGAACAAAAAAATTACGAGTCAGATTCTCGGCTGATGTAAACTAGCCTGACTCCCCTGGACCATATTCTCATCCAAATCATCCAAAGCACAGGACTTGGTGGTGACGGGGGACTTCAACTACCCAGACATCTCTGGGGAAAATAACACAGCTGGGCACAGATTTTCCAACAAGTTCTTGGACTGTATTGGAGACCATTTTTTTATTTCAGAAGGTGGAGAAAGCCATTAGGGGAAAGGCTCTTCTAGATTTGAGTTTGGCAAATGGGGAAGAACTGGTTGAGAATTTGAAAGTGGAAGACAGCTTGGGGGAAAGTGATCATGCAGTGGCAGAGTTCATGCTTCTAAGGAATGGGAGGAGGGGAAACAGCAGAATAAAGAGAATGGATTTCAAGAAGGCAGACTTTAGCAAACGGTTGATGGGTAAGATCCCTTGGGAAGCAAGTCTAAGGGGAAAACCAGTTCAAGAGAGTTGGCAGTTTTTCAGAGAGACATTATTAAGGGCACAAGAGGAAACTATCCCACAGCGTAGGAAAGATAGGAAGTATGGCAAGAGACCACCCTGGATTAACCAGGAGATTTTCAATGATCTGAAACTCAAACAAGGGTTCTACAAAAAGTGGAAACTAGGTCAAATTCCAAAAGATGAATATAAACAAATAACACAAGTATGTAGGGACAAAATTAGAAAGTCCAAGGCGCGAAATGAAATCAAACTAGCTAGAGACCTAAAGGGTAACAAGAAAACATTCTACAAATACATTAGAAGCAAGAGGAAGACCAAGGACAGGGTGAACCCATTAGTCTATGGGGGGAGAGAGAACAACAACAGAAAATGTGGAAATGGCAGACGTGCTAAATGACTTTTGTTTCAGTTTTCACCAAAAAGTTTAGTAGCAATTGGACATCTAACATAGTGAATGCCAGTGAAAATGAGGTAGGCTCAGAGGCTAAAATAGGGAAAGAACAAGTTAAAAATTACTTAGATGTTTTCAAGTCACCGGGGCCTGATGAAATACATCCTAGAATTCTCAAGGAGCTGACTGAGGAGAGATCTGAGCCATTAGCAATTATCTTTGAAAAGTCATGGCCGACGGGTACGATTCCAGAGGATTGGAAAAGGGCAAATATAGTGCCCATCTAAGGACAACCCAGGGAATTACAGGCCAGTCAGCTTAACTTCAGTGCCCGGAAAGATAATGGAGCAAATAATTAAGCAATCAATTTGCAGACACTTAGAAGATAATAAGGTGATAAGTAAGAGTCAGCATGGATTTGTCAAGAATAAATCCTGTCAAACCAACCTAATAGCTTTCTTTGACAGGGTAACAAGCCTTGTGGATGTGGGGAAGTAGTCGATGTGGTATATCTTGACTTTTGTCTGGCATGACCTTCTCATAAACAAACTAGGGAAATACAACCTAGATGGAGCTCCTATAAGGTGGGTGCAAAACTGGTTGGAAAACTGTTCCCAGAGCGTAATCAGTGGTTCACAGTCATGCTGGAAGGGCATAACGAGTGGGGTCCTGCAAGGATCAGTTCTGGGTCTGGTTCTGTTCAATATCTTCATCAATGATTTAGATAATGGCATAGAGAGTACACTTATAAAGTTTGCGGACGATACCAAGCTGGGAGGGATTGCAAATGCTGTGGAGAATAGAATTAAAATTCAAAATGATCTGGACAAACTGGAGAAATGGTCTGAAGTAAATAGGATGAAATTCAACAAGGCCAAATGCAAAATACTCCACTTAGGAAGAAACAATCAGTTGCACACATACAAAATAGGAAATGACTGCCTAGGAAGGAGTACTGCAGAAAGGGATCTGGGGGTCATAGTGGATCACAAGCTAAATATGAATCAACAGTGTAACACTTGCAAAAAAGCAAGCTTCATTCTGGGCTGCATTAGCAGGAGTGTTGTAAGCAAGATACAAGAAGTAATGCTTCCGCTCTACTCCGCGCTGATTAGGCCTCAGCTGGAGTATTGTGTCCAGTTCTGGGAGCCACATTTAAGGAAAGAGATGGACAAACAGGAGACAGTCCAGAGAAGAGCAACCCAAATGATTAAAGATCTAGAAAACAGGACCTATGATGGAGACCAGAGTTCAAGTACCTGTCCTGCCACAGATTTCCTGTGTGATATTATACAAATCACATGGCTGCTCCATGCCTCAGTTTCCCCACATGTAAAATGGGGATAATAGCACACCTCTGCCTTATAGAGGAACTGTGAGGATAAATACCTTAAAGACTTTGGATATTACAATAATGGGGGGACATACAAGTACCTTAAATAGATAGTAGCGCTTTATACAAGTCTTTAAATTGCGATTTGAGGACTTCAGGTACTCAGCCATAGGTGAGGGGTCTATTACAGCAGTGGGTGGGCGAGGTTCTGTGGCCTGTGATGTGCAGGATTCAGACTAGATGATCATGATGGTCCCTTCTGACCTTAAAGTCTATACAGCTGTAAATGATTACTCAAGGTCGAGGGCAAGTCGCGTCAGGCCCTGTATTTTTAAAGTGATCTAGCAATTTGAATCAAATCCAGGTCAGGACCGACAGAAAGGTAACAGCATCTCTTAGCTGCTGTCAGGCATAGGAATAGCGTACTATCCCTTTAAATAGTTGGTGAGCCCTTCAGTAGCGCTCACCGTGTTTATGCTTTGGAATCAGTCAGAGCAGTAAGGACGCACAGAGCTAGGCTTTGCGCATGTGAAAGGACCACGGGACTGAGCTCCCCTCCAGGCCAGTGAGTAAGGTGGGGGAAGCCTGCACTGTCCCGCTGCTCCTTGCATGTACCTGTCCTGGGCACAGACAGATGCCTGCCGTTCCAGAGCTCTATAACTCTCCCCCCCAGGGTGCAACCTGCCTGTGACATGGAGAGCTCCTCACACTACACAGGGAGGTGAAAGGATCAGCTCTGGTTTGTAAATAGCACAGTATTGCCAACCCCAAATGTTCATAAATCATGAGTCATGCGCACCCAAAATCCTGAGATTGGCTTTAAAAATCATGAAATTACGTCAAAATACTAGATTTGCTGCTTTTTTTATTTGCCTTCTGCGTTTTGAGCCTTGGGGGTGCCCTGGGGTCACATTTTGAAGCTAGAAACTTACTTACTCCACTGCTAGAAACTTACTTTTTCTTGAAGAAGGAAGGCTGAATATCATCACTTGATTCCAGGAGCTGGGGCTTTAAGGAAAACAATAATGATCATGAGACTCATGACAAAATCATGAGAGTTGGCAACACTGAACTAAAAGCCTGAAGAAGACAGGGACTAGCGTCTCTTCTCAGGCCTTGTCTACACCCAAAAGTTCACTGCTTTAACTATACCGCTATAGTGAAAGCAGTTCAACCTCCCCCAGTGTGAATGCAGTTATGCCAGTATAAAATTCCTCACACCTGTATGACTTATTCCTGTAAGGGAGGAGGAATAAGGTATGCTGGTGTAAAGCACTTTTACGGTAGGAGCTGTACCGGTATGACTATTGCATCTTAAAAAGGAATCACATTCCCTAAATGACTGTACAAAGTCTGTGGGTATGTCTTCACTGCAATCAGAGGTGTGATTTAATTTGCCACACATGTAGACAGACATCCCTATTTTGGATATAGCTAGCGCCACTAACAATAGCAGAGAACCCAGCTAGCCGGATTTTGCAAAGGGACAGCTCAGGGCAACAAAAATCAGTCTACTCACAGGACCACAGGCAGGAAACTTGTTTCTTTGTTTAACTGCATCACAACAGAATCGGTGGTATGGGGAAAACTTCCCATTGACTAAACAGAAAGTAAGGGAGAAGTGGATCAGAGCTCCAACCCATAGTACCCGGAGTAATCTAGTTAACCCTTTGATGACCACTTTACTACATCACTGCTATTGCTATTCTAGCTACTAGATCAACACTAGCTCAGCTACGTCTGCGTGCGCTGTGGTCACACCTCCGACTCCGGCAGCAGTGTAGACATATCCTGTGTATAAACCAGGCTTCAGTAACGCCAATGTAAATCCGGAGTTATGCAATCCCTGGATTTGCACCAGCATAATGGAGATCAGAATCTAGCCCTTAACCTTCCTGGCAGGCAAAGAGGTGATACAGTGAGGAAAAAAAAAACAGCAGGTGAAATTTCTGGTTCTGTATAAAACATCTAGATTTAACAATGCGTGTCTCAGCCAACCCCAGAGTGCCAGTGGCACCACAAATTGGACAATTAACCAGCAACATCCAGTGGTACCGCCACTTACGTTGGATTAAGGAAACACGAGCTGCCATTTATATTGCAAAACATACACTGGAGATGTTATCTCGAAGTGTGGTCAGATTAGGTTTAGTGCAATTGCTGAGCACAGAAATGATTGCTTGGAAAAGGTTGACCTGGAAAATATACATGCTGAGTGCATATTGCTTGTGTGTGTGCACGAGAGAGAGAGAGAGAGAGAAAATCAGTGATTACCATTGTTAAAAATAAAACTCTCATTTCCAGACACTTGAACTTTTCAAATACTGTCTCGGGTCACAAGTGACATGAATTTTATGGGGCTCATTACAGTCTTTGTCGGCACACCTCCCAATTACTAGACATTTGGCAGAATGTCCTTAAAAGAGGCACAGCATGGGAATAGCACCGTACAAGAACAAGGAGACTTTTGACTGATACGGAAAGGCAGCAACCTCTGTAAAACGAAAATACTCTTGCACGCAATGCACAACGAGCCTGTGGAACTCATTGCCACAAGGTAGTAATGAGGCCAAAGAGTTTTGAAGGGCTCAAAAAAACTAGGTGGACCCCTGACTCCGATCCACTCTGGCAGTTCCTATGTTCCTTGCAAGGCAAGAGGATACGTTGACAGAGATGGAGGGATCCAGACGAGGAGCACAAGTGAGGACTGAGGGGTAGTGACAAAGCTGGAGTGGAGGAAGGGCTGACAGAGCAGGGATTTTGCAGAGCAGGATAGGGCATCAGCTGGGCTGTGTGGGGAACCTGGGATTGCAGGGGGTGATGCTGGTAAGACCTTGGCAGTGCTGTGGAGCAGCTTACACAGCACGTACTTACTAAGTACCTTCTCCAAGCCTTCCAGATGGAGGGACCAGGCAGGGCTTAGTAGGGCGATTCATAGAGTCTAAGGCCAGAAGGGACCATTTGTGATCATCTACTCTGACCTTCTGGATAACACAGGCCAGAGAATTTCCCTCAAAATACTTCCTAGAGCAGATCTTTTAGAAAAGCCCCCAGTCTTGATTTAAAAATGGTCAGTGATGGAGAATCCCCCACGATCCTTGGTACATGATTCCAGTGGTTCATGACTGTCCGCATTAAAAATGAACCTCTTCTTTCCCGTCTAAACGGGTCTAGCGTCAACTTCCAGCTAGTCGATCGTGTTAGACCTTCCTCTGCTGGATTGAAGAGCCCATTGTTAAATATTTGCTCCCCGTGGAGATACTTGTAGGCTGTGCTATCCAGTCCCCCCTTCACCGTCTCTTTGCAAGCTAAATAGCTAGACTCAAAGCGCTCAATCTCGACGTTTTCCAATCCTTTAATCATTCGCCTGGCGCTTCTCTGAACCCCTCTCCAATTTACCAACCTCCTTCTTGAATTGTGGGCACCAGGACTGGACACAGGATTCCAGCTGTGCTCCCACCAGTGCCAAATACAGAGGTAAAATAAACTCTCTATTCGTAGGCACCAGCTTCCTCCAGGCCCAGGGGGTGCTCAACCCCGGCTCCGCCCCCAGCCGACCCCTTCCCCCAAGCCCCCCCAACCCCCGTCCCGCCTCTTCCCGCCCCCGCTCTGCCCCAAGCCCCGCCCCACCTACCCCTTCTCCCAAGTCCCTGCCTCTTCCTGCCCCTGCCCAGTCTTTTCCCTGCCTTTTCCAGCCCCCTCCCCCAAGCGCACCCCATCCCCACTCCTCCCCCTTCCTGCCAGAGCCTCCTGCATGCCGCGAAACAGCTGATTGTTGCGAGTGGGAGGCGCTGGGAGGGCGGGAGAGGAGTTGATCGGCAGGGTTGCTGGAAGCCGGGAGGCGCTGGGGGGGAAAGGGGGGAGCTGGCTGCCGGTGAGTGCTAAGCACCCACTCATTTTTTTCCATGGGTGCTCCAGGGCTGGCGCACCCACGGAGTCGGCGTCTCTGTCTCTACTTCTACTCAAGATTCCCCCTGGCTATGATTCCCAGGATGGCATTACCCCTTTTTGGCCACCGTGTCACACAAGGAGCTCGGAGCCAGGTGATTCCCCACCACGGCCCCCAAATCTTTTTCAGAGTCACTGCTTCCGAGGACAGAGCTCCCCTGCCCTGTAAGTCTGGCCTGCATGCTTTGCTCCCAGATGTCTTCATTTACATTCAGCCGTATTAAAACGCATCTGGTTTGCTTTTGTGCCCCGTTCACCAAGCCGTCTCGATGCCTCTGAATCAGCGACCTGTTCCTCATCCTAAAGCACCGGGGAAGGGCGCGCGCCTGTTCCTGAGCAGCTGCTTTCCTCTCGTTTCAGCTGCGCAACGACACGACTCCAGGCCAGGCCGTCACCGTCGAGCTCTTCCTCACCTTCCAGCTGGTGCTGTGCATTTTCGCTTCCACCGATGACCAGAGGAGCGAGAACGTCGGCTCGCCGGCCTTGTCCATCGGCCTTTCTGTCGCCGCGGGTCACTTGCTGGGGGTGCGTCACAACGGCTTGGCTTTTGCGTTTTAGAGCCATGACACACAAGCATGCCCATGTCCCAGGTAGTTTCACTAGGTTGGGTGCTCTACAGTGGCCCAGTGGTTAGGGTATCAGCCTGGGTGTAGTAAGAGCTGGGTTTGATTCCTTGCTCTGCCACAGCTTTCCTGTGTGGGCAAGTCACTTAGCCGCTCTGTGCCTCAGTTTCCCAAAGGGGGAAAGTAGCACTTCCCTGCCCTCAGGGGTGTTGTGAGGCTAAGTCCGTTAATGATTGTGAAGTGCTGAGATACTACAGTAATGGAGAACATTCTGTGTTTGTGCAGTGCCTAGCACGTGCATGTGCATGGCTCCTAAGCACTATGGTAACACTACAAATAATAAATACCCAACATAGATCACTCTGGCCCTAGATTCCCCAAGCTAAAGATGCAGCAGGGACTAATATGCAGATTCCCTCCAAGGATCTCAAAGCCCTTTGCAAACATGAATGACCCCCTTTGGGATCTAGGTCGGTATCATCTCCATATTACAGGGGAGGAAATTGAGGAGACTTGCCCAACATCTGTGTAGCAGAGCAGGCTGTCAACAATTCGGTGCTTTACCCATTAGAGCAGGGTGGACCCCGAGAAGGAGCCAGAATTTACTAATGTACATTGCCAAAGAGCCACAGTAATACATCAGCAGCTCTCCCCCGCCCCCTGGCTCCCAGCGCCTTCCACTCCCGATCAGCTGTTTCGTGGCGTGCAGGAGGCTCTGGGGGGGAGGGGGAGGAGCGAGGGCACGGCAGGCTCAGGGGAGGGGGTGGGAAGGGGTGGAGTGGGGGCAGGGCCTGTGGCAGAGCCAGGGGTTGAGCAGTGAGCACCCCCCGGCACAGTGGGAAGTTGGCACCTGTAGCTCCAGCCCCGGAGTCGGTGCCTGTACTCTGGAGCTACAGGTTGGCCACCACCCTGCATTAGACAATGCTTTCCATAAGAGCTCCCAGCGCTGTAGGGAAACTCCCAGCTACTCCAGGCCCCGCCCCTTCCAGCAGGAGCCAATGAGAGAATTTAGCTCCCTTTGCCAGCCGTGCGACTGGTTGGTGAAAGATGCCAGTCATTCTTTTCCTAGCACAAGGCAGCCTGGAGGCCAGAAAGCTAGCGCCAATGAACAAAGCCTGTTAATAACAGGCAAAGGCGTTTTAAAATAGTCTTGTTGCTGAAAGGGCTTGGTGGTTAATAATAACCGTGCCCCTTTTTCCCACCCCGCAGATCCACTACACCGGCTGCTCTATGAACCCCGCCAGATCTTTCGCCCCAGCTGTGATAGTAGGAGACTTCAGCGCCCATTGGGTAAGAATTCAGCCCCCTGCACTCCTCATAGCTGCAGATCTGGGTGCAGTTTTGGCAGGACGAGCTGCGGCGCATAGAGGTGCCAATTTTGGTTGGACGTATTCCTGGAAGTTTCATCACATGACGTAACCTTTAATTAAAGATTCATCTTTTAGTTCAGGAGACCCGACTCTAGCCCGTGTCAATATTTCTAGATCTCTCGAGAATCAACTTAGCTGCTGGCATTTTGACAGTGAGAAGGGTAATAATAATATTATCCAAACGAGGCTCTGGTTGCCGCCTGGAAGAAAGATCTAGAGATTGGGAGCAATAGACGCAGCAAACCATAGCCCTTAATTGCCTAACCAAGTGGACTAAGTTGCAACAGCAAAAGGGTGTGTGGTTCATTGTATGTGAGTTGGCAGTAGGCACAAAACCTACAGAGACTTTAACTCTAGTTATTATCAAACTAATCTTTCTTGACTCTAGTCTGAACCAGTGTGGTCCAATTCTTCCATCAGATGTGGACGGCATTTGTTTGGAATCTAAGGTTTGTGGTCAGTGAACCAGAAAAGGGGTAGAGGGAAGAGATGCTTTGCTCCTTCTTGGCAAGTTTTAGCAAAGTTCTGAGAGTTTGATTGACTTCCTGGGTCAGAGGTCAGGCAACAGCCATCTTGAAAAATGTTTCTTTTGCATGTTGACCCGGAAAATGTGCCTGCCAAGAGCAGATTCAGAACTAGAGCCCGGGAACCCATGGAAGCTGTGTTTTAGTTTTGCAGAATTTCATTGGTTCAGTTTGGGGTTTTGCGTAAATCAAACCAAGTTTGGTGGACACCTGAATCTCATTTTACCCAAATCACCAAGGTTTAAGGTGGCTAAATAAATAAAACTGAAGTTATACGACTTGGTTTCATCACAGTCCCTAAACCAGGTTTAGGCAATGGCTCCACTACAGCTTAAGACGACATAAGTTATGTCGCTCAGTGGTGTGAATTAGCCACTCCCCGGAGCAACATAATTGACGTCAATTTAAGCCACCAGTGTGGACCGTGCTATGAGAAGTTGGGGGTGGACTTAGATTTGGTGTTGCAAAAGCTCATTGGTTTGATCTTGGTTCCACAAAACCAACCACTAAAAAAAAAAAAAAAAAACAGGGTTGTTTTCAGATCCATTTGATCAGAACCACTAGCGCTTGGGGGATGGGAGTTCGGACAAAAGGTTCTGTTTTGGGTCCATCTGTGGTCCAAACAGCAGCGGAGATCAGGATGGAGCAAATATAGATGTATGTATGTGTCCCACTGGGATGAAAAGTGTATGGCCGTGGGCAAATTTTGAGCCCCATTGGTTCCCAAATGCAGAGTGAACTCAAGCCTAGGTGGCTTGAAGACCAGACTCAGATCCATAAATATCTGGTGTTCATCTCAAGTTCCAGCTAAATGTCTGAGTCCTACAGCTCATTTGGAAGCCTTATTTTTTTCTCTCTCCATCTGCCCAGGTCTTCTGGTTGGGGCCCTTGGCTGGCGCAGTGGTGGCCTCGCTGATCTACAATTATATTCTCTTCCCACACACCAAGACCCTATCAGAGAGACTCGCCATCTTCAAAGGCTTCGAGCCTGAGGAGGACTGGGAAGAGCGCGATGTTCGCCGGAGGCAGTCGATGGAGCTGCACTCCCCGCAGACTCTGCCAAGGGGCATGACGGAGAAAGTCTAGCGAAGCCCCCATGGGCTGCAAAAGGAGCTAGCCACGTTCTCCGGCATCTGTTCTAGACAAGCACACGTCGTGGGTGACAAATGCACTTTCCCCCCTTTGCCGAGGAGTAAAGGTGCCAGAGGTTGCCACAATGAGCCATAAAAGTTTTGCTCCTATTGTTAGCTGTGCCCCGTTCCCTGGGCAATTCACGTAACCTTCCCTACGCTCGCCAGCTTTCCACCTTTACGATCCATCAACATCCCCTTGCCTGAACCAAACACCGGCTCCACCTATAGAACATACTGACCCCTAGCGGCCTCAGCATGGCAACCCCAGGAGGCAGAACTCCTGGGTCCGATTCCCAGCTCTGCCACCGAACGTCATGTGCCACGTCACGTCTTTTCTCCGTACCTCAGTTTCCCCATCTGTAGAAGGAGGGTAAGACTACTTCCCACTTCACTGAGCTCTCGGGATGGATTCACATTTGCTGAGCACTTGAAAGCACTATATATTAGCATTGTTTTTTATTACTGTTGTCATTTAATGGAGCGGGGAGATTGCTACCTATTCTGGTCCACTTCCCGCCCCATCTCACACTTCTCTCACTACTAAGGCTGCTTGGATCCAGACTGGAGTTTGCTCCATGTAACGAGCAGCAAGCGTCTCACACACGGCCCATTCTATGCAGGGAACCGCACAGAAGGTTTTCCACAGAGATATGAAGGATACTTCATTCATCCTACCAGGAGAGCTTTTATAAACTTCATCTGGCTGGTTCCTCCGGGCTGCCAGCTCCCATGTTTCGACAGAGAACTACAGCCCCTCTGTATGCCCCAGAGCCATCTCCCTGCTTGTTCCCTAGACATTTGCCTCCAAGTCTAACTCACTGTATTCCCAAGCTCCTTCTTATTCCTGTATTAAATTGTCACAGGCATCCTTGTGAGGCTCTTAAAGAGCTGCCGCATCCCACCCCAGAGGTGGCTGCATTTGCCCCAGCAGGTAAAGCAGCGGTGGCTTAACCTGTTCTATGTCAGGATGGCTCCCTGCCCCCAAGCCTCTTCTTCCAATCAGAATAGTTTAAAAAAAAAAAAAAAAGCTTGCCCTGCCTCTCTGTAGATTGAGCTAAAGTGATCGAATTCACTGATTTAAAATGTGAGTTGAGTCAGTTGCAAAAAATATAATTTAAATCACCAATTTTCTTTTCTTTTTTAAAAAAATATTTCTTATTTTAGTTACTTTCCTAAGGAAAACTTAATTCTCACTGGCTGACAGAAGAACCCAAGAAACTTACCCAAAACTTACCTTAGCAATCAGATGGCATAAATAATGACTGTATATATCTATTCAGATTCTTCATTTTTACATTTCCATACTAACCAATATCAGTGACTGTTCTCTTTCTGCTATAGAGATTTAACTTATTGTTCATTGTGATTGTATGTAAAGCTAAAATGAAATGGAACGAAGCCATGAAAATGATTCTTTTAAACATGGTTGAATATTTGTTGTATTAATTTCAAATAAAGCACTTTAAATTTGCTTTTACATATCAAATCAATAAAATAACAGACTCACATTTATATAGTATCTTTCATCCCAAAGTGCTTTACAAACTGCTTCCGCATAAGACCATATTCATAGAATCATAGAAGATCAGGATTGGAAGGGACCTCAGGAGGTCTTCTAGTCCAACCCCCTGCTCAAAGCAGGAATTCTGCTATCCTGACCCTGAATAGTAATTTATTCCAAGAGTAAAGGTATTCCTCAGAATGAGAACAGATGGTAGAAGTGGGTCCGTAATGATTACTCACCCACCACTGAAATGCAGCCACCTCTGGGGTGGAACGCAGCCACCTTTCTATCACCAGCAACTCACTACAGCTTTTTTATTTGTTTTGGATGCTGAGACTGGACATATTAACCTTTTATCAACCCAGCCCACATCATCCAACTGGGGACACAAAATAAAGATCAGTCCCTTACCAGTACTCCAGTATGTCACATTTTTATTACACACTTGTGACAGATTCTGATCTCTGCGACACCTGTAGGCCAAATTCTCAGCAGGCATCAATTGAACTACACCAGTCAATGGAGCTACACCAGCTGACAATCTGGCCAGTGACTTCAATGGATTGATGCTGATTTACGCCATCTGGGGAGCTGGCCCCTTGACTCCAGTGGAGCGACACCAATTTACATCAATTGAGAATCTAACCCACTGACGTCAAGGGAGTTACACAGAATTACAACTGGGGTAATGGCTTATTGACTTTAACCAATTTATACCAGCTGGGAAGCTGGTCCCATCCTCTCCAAGGTATTTAGGTGCCTATGTGAGGTAGGTGCCTAAATACCTCTGAGGATCTGGGCAGCAGTTCATTGACTTCACTGGCTCTGTGGCAATATACACCACTTGAGAATCCGGCTCCTTTGCTGCAATGGAGCTAGGCCAGTTTACACTAGCTGAGAATCTGCCCCGTTTACACCAGTGGAGTCGCTCCAGATTTACACTAGTGTAACTCAGATCACACCTGGTGTCGCGGGGATCAGAGTTGCCTGAAGGAAACCCAAGACTAAGCCGAAGGAACCGCACTTTGCAGCTAAGCTTCTGTTTATAAATAGTTTAACGGGGGTCAATAAAAGAGAAGGCACTGTTTTAATAAGTGGTTAATCAATTGCAATAGATTGCTGTAGAATCCAGCAGGTCTATGGGTTGCTTATAACCAACTATAACATCTGCTCCCGAGGCGCTTAGAAGCATGAATAATGGTATGTCTGTAACATGTATTATTATTAACCCTTTATAAACCGACCCTCAAAGCGTGGCTGCCACCTCAAGAAGGAAATGGAAATATTGCACGGAATAACCTCTTTCTCTCCCTGACTTGAGGTTTATCCTTTGAGTCCTGATGCTCCAGGCCCATTGTTTTATTGATTCCAGTGGAGCAGGGTGAAACACTGGTGCTATAGATATGCGAGATCATATCATTTCAGAAATGATCAGCCCCACGCTGCTCCGAGATGGCTCCAAGCCACCAAAATGAACCTGTCCTTTTAACTCCGAAAACAGCAATCTAGCCACCAGCATTATGCAGGTACTCAGCATCAGAGGGCTGCCACAAAGGGTTTTTATTCTTCTCTTTCTTCTTCAATTATCGTCTGGATCACTTTGGCCATTACCCTGTGACCACTAGATTAGCTGCCCGTAGGGCTCTCATGCTTCTCATAGCTTGGTGCAAGCCGCAGTCTCATGGCTGCAGTCCCTGGAGAATAATATTAATAACACCTCAGTAGACTGCAAAGCACTTGACAAAGGTGAGCAATATAATTATCCCCATTTTACAGATGGGGAAACTGAGGCACGGGGGGGGATGATTTGCCCAAGGTCACCTACTGGCAGAGCTGGGACCAGAACCCAGCTCTAGGCCAGCGCAGTAGCCACTAGGCCATACTGCCTCTCATCTCATCAAGCAGGCATACGGCCTCTTTATCGTTTTGCTCCTTGGTTAAAAACCATCAGCCGTTTGGCGGGATGTTTGTCAACTCTCATAATTCTGTCGCAGGTCTCGGGATATTTGCTGCTTTTCTTAAACTCCCAGCTCCTGTATGTGATTAGGTGACAATATCAGCTCACATTTAAGGGAAAAAAGTAAGTTTCTAACCTTCATGGTTGCAGAAAAAAAAATATTTTTGGATGTTTTCTTCATTTTCAAATATATTGATTTCAATTACTACACAAAATACAAAGTGTACAGTGCTCAATTTCTATTATTTTTGATTACAGATATTTGCACTGTAAAAAAAGAAACAAAAGAAATTGTATTTTTCAATTCACCTCATAAGTACTGCAGTGCAATCTCTTTATCGTAAACGTGCATTACAGGGTGGGAAATTACAGGTAGGACCCCATAAATGTAAACAAACTTGTTTGTCTTAGGGATTGGCTGAACAAGAAGTAGGACTGAGTGGACTTTCATAGAGGATAGGTCCATCAATGGCTATTAGCCAGGATGGACAGGGATGGTGTCCCTAGCCTCTGTTTGCCAGAAGCTGGGAATGAGCGACAGGGGATGGATCACTTGATGATTACCTGATCTGTTCATTCCCTCTGGGACACCTGGCATTGGCCACTGTCGGGAGTCAGGATACTGGGCTAGATGGAACTTTGGTCTGACCCAGTATGGCTGTTTTTATGTTCTTATGACTTGTAGGCTCTAAAGGTTTACACTGTTTTATTTTTGAGTGCGGTTATGTAACAAAAACAAATCTACGTTTGTAAATTACACTTTCACAATAAAGAGATTGCACTACAGTACTTGTATGAGGTGAATTGAAAAAGACTATTTCTTTTGTTTACCTTTAGTACAGTGCAAATATGTGTAATCAAAAATAATAAGTGAGCACCGTACACGTTGTATTCTGCCTTGCAAGTGAAATCAATATATTTGAAAATGTAGAAAAACATCCAAAATATTCATAAGAAGTTTAAACGAGTATTCCACTGTTATTGAACAGTGCGATTAAAACGGCGATTAATCGCAATTAAGTTTTTTAATCGCGGTAATTTGTTTTGAGGTAATCACTTGAGTTAACTGCAGTTAATTGGCAGCCCTACTATTAACCCCATTTTACAGAGGGGAAACTGAGGCACGGGGCGGCCAAGGCTAGGTCTACACTAGCACTTTTGTCGGTATAACGTTCGTCGCTCGGGGTGTGGACCAGTGTGGACAGCATTCTCCCGCCACCATAGCTACCACCGCTCATTGGGAGTGGTTTAATTACACTGACGGGAGAGCTCTCTCCCATTGGCATAGAGCGGCTACAACAGAGACCTTACAGCGACACAGCTGTATTAGTATAGCTGTGCCACCGTAAGGTCTCTAGTGTAGCCATGGCCTAAGTAACTTACCTGAAGTCCCCAAGGAAATCTGTGGTACACTAGGGATTTGAACCCAGCTCCCTCAAATCAGCTGTCACACCTACCTTGCGTGGAACAGTTGTGCAAGGTGGGAAAATGGAATCTGCTGCTTTTGCAAGCTCCATAGGGGAGATAAAAGAAGCCGCGGGGACTTTCCTCCTAGTTTTCCACCCAGGGCCAGAATTACAAGTCCTCAGGTCTTTTTACTCCTTCCCAGCCTGCGCCTGGCCCTCACCAGCCACAGGGCCTACCAGCATATGCGTCAAGAGACTCTTGCCTCATTCACAGATGGCACCGCTGGTTGCTATCAAAGGCCGGCCTCCTGTGCTGGCTCTGCGCTCGGTGGCTGAATTTCCAGTCCAACAGGGACACGGCGGGGGGAATCCACACGCAGAACTGGATTTTCTGGGACCACGGACATTCTGCAGAAAATAATGCGTTTCTGCAGGGATCCTTTAGTGCTGGTGAAAGGTGCTAGATGGACAGTCCTGGAGGGAGAAGTTCTTTAATTATCCCCAGCTACTGCAGAGGAACGAAGCTTCATGCACGATCGCCACTGCATCTGAGCGCACCCAATACCTCCCTCTACTCCCCCATCAAAGTCAGTCATCCCGAATCCAGTAGGAAGACTTACTGGGGAATTAAGTTTGTTCAGCAACATGATCCATTCATTCTGGGCCTTCTAAAGTCCAGAAGACACTCAGGGTACATCTCCACTGCATCTGGAAGCGAGCCTCCCATCCCAGGTAGACAGACGTATGCTAGTGTACTAAAAATAGCTTGCAAATGTTGAGGCTCGGGCTTCGGAGCCCAGGAGAGGGATTGAAAGGCCAGGCTCCAGGCCAAGTTGCAACATCAAGGCAACATCTACACAGCTATTTTTAGCACGCTAGCGCAAGCCTTACTTAGCAGAAGGCTGTCGACCCGGGCTGGGAGACTTGGTCCCAGATGCAGTGAAGAGATCCCCTCAGATCTGAGAGGCATTGGGGTTGATTCTGGCCCATCTTATTACAAAGTACTAAATGATAGCAGTGTTGCCAGTTTTATCGCCAGTCACAGGATAGTCGGTGTTTTTCTGAAAGCCCCAGTTCCTGAAGTCAGGTGATTAGGTGAGAATCTCAGCTTTCATTTCTAGTCCTTGTGGTTGCAAAGAAAAGCTTAAAAAATAGAAAGGCAGAATTTCCCATCCTTGAGAAATTCTGACATTTCAGAATCCCCCGTGGAACAAAACGTTTCGAAAAAATTCATTTGGGAGTCAATCAAAATCTGATTTTGACTTTTTTTTTTTTTTTAAATAGATAATATAAAACTTCAAAATGAAAAATCAAAACATCCCATTCCAATAAGAACCTCATCAAAAGCCTTTTGCATCAAAATCACCATGTTTCTGCTGGAAGTGACTTTGATTTTGATGAAACTGTTTTTTTCTGATGGAAAAGTGTGCCACCGGCAAATTTTGGACCTGTTCTATTTAACCATAAACAATCCCCCAAACAGGTTCAGAAACCCAAATACAAGAAACCCAATTTAACTAATTTTAATCTCATGCTTTTTGGGGTCTGACTTACGATTTTTGAACGTTTGGAATTGGCCGTACTGCAAGAGTCAAGGTGAACAATGCCAACTGAGAGAAAATGGTATGGGAAAGGGACTCGCTTGGAATTGAAGATCTGAGTGTAATTTACAATCTTCTCTGTGTCCTTGGGCAAGTGCTTTCATCCCTTGTGCCTCAGTTCCCCCATCTCTAAAATGTCTCATCTATTTAGGTTGTAGACTCTTTGGAGCAAGGGTTGTCTTTGATTATGTGCATGAACAACATCCCCAAGCTCAGCTGGGCTACTGTGATACCAATAATAATTCAAAGAGCCAATTTGCTTCCCGTCCCGTCCCCCAAATAAATAAAACCCCAGAAAATTCACAAATAGAATAAAATGAGTCTAATTCATCCAAAGGATTATTTGGTCTGTGGAGTTTGCTTAGATCTAGGGTAGATGCTCCTCTCACTCACACCAGAATAACTCATTTACATCAATGCAAAAAAGAGAATCAACCCCTTTCTCCCCCAACTCCCCGAGAATGGCATAGAGCCCCGGACAGAGAAAGAAAGAGAGAGAGAGACTCAACCCCTCTGTGTCTCTTGTGCCCTTGGTTGCTGGGTGTTGCCTTTTTGGGGTACTTTACACACTAAATCACAGAGGAGGGCGCCAAGGGACATCTGTGGCATCTGACTGTTTAATCAGAGAAAAGAAAGGTCGGAGCTTCTATGAGTCCAAAACTTTTCCACCTGGGACGAGAGGTGGCAAGAGCTTTCAGCGTCCTCTAGTTGGCATTGAGTTATGGGATGCCCTACACACACACATACACACATACACTCACCCCAAGGGATAAGCAATGGAGCCATTGCTCTTACACCATACGCCAGCCACGCTGGAGGAAACTGCACAGGTAACTTTGCTCAGGTGTTTCTTGCTGAGCTCTTTGGGACACTCTTGCTTGTCTTCTTCAGCCTGGGCATTGGCTTTCCCTGGACTTCCTCCCATGCATCCTGCAGATCCTGTCAGCCAGCAGCCTGGGTACAGACGCGGGTGGCACCCACATGAACCCAGCAGTAGCCTTCCTCTTGGGGGCCCGCATCTCTTTGCTTCAAGCTATGCCCATGTTATGTCCCAGCTTCCGAGGGCCATGGTCAGAGCAGCCTTGCTGCGTGGGTTGATTCCAGGGGCTGCCCAACGGGAAGCTGAGCCCGATGGTGTTAAGTTCATTGATGGGGACATGGAATCAATGTTCCATGTGGACCTAGGTGCCAACAAGAGTTGGATCAAGCCTTTGGTGTGGAGAGGGTCACATGTAGAGGGAATCAGGAGTTCTTTGTTGGAAAATGCCAATTCATCCAAACCAAAAGGGTTTGTGGGAAAGGATCAGCGCTGATGAAATTCCTGTTTCCAGAAACGTTGGAGAAACGTTTCAAAACTGTCCATGTCCCATTTCAACATTTTCCAAAGGAAAAAGTTTTGGGGTTTCTGGTTCCAAACAAGCTTTTGTTTCAAAATTTAAGGTTAAAAAAAAACAAAAAAATGAAATGGTCCAAATTAAAACAAAACATTTCAAAGTTGCAGGGATGAATTGTTTCGGTCAAGCTGAGCCAAAACATTTTGGGGGGATTTTCCGTTCGTGACAAATGTCAAGATTTTGATTTTGAGGCAAGAGGGGACCATTTTTCAACATCTTGGAAATTCTCACGGGTCGGGAAAAACCACTTCCCTCCCAGCTCTTGGCATACGTCATCTTTACCAAGAGATTATTCATTGGAGGATTCATTTATTGGACTTCCTTGACCACTGCAAGAACTAGGCCTCTGCACCTTCACGGGGCGTGCTGCGATATCCCCCATGCCCCACCCTGGGGTGATATGCTGCGGATAACACCAGCTAAGACTGTAGCAAAGATTGCTGAGTGCATCTCCTTGCGCAGTGGGAATGGGTTGTGTGATTTGTCTCAGGAACGCATCCAACAGGTAACAGATCCAAACTGCCTCTTCCGGCTGATCACTCCACCTCTATGCGAGGGGCTGGATTCTCCCCTACCTTGCACCGGCACGGATGCCTATGCGGACCAGACTCATGCTGATCAGGCAGTTTTCCACCCATCTTGCATGGGTGTAAAAGGTGACCTTGGCCCAGGCTCTCAACTGGTGTAAACCCACATAGCTACTTTGACTTCAGAGGAGCCACGGCCATTTACACCGGTTGGATTTGGCCCACCAGGTGCAATGCAGTCTCGAGTCCATGCAGTTCTACATGTGTATTAAGGAGCTCACCGAGGTTTTAGAGCGGTGGTTCGCCCCAGCATCCTTGGCGGCAACTTCCGCTCCAGCATGCTATATTGATCGCCTCCACCCCAGAGGTGGCTGCATTGTAGCTACTGTTAGTAACGGCAATATGTTGGGAGGAAAGCAAGCACATCGTTGATTTATCATTACAGAGTCATGCACGTTGTAACTTCTATAGGCCAAGCGTATGGCACACATCAGGGGCTCTTTGCATTCCTTCAATCCCCCTCCCGCTCCCACACATACACACACAGGTGCCCTGCAGTCCCCCTCTATTTCAGGGACTCCCCCCAGCTTCCCCTTACCAGAGGATCTGTGAACCCCCCTAATTGCCCTTCCTCCAATACCAGGATCCCCCATTTCGTCCCCCATACCCAGCAGCTTTGTGTGCCCCCCCCCCCCGCATTCCCACTTCTCCACGCCAGGTCTACAAAGCCCCTCTCCCCAGTTTGCGACTGGACTGAAGATCTATTGCATTCAGCAGCGGGTTCAAACAGAATGGGCTGTTGGGGTGGTTTTCATTCCCACTAAACAGCAATGCAACCCCAGGCTAAGACCTATTGCGGACCTCTGCAGCTTGCCCTTTGCCTCCCATGACAGAGCATGGATGTGTTCCTCAGACACCTCTTGGAGAGAAGGGACTCAAGCCATCAGGCCTGATTCTCCATTCTGTCACTGCAAGGTGCCACAAGATCAGAATGGTGCACCGGTGTCAAAATGGAAATGAAGCTTTCACAACGCCATTCATTTTCCTTGCACGACTTCACCCTGCTGCCCCATGAATCCCACCCAATCCTTAGGGCCAGCAGGTGTAACGGGAGACTTGAAATTCAGACAGCTCAGGGGCTGGTGCTTAGGGTGACCAGATGTCCCGATTTTATAGGGACAGTTCCAATTTGGGGGGCTTTTTCTTATATAGGCACCTATAACCCCCCACTCCCGTCCCGATTTTTCACACTTGCCCTCTGGTCACGCTAGGTGCATTTCAATAGGCATGCACACTCCCAAGGGCAGATCAGATCTTTGTTGCCTGAATGCTTAGCACATCAGTCAGTGGTGACTGGACACATTAAAGAGAAAACAGAGTACTTAACTGGTAGATAGATAAGTCTGCAGTTGTTGTTGGACAGGAACTGGAGCCTATGTTGGGAAGTTATTGGAAGTGGCATCGAAATGGGTGAGAGGGTTGAAGCTGAAAATCAGGATTCCTGGATTCTAATCCCAGTTCTGTCCCGGATTCCCTGGACAAGTCGTTTTTCCTAGCTGTGCCTCATTTTCCCCACCCGGATAATAATACAGACCAACTTCACGGGAGGGATGGTGATGCATAAATAATGTTTAGGAACATCGGAATTGCTAGACTGGATCAGACCAGTGGGTCCATCTCTACTCCGGTATCCTGTCACCAGGGGTGACCACTATCAGCTGCTTCAGAGGAAGAAAGCCTGAAGTAGGCAGTTTGAGTTAATCTGCCCACAAGGAAAATTTCTTCCTGACTCCTCCAACAGTTAGAGGTTGACTTAAACCCTGAAGCATGAGAGTTTGTCTAGCGCTTTGAGATCTTTGCAGGGAAGCCACTAGGAAAGAGTGGAGTATTACTGTTAGCAAAGTGTTAATACAGGTACTATTTAATACCTCCCAAATGCAGTCACCTTTGGGGGGAGGCTGACAGCCAGATAGACAAAGTATACCACAGAGAAGTGGGAAATGTTTGCAGAATAAACTTCTCCTTTTAAAGGGCCATCTGAACATAGCAGCACCGAGGGCCCCAACCGAGATCAGGGCCCCTGGTGCTGGGTGTTGCACAGACACATAGGATTTGACTAGACAAAGTGGCTGAGGTTTTAGCTAACCCCAACCACAATTCCTAATCAAGACAAAACCATTGCAAGAGAGACTCCCTGCTTCAGACAGCTTAGAGACAGAGGGTGCGAGAGGGAACCGACTTGCCCAGCCCTATACCAGTGAAAGTTCTGGGAACAGAAGCCAGCTCTCCTGGATCACACGCCAGTTCCCAACCACAAGATCACAGCACCTTTAACAATCAGTCTGACCGTACAGGACACCTCACTCCTGAGGATCTCACCTGAAAGATTCCCCTCCAACATACACGTCATAGATGGATGCAGGACGAAGGCCATGTCTACACTGCAAAATTATGCCGACCTGTGTCGGCATCCAGCCACCGCAGTTATTAAATCGCTTGTGCGTGCGCACCCTTGGCTCCTTGCGTCAGGGGAGTGCGTCCTCACCAGGAGCGCTTGTATCGATTCTACTGTCGGCATGGGGCATTGTGGGACGGCTCCCGAAAGCCAGTAACAATTGACGTCAGCAACGCCAGGTCTACACGGAGACTGCGTCGACCTAATTACATCGACCGTGACTCGGTGCCACTCGGGGAGGTGGTGTAACGAAATCGGCACAGAGAGGCGCTTACGTCGGTGGGAGCCAAACGTCTACACGGGGACTTAAGTTGGCTTGACAATGCCACGCAGGGGTGTGGATTTTTCACACCCCTGACCAACACAGTTAACCCAACCTAATTTTCTTGTGTAGACCAGGCCATAGACACCACTAGGTCAATGGTAGAATTCTTTGGTCGAACTAGCTACCGCGTCTCGAGGGGGGTGGATTAACTCCAGGGACAGAAAAAACACCCTTCCATCACAGTAGCAAGTGTCTACACTACAGCGTTACAGTGACACAGCTGCAGCGCTCCGGTTGTATCATCTGTCGCGTAGACATGCCCCACATGTGGTTCTAAAGAAGTACTGGAGCTGATGGTTGCCTCAGTAAGCCATCCCCTCTGGAGAGGGAATGATTAACAAAGGGAGTTGTGTGCCAGCTAATTACTGGCTGTCAGTGTCTCATGAATAAACAAGGCAGGTAGGGAAGTGGCTCCACTGAAGGGCAAGCTCAAGCAATCTTTATTTTGACTGACAGAGGCTAGATCATTGCACCTGACAAGGGAGGGTTCATGACTAGTTTTGATTGTCTGCCTCAGCTGCCCTGGAGTCCCTACCAGAATGTTACAGCTAGAACCAGAGCAGGGCTCGAGACACAAAACTCAGGTCAGCGTCCAAACTTTTGCCATTTCCAGGCATCTGCAAGTGCCAGATCCAGGCCACAGGTGCAGCTCGTTGCAAAGAGAGGGGCTGTTTGCGAGACCAGGAACTCTAACCCCCCTGCAAGTGTCAGGAGGAGTGTTTGGATGTGAGACTGTGGCCCACACCCATCTCTAGGTAACACCACAACTCCCTGGTGTTGATACGATCGCTGGGGCAGAGGCTGTGGGCCTGACGTTCCATTGCCACGCACCTTGCATCACCATTTACATAAGTGCACAGTGGGCGTGAAATCCTACCATGGCAGAAGTGTGCAGCAAGTTTGCAGGGCTGTGATTAACACCCCTGTGTGCATGGCAGGAGAGAACCAGGCCCCATGTCTCTCACTTACCTGCAAAGTCCCACACACAGCAACAGCGCCGTACACATAATATCCCTGTATCAATCCTCTCTTTTCCCCCAGGCAGGATCCCTAGCAGGGGTCTTTCTTTAACAGCGCAGACCTATAACTTCATCCTGCCCCTCCCCCCCGTGAGAAAAAGTTTGCTCAGATGTCCTGGTGATTTGGAGGCTGGAAGGAAGAAAGGCAATGGATCATCCAGGCCTTCTAACCATGGGAGGAAGATTAAGAGTGTGACACCCTGGATAATGAAGGGATAGATGGTGCATGGTTGAGCAGTTCTGATTCTTGCTAGTGGAAGGTTGTGGTGCTTTTACACACACACACACACACACACACACACACACACACACACACACACACACACACACCCCTACCCAGGAGCGCCGCCAGCTTTTCTGCCGCCCTAGGCGGCGGAAGGTCCCGCCCTGAAATGCTGCCCTCCACAGAGGCGGCAGAAGGTCCCGATGCCGAAATACCGCCACGGTCGCCGCCCCCCAAATTGTAGCGCCCTAGGCGACCACCTAGGTTGCCTAATGGGTTGCGCTGGCCCTGCACCTACCTCTCTTAGCCTGGACACACACAGGGTAGTTCACTACAATACACAGTTAATGTCCACGTTGTCATTGAATATTCTTTCGTGTATCATCTGGTGTCAGCAGTTACTATTAAATACTCCAGTGGCAAGAGCACGTGGGTAGGAAGAGGGGAGGGGCAGCTGATACTTGCCATTTTGTCTGCTTGTGTGTAACTTTTATCATTATTCTGATCAATACATGCCTGAAATTTTTCAAAACTGAATCCGGTTATTTTTGCTTAACCCCATTATATTTTTCCTGATGGTAGGTTTCATCGGAAGGATTCGATTTCCTAATGTTATTACATATTTTACGGTACCACCTATGAGCCCCAGTTGTGCTGTACAAACCCAGGATGAAAACGGTGATGCCCACTTCATGGAGTTTACAATCTAATCTAATTTGATAGGCCCATCTCCTATGCTTTGCAATCCCACATTGAAACTGACCAGTCAGAACTCTGGGCTGATTGGAAATTACAAATCAGTAGCTTCCCGGTTGAGGATCAGAAAATGAAATCAGCCATCCGGAGATTACAATAAGCAGCGATTTATTCACTGAACAACACACACACCTTCATGGGAAAGGACATGTCTGTGTGCCAAACCTTGCAAAGAGCAGTTTGGCAAAAGCGCTGCCAGTTCTAATTTGTTCACACCCATCAGACTCTGGAAGAAAATAGCTCCGGAAGTGGATGGTTTTGATCTTATTAGGTTACATTGTTTGTCTAAGAACAAAATTAAGATTGCAAAGATTATTAAGGAGGGCAAAGAAACATCCCGTCCTCAGCGCAACCACAAAGTGCCTCTCTTTTGCATTCCTGGGAGTTTTCCCTATTCATCTATCTAAGCCTTCCTCCCCACTCCCAGTTGGAGAATTTTCACTCTTGAGACCTAATTCACCAGGGTTCCCTGCCCCCTAGGGTGACCAGACAGCAAGTGTGAAAAATTGGGACAGGGGATGGGGGGTAATAAGAGCCTATATAAGAAAAAGACCCAAAAATCGGGACTGTCCCTATAAAATCGGGACATCTGGTCACCCTACCACCCCCACCCCCAAAGAAATAGGTCTGGAGTCAGATTCAGACTTGATGGAAGAAGGGCAGGGACTCCATTAAAGTCAAGGGAGTTTCACCCACTTACACTCGTTCTGGTTTGATTGTTAACAGTCTTTAAATGCGGTGTTGGGTGACTGTCCTCCATAGACTGTCTTTTGATTTGTTTAAGGCCCAGTGGGTCTGAAACTGCACAATGGATGGCATGTGTGTTGATCGCTCACCTGACAGAGAGATGCAGCGTCCTCTGGGGGGGAACACAGTAGTACTTCTGTTGTGCTAGCAAGGTTGTGAAAAAGTGCTCAGAGTTTATGGGTATCCAACTGACACTGCAGCTAGGGTTTATGGGAGGTGGAAGGTCATTACTCATGTTGGAATCTGGCCAGGTTATCTTGACGACCCAGCATACAAAACTTTGACCAGAATATGCCAATGGGCCAAGCTGACTTAGGTGTTTCTTGGCTTAACAGACCTGGTTTTTCCTTCACTTTACTTTCAACTCATGATCCACATAGCTGGGGGAATGTGATTATTATGAATTCTGCTGTTTCCAATCCATATTCATTTAGGACCTTACGGCTGTCAGTTTCCTGCACGCTTAGGACTTCAGGGGCGGAAGTAGAGCAAGTCCCTGATTCTTAAAGAGCAAGTCCCTGATTCTTAAGTTAAAGGGGAATCTCCCCAAGCTTTTAACAGTATAGGAAATAGAACACACGCAGTTCTGATTCCAAATCACTTTGCAGACTGTGTCTCTGTATGGGTTACCAGAATGCAGCCACCTCTGGGGTGGAACAAAGCAGCTGTTAGGAACGCTATAAACAAGTTTTCACCTGTAAAATATAAACCGCAGAGACAATTTTAGGGAGGTGGAATGCAACTCGTCGAGTTGAAATTTGGCTAGCAAATTCCCTAAACCTTGCACACAAAAAATGTGCTGGGATTTGCAGTGAACATGAGGGGAGGGTCATGGCTTCAGTGATCCATGTGAACTAGGGGCTTTACTCCACCCAGTGAGCTCAGATGTTAAATATCAACACCACATCAGCTTCCGGCAGTCCAGAGCTCAGAACCTGCACCCTCTTAGAGGCTTTGGGGGGTTTTGTTGGGTTTTTTTTTGTTTTTTGCTCTAGATGAGCAGGCTGACATGGGAAAAGAGGTGTAAATCTGGAATTATTCCCATTCAAACCCAAGGTGTTTACACCGGCATCACTGAGATCAAAATCTAGCCCTTGACCTTGTTAATGGGTTAAAAAAAAAAAGGAAAATGACCAGGTGCCGCATACTCCTCTGCTGAAAGCATCCTGGCCTGGCTCCTGTTGTCCTCGTGCAGTGTCTGCATTAGTCCAACCTGCCCACAACTCGTGCTCATAAAACCGCCGTCTCTCGCTGTGCTCTGAAGTAAGTGCCAGGGCACAGAGACACGGGGAATTTCACAAAGAGCTCGGGGCCAGGTTCCAAAAAATTGGATCATTTGGTGAGGCCAAAGAGCTTCGCTTCTCTAGAAGCGCCTAAAGGTGGTCAAGTTTTTCAGGCTCCCTCTGTGACTCTCCCGGCCAGAAATTGTTTAAAAGGAGATCAGCCGACGAGGTGCCGAGCTCTTGTGAAAATCCAGCACCTGAGTTGGCAGCTGAGCTGTTTTGAAAACCAGGCCCTGGCTGTGGGGGCAGAGATCTGCAAGATGGCAGCATGTATCTTAGGCTACAATGAGCCGGTGCCATGGCGGCTAGCCAGGCTACCCTGAATGTCAGTTTCGCTCCCCTACCCACTACTGCCGGCATCCATTGTGATTTTTTCTTCTGGGTGCCACTTATCTGGAAGAGATACCTCTGCTCTATAACACATTCTGGGGGCTACTTTACCCCCTGAGGGCTCTGTGCTGATCAGTACCTTCACCTCCATGTCTCTGATATCTGGCTGCAGCTGCCCAGGAGAAATGGGGGGGAGGCAGGGGTGCCCTAGAGCAGTGGTTCTCAATCAGGGGTATGCATACCCTTGGGGGTACGCAGAGGTCTTCCAGGGGGTACCTCGACTCATCTCTAGATCTTTGCCTAGTTTTACAACAGGCGACGTAAAAGGCACTAGCAAAGTCAGCACAAACTAAAATTTCATACAGACAATGCCTTGTTTATACTGCTTTATGTACTACGCACTGGAATGTAAGTACAAGATTTAGATTCCAATCGATTTATTTTATAATTAGATGGTAAAAATGAGAAAGGAAGGCCATTTTTCAGTACGAGGGCACTGGGACACGTTTGTATTTTTATATCTGGTTTTGTAAGCAAGTAGTTTTTAAGTGAGGTGAAACATGGGGGTAGGCAAGACAAATCAGACTCCTGGAAGGGGGACAGTAGTCTGGAAAGGTTAAGAACTACTGCCTGAGAGGTTTCTCAGGTCTCAGACAGGGAAGGGGGTGGGTGGGAGGAGGGGGCCTCTGAGGAGCAGACATGGGAGAATTGGCTGTGGCTGGGGGGGAAGCCCAGTAGCAGAATTCCCCTATCTTTGCACAGAACAGCCCCCCTGGTAACACTCAATAGCACCTCTCCAGCCCCCTCCCCTGCCTGGTGTACTCTGGGCTTGCAAACACTCACCTGCAGAGGTGGAGAAGGGCTCTGTTTATTTATTGAATGTGTGTGAATCTCTGTCTTGGGAAAGCCAAGGGGGTAGAGGGGGGAGGGTGCCGGGGGGGGAGGGCGGCCAGAGCGCCGGGGGGAGGGCGGCGAGCCCGGCCGTGGCCCCGCTCTCCCCGGCGGCCGGAGCGCCGCGCCGCCCCCCTCCAGGTGCCACCCCATGCACAAGCTTGGTGGGCTGGTGCCTGGAGCCGGCCCTGCGTAGTTCACATGCATCACTGAAGCCATGACTGCAAATCCCAGAAAAATTTTTGTGTGCGAGGTTTAGGGACTTTGCTAGCCAAATTTCAATTCGACAAATTGCATTCCACCTTCCTAAAATTCTCTCTGCAGTTAATATTTTACTTGTGAAAACTCTTTTGTAGCGTTGAAGAGCAGAACCTTTAGAGCAGGGGCTCTCAACCTTCCCAGACGACTGTCCCCCTTCCAGGAGTCTGATTTGTCTTGCGTACCCCTAATTTTCACCTCACTTAAAAACTACTTCTTACAAAATCAGACATAAAAATACAAGTGTCCCAGTGCATTAGTACTGAAAAATGGCCTTCCTTTCTCATTTTTACCATCTAATTATAAAATAAATCGATTGGAATCTAAATCTTGTACTTATATTCCAGTGCGTAGTACATAAAGCAGTATAAACAAGGCATTGTCTGTATGAAATTTTAGTTTGTGCTGACTTTGCTAGTGCCTTTTACGTCGCCTGTTGTAAAACTAGGCAAAGATCTAGAGATGAGTCGAGGTACCCCCAGGAAGACCTCTGCATACCCCCAGGGGTATGCATACCCCTGATTGAGAACCACTGCTCTAGGGCACCCCCTGCCTCCCCCCCATTTCTCCTGGGCAGCTGCAGCCAGATATCAGAGACATGGAGGTGAAGGTACTGATCAGCACAGAGCCCTCAGGGGGTAAAGTAGCCCCCAGAATGTGTTATAGAGCAGAGGTATCTCTTCCAGATAAGTGGCACCCAGAAGAAAAAATCACAATGGATGCCGGCAGTAGTGGGTAGGGGAGCGAAACTGACATTCAGGGTAGCCTGGCTAGCCGCCATGGCACCTGGCTCATTGTAGCCTAAGATACATGCTGCCATCTTGCAGATCTCTGCCCCCACAGCCAGGGCCCGGTTTTCAAAACAGCTCAGCTGCCCACTCAGGCGCTGGATTTTCACAAGAGCTCGGCACCTCGTCAGCTGATCTCCTTTTAAACAATTTCTGGCCGGGAGAGTCACAGCGGGAGCCTGAAAATCTTGACCACCTTTAGGCGCTTCTAGAGAAGCGAAGCTCTTTGGCCTCACCAGATGATCCAATTTCTTGGAACCTGGCCCCGAGCTCTTTGTGAAATTCCCCGTGTCTCTGTGCCCTGGCACTTACTTCAGAGCACAGCGAGAGACGGCGGTTTTATGAGCACGAGTTGTGGGCAGGTTGGACTAACGCAGACACTGCACGAGGACAACAGGAGCCAGGCCAGGATGCTTTCAGCAGAGGAGTATGCGGCACCTGGTCATTTTCCTTTTTTTTTTTTTTTAAACCCATTAACAAGGTCAAGGGCCAGATTTTGATCTCAGTGATGCCGGTGTAAACGCCTTGGGTTTGAATGGGAATAATTCCAGATTTACACCTCTTTTCCCATGTCAGCCTGCTCATCTAGAGCAAAAAACAAAAAAAAAACCAACAAAACCCCCCAAAGCCTCTAAGAGGGTGCAGGTTCTGAGCTCTGGACTGCCGGAAGCTGACGTGGTGTTGATATTTAACACCTGAGCTCACTGGGTGGAGTAAAGTCCCTAGTTCACATGGATCACTGAAGCCATGACCCTCCCCTCATGTTCACTGCAAATCCCAGCACATTTTTTGTGTGCAAGGTTAGGGAATTTGCTAGCCGAATTTCAACTCGACGAGTTGCATTCCAACGCCCTAAAATTCTCTCTGCGGTTTATATTTTACTGGTGAAAACTTGTTTGTAGTGTTGCTAACAGCTGCTGTGTTCCACCCAAGAGGTGGCTGCATTCTGGCAACCCATACAGGGACACAGTTTGCAAAGTGATTTGGAATCAGAACTGTGTGTGTTCTATTCCCTATACTGTTAAAAGCTTGGGGAGATTCCCCTTTAACTTAAGAATCAGGGACTTGCTCTACTGGGTGGAGCAACGTCCCTAGTTCACATGCATCACTGAAGCCATGACTGCAAATCCCAGAAAAAATTTTGTGCGCGAGGTTTAGGGAGTTTGCAAGCCAAATTTCAACTCGACGAATTGCATTCCACCTTCCTAAAATTCTCTCTGCAGTTAATATTTTACTTGTGAAAACTCTTTTGTAGCGTTGAAGAGCAGAACCTTTAGAGCAGGGGCTCTCAACCTTCCCAGACGACTGTCCCCCTTCCAGGAGTCTGATTTGTCTTGCGTACCCCTAAGTTTCACCTCACTTAAAAATGACGTCTTACAAAATCAAACATAAAAATACAAGTGTCCCAGCGCATTAGTACTGAAAAATGGCCTTCCTTTCTCATTTTTACCATCTAATTATAAAATAAATCAGTTGGAATGTAAATCTTGTACTTACATTTCAGTGTAGAGAATAGAGAGCAAAGCATTGTCTGTATGACATTGTAGTTTGTACTGACTTCGCTAGTGCTTTTTATGCAGCCTGTTGTAAAACTAGGCAAAGATCTAGATGAGTTGAGGTACCCCCTGGAAGACCTCTGCGTACCCCCAGGGCTACGTGTATCCCGACAGAGAACCTCTCCTTTAGAGCACTGGAGCCATGCAGGAGACTTGTCTGCAAAGCCTCAGCATTTGTTCTACATAATTGAAGTCCCAGTTCTAATCCCGGAGTTCCTCCTAGTGATTGCTGGTGTGCACAATATAAATCCTCTAACAAATCCCCACCTGCCCGCCGCTCCCAACATCCTGCATCAGCTAAGCACCAGAGCCCAGCTTCTAATCTCAGACATGCTGGTGTAAAATCAGCAGTGAGAGTCACTCTGGACTGACACTGAGAGGAGAAAATGACCAGGAGAGCTTCCCCCAGCCAGGCAGTGAAACTGGCCAGAAATAAGGACTTTGCCACCTTAAATCTAAAGTGGCAAAAAAACAAATACATGCTCCACTTCCAAAACAAAAGCGAGACTCAAAGAGGCAGCCTGCTAGTTACGCAAGGTGTTAGCTAACGAGTCCACAAAGACATCAGATAGGGGGCCATTGTCTGGAGAGAAAAAAAGGAGAAAGGAACACTGCCAATCATCTGAGTCTTTCACTGGCTGAGAGGTGCTAAAGTTATTTTCAGCTGTAAACTTTTCCAGCTGCCCAGGAGGGCTGGCCAGTTCCTTGGCTCCACCCACCACCTTGGTAATGCAGCTACCTGCTGCTCTTGTATATATATGGCCCTGCGCCTTGCTGTTGTTCGCAGAGCCCAGACAGAAGAAGCCTGCCACTCCTTTCTCTCCGATTGCCCCGTCCCGATCCCACCATGTGTAAGGAAATTTGTACCATGGCTTTTCTGCGGGCCATCATAGCCGAGTTCCTAGCCACCATGATCTTCGTCTTCTTTGGCCTCGGCTCAGCCCTGAAGTGGCCCTCGGCCCTGCCGAGCATCCTACAGATCTCCCTGGCTTTCGGCCTGGCCATCGGCACCTTGATCCAGATGTTCGGTCACGTCAGCGGTGCGCACATCAACCCAGCGGTGACCATCGCTTTCTTGGTGGGGAACCACATCTCCTTCCTTCGGTCGGTGTTCTACGTGGTGGCCCAGCTGGTGGGGGCCATCACTGGGGCAGGCATCCTTTACCTGGTGACCCCAATCAACACCCGTGGAAACCTGGCCGTCAACGCGGTAAGTCTCTTCCTGCCCACGGATGATTAATTATGCCCAGGGCCTCAGCAACCCTACGCACGGGTTCCCGGCCTCGTGGGAGGAATTGGACCCACCACGAGGGTTGACGAAGGCCGGTTCACCCCGGCGCTGGAGATACCTATGTCCATGCAGATGGAGAGAGATGGGAGCACGGTGCCGGCAGCCTTTGCGTAACTGACACTGCACTGACAGCACAGGTTTATTGGGCTGTGCAATTAATGAGGCGGGTTTTTTCCTACATGCTTCTCTTATCCTGAGGGCTTTCAGATGAGCTTGACTCCAGCCTCTCTTCCTGGAGCCAGGGAGATCAGAGCAGGGAAAGGAGTTAAGCCAGGATCGGAGGGGAACCCACTTAAGCCAGTGCCAGGGGGATGGGGGGGGGGGGAGTTAGGAGCCCTTTAGACCAGTATACCTAGTCAGAGGAAGGAGGTTGGAAGACCCCTTAAACCAGTGTGGAGAGGAGGATAGGCACCCACTTGGACCAGTATGAGGAATGTGGTTGGAAGATCTCTTTTTCCAGTATGACCAGTCTGAGGAAAGTAGCTGGGGAGACCACTTAGACCAGCAGAGGAGAGATTGGAGGAGGAAGGGGGGGGCTCTTTGTTTTTTGGGAGGAGAGGGTGAAATTAGAAGCCCACTTAGACCAGCATGAGGGCAATTTTGGGAGCCCCTCTGGGGGCCCTGGGAGATCTCTTAGATCAACAGTGGGGAGTGTGACCAGTTAGACCAGTAAGAGGTGGATTCCGGCCCCCTTTCAGACCACTCTGAGGTGGACCAGTTGCCGTGCAGGTGTTGATTCTTGGAGCCTTCAGCCTCGTAGGCGGGTTTTCAGGGGCTGTGTTTTCCTCACTGGTTGTTCTGTGCCCCTCCAAGCCCCTAAATGTTCCCCCTCCACCCTCCAAATAACTTCGGTCATCATGAGCCAAACTGTGCCTTATGTCCCTTCATTTCCCAGCGCTTCCTCGCCACTTCCCCCTAACTGGGCCTCAGCCTCATCCCAGCGCAATGGGGCTGGATCCTTAGACGAAAACAGGTGCACCGACCCCAGGTGGTGATGGCTCATCCCACCCCAATGGCATCCTCTCTAGATCCCCACTGTTCCCCCAATACAGGGGGATCTTACCCCAGTCCCAGTCCTCACCTCTCCCTCCATGTATCGCTCACACCCTCACTCACTGAAGAGCGGACAGTCTCTGGCTGCTCTGGGGCAATCTGGTGTTAGCAAAGGGAGAAATCTTAAGGTGATAAGTGATTTGTAAATGCCTAGAGGGAGAAAGGCAGAGAGAAAGGGACTTCCAGAAAGATAGAGGAGGGTATATGGAGGATAGATAGATGGATAGATCGATAAGATAGACCCAGAGGCAACGCCTCACTAGGAATTTGAACGGGCGGCGGGGGGAATTCCTGTCTCACGCTAAACAGCTCTGTGGTTTTTTAGGGGGTAGCAAAACCCCTCAGTCTGGCTCAGCTCAGCAGCCATTCACAATCCTTCTTGTTCATGTGCAGCTCAACAACAATACAACCCCAGGCCAGGCGCTGGTGGTCGAGATCATCCTCACCTTCCAGCTGGCGATGTGCATCTTTGCCTCCACGGATAAACGCCGTACCGACGTCATAGGCTCCCCAGCATTGTCCATCGGCCTGTCGGTCACCCTGGGTCACCTGGTTGGGGTGAGTGTCTGGGTCGCTGGGCAGGAGAGCTGGCCATGGGAGAAGCTCCCAGATACTCTCATCCCAACTTCTCCCAGTAGGGGGCGCTGTAAGTAGCAGGGCTGAAGGGCAGGCTATGGGGAGGATGTAGGGAGTAGGGCAGGAGCACTGACTGTGGGGGGAAGCCCCCAGTTACTCCAGTCACACCTGGAGCGATGCCCCAGTCGCAGAAGGACTAGACCGAAGGGAAATGTGATCAGCCTTAATTCCCGTGTCCCTTTACAGATCTACTTCACCGGCTGCTCCATGAACCCAGCCCGATCCTTTGCACCTGCCGTCGTAGTGACAAGATTCAGCACTGCTCATTGGGTAAGAATCCCCCACCAGTAACAGTGGCTCACAGCATGGTGGAGAAGAGCTAGGGGTCTGCAGCAAACTGGTTGCTGGTTGGCAGGGGCTGAGCCACTGGTCGTTGGCAGCTCAAGAGCGAGGGAGGTCAGGGCTGAGGAAGCGAGGGGTGTGTTTGAGTATAAGGAAATTGGGGCCGAGGGGAATCCGCTAGGAGATGACAACTGAAGGGGGCCATTAAGGAAGCATTTAGAGGCCAACGGCTCCACTGCGCCAGGCGCTGTATGAACATGGAAGGAAAAATCCCCTGGGCTTTCCCACGGCTTGCTGTGGGGAAGCAGTGTGGCGTAGTGGATAGAGAAGTGGACTGGGACTCAGTACATGGGGATTCTATTCCTGGCTCTAACACTGGCCTGCTGTGTGATTTGGGGCAAGTCACGGCCCTGTGCCTCAACTTCCCCATCTGTAAACTGGGGATAATGATGCCGATCTTCGTAAAATGCTTTGAGATCGATAGCTGAAAAGCGCTATGGAAGGATTAGAGATGATCATTCTACCCTTGGCTTCCCAGGTCTTCTGGTTCGGCCCCATCATCGGTGCAGTCCTGGCCTCCCTGCTTTACAACTACTTCCTGTTCCCCTATTCGCTGAATGTCTCCGAGAGGGTAGCCATCGTGAAAGGCACCTACGAGCCAGAAGAGGAGTGGGAAGAGCAGAAGGAGCAAAGGACAAAGTCCATGGAGCTGACCTCCCCGTAAGAGCGATGGCTGGAAGGGAAAACCCAAAGAACAAGCCAAGACTCTCAATCTGTGGCCTCACAACCCAAAGACCAATAGTCTCGATATGCAAAAGAAGGGTGCATGTGATATCTGTGTATATACCCTGCGATTGTGAGGGTGACTGATACAAATATTCCTGGCCAAAGAATAGAGACCCACACCCAGAAGAAGGGGTCCCACCAACATCAGCCCTAGGCCAGACTGGCACTGACCCCCTGCGCCTCAGAAGGTCTTGTCAATGGCTGGAGTGTGCCAGGATTTTTAGCATTATGCAATTGTGCCTTAACTACTTGTCTTTGGGACGAGCCCCAGATCCGAACATTTCCCCCAATCCAAACAGCCCCAGACTCTCTCTTTATTTTTTACTTTTTTGGAGGGGGGGGGGGCATTGGTGGAGGTGATAACCTGGTCTGAATTTCAAAGCCCACCTCAACCTGGTCTGAATTTCACAGCCCACCTCAAATGGGTGTGGGTGATTTCCACTGATTTTTCTTTTAATGCTCCACAGATACCCCAACGGGGTGGCATGCAGTGTTGTTGTAGCTGAGTTGGTCCCAGGATATTAGAGAGACAAGGTGGGCAAGGTGATATCTTTTATTGGACCAGCTTCTGTGGGTGAGAGAGACCAGCTTCCAAGCTACACAGAGCTCTTCCTGAAGAAACCCAGATGTGAAAAACAGTTCTGTGCACCTCAAAAGCTTGTCTCTCTCAGCTGTTACCTCGCCCGCCTTGTCTTTCACTTACAGGGTCAACACAACAGGGTCCCCTCGTGGTCCTGGATAATGGGAACGTGGACAGTCCTCTGTAGGGTCAGGGAGCCATTCAGTAGCTCTTTGTGGGGTGGGGTGGGAGTTTAACAAGGGTGGGTATCTCTTAGAGACAGCCTGGCCTGAAGGGATTGGAGCGCCCATTTCTGTGGCCCCATAATTGGCTTTGGGGGTTGGGGGCAAATAAAAAGCCCATGAGAAACAAGCACAAGGCCTTTTGGATTATTCAGCTGCTGCTTTAGAAGAGTGTGACTAGGCCTCACCCCCATGCATTTGGTATCAGAGTGGCTGGTATGGGGGGCAGGGAGATATCTTGATGATATTCCCTTCCCCCGCCCCACCCCTGCCCAAGCAGCTGAAGGTCTCTGGGCTTCCCCCCTCAGCCGACATTTGTGTAGGGCTATACCCCACGGCACAACAGAGATGGGAAGTGGGGGAGGGACAGAGAAAGGGGAGCAGGAAACAGAAGGAAGGAGATACAGCAAAGTGGGGAAAGGGCCGGGCGGATGGGTGAGATTAACAGGCCCAAGTCTTTCTGTCATCCCTAGGGCCCGGCGTCTTCTTGGCGGGGCTGGAAATTCGATTGTTCCCCAGCCACGAAGCACAAGGTCACAACTGCCCAATTGGGAGGTAGCCCGAGGAGCCAGGAAAGGCCTGTAACCTCAACAGTCCAGGCCCCTGGTTTGCTCCATAGTCCTGACGCCTTATCCCGTAAGCCCCAACCGCACCCCCAGCTTCTGCTTGTTTTCTTCCCCTTCCCTTCCCAAGCTTCTCCCGAGAACCACTTAATACTGACTACGCTGTAAGGAATTAACCCGGGACAAGAGCCTTTCTCTGAATTACTCTCCAGCCTCTGCTTAGGCCCTTGGAAAGGGCAAGACAGCAAGTGGAAAGGAGGGAGACTAGGTGGTTTGTTGTAAAGGAGGCTGCTGCTTCTTCAGATGCGCTAATCTCCTCGCTAGTCTGCTGTGTCTTTACCTCCGTACAGCCGTATCCCTGACCTTTCGCAAAAGGCCAAGATACAAGCCGGAGACCGCATTCCTTGTGCGTCCAGGGCTCCCATTAAACCCCATGGAAGCTTGGGCGCCTGGGGGGTGGGAGGAGAGGAGAAAGGGATGGGACGCGGCCTAAGGGCCAGCATGGCTGGTTTCGACAGAGAGTTGTGGCAAATATATTTTCCCCATGGCGCATCCTACATCCCAAACCTTTATCCCCGGGGGAAGCTGTTCTTTCCTGCATTGGCTGGTGTCGGCGAGTCCTGTTTATTTGGTGCATGAAGGATATGATTTTGGACTTTGTACTTGTATTATTGTATTATTTATTGTCAATAAAAGACACCACGGGTTAATCCTGAAAGCACAGCTGCCCCAGTGCCTGATCATTTTTGTTCCGTGATGTGTCGCACTAACCCCGGGCAGCACCCCTGCTAAGCTCTATTAAGCCCATTTTGCAGATGGGGAAATTGAGGTACAGCCGTGGGTTAATTTCCAGGCGAATTGTGGGCACTCAGCCCCTCTGCAAATTAGGTCCAAGGTGTGTCTTGGGTGGGCACTCAAAAAATAGAGGCCTGGGTACTCAGCAGCTGCATGGCAGAGCTGGGACTGGAATTGTAAATGTGCTAAGAGTAGTCTGGTGTTGTGGTAGGCCTGCTCGCCCCATGACGAGATTTCAGAGCTGGCTTTGAGGCCAGGGTGCAAAAATCACCAGGGGATTATTTATATGTATGTTTTGTGGGGCATTTATTAAGGGAGATAAGAGGAAGAGCACAAGTACAGTTGTCAATGCTCCAGGATTGTCCCAGAGTTGCCAGGGAATTAAAGAGGAATCTTTAATTAAAGAGGACGTCATGTGATGAAACCTCCTGGAAGACGTCCAACCAAAACTGGCAACCCTAAGCACAAACAAATACTGGACAAGCGTCCCTCAAGGGCTCTCCCAGTTTGCCTCAGTCCTGAGCAGCCGGACTCTTTGCTGTTCCAGCCCTGGCTTCAGACACACGCAACTCGGCCAAATACACACCTTATTCCCAACCCACAATTCCTACCCTCTTGCCGTGCCAGTCCTGAGCTCATACACAACGCAGCTTAGCCAAATACACACCTTAATCCGGACCTTCCGCTGTTTGCTTGCTTTTCCAGTTCTGCCACTCGCATTTGCCAATGCACCTCATTCCTGTACCCCCCTGCTAGCCCACTCCTGGGCTTTCACCACAACAGCTCTGCCAATGCCCCTCCATCCTGACCCACAGCCCCTCTGCTATTCCAGCCCCCCCCCCACGCACAGCTGTGCCGCTGCCCCCTCAATCCTGACCCACAATTCCCTCCTGCCCCCGCTAGCCCACACAGCTGTACCAATGCCCCTCCATCCTGACCCACAGCCCCTCTGCTATTCCAGCCCCCCCCCCACGCACAGCTGTGCCGCTGCCCCCTCAATCCTGACCCACAATTCCCTCCTGCCCCCGCTAGCCCACACAGGTGTACCAATGCCCCTCCATCCTGACCCACAGCCCCTCTGCTATTCCAGCCCTGTGTTGACCAATATATGATGGGCTAATTATATATATCTCACATTATCAATATGTATTTGTCACACCATGTATATTAATATGCATTAAGCACACAATATTAATACAACATTATATTGTATATATATTTCTAGCAGTTGCATGGCCTATGTCTTTCTATAATCCTATGCAGTTTAGTTGTAGCCATGTCAGTCCCGGGGTATTTGAGAGAGAAAGGGGGTGAGATAATCTCTTTTATTGGACCAACTTCTGTTGGTGAGAGAGACAAGCTTTCAAGCCACACGGGGCCGAGCTCTTCTTCTATAATCCTGTTCACTTATACTCTCTAGCCCATAACACTTTGCAAAGCTGAAGGCAATATTGGCATTAGAAAATAAGAAATGTATCAAAGGCAAAAGACATGAATGTTCTATCCCGGTACCAGATGGGGAGGTACCTTCACAAATTAGTACCTGGAGTGCTGGTCTCCAAAACAAAGGTAAGCAAAAGTATAGAACAAGTTTAGGAACCGGTCCAAACTGATGGGCTGGATTTTATGGGATGTGCAAAGAGTTTTGTAACTTGTAAAACCATCCACTCAATACTCCAAGCTGAAATGCGGAACTCGGGGAGCACGCCTTCCGCGTGTGGTGAATTTAACAACACTGCACGAGACGGCTTCCCAGAAACTGGTGTCATATTGCTTTCTTCTTGGACCGCACTATCATTGACTTTTGGCAATAAACTTTATTGATACAGATTATTTGGTCTCTGGAGACTGTATATTTCATATATCGGGGGTAGCCGTGTTAGTCTGTATCCACAAAAACAACAAGGAGTCTGGTGGCACCTTAAAGACTAACAGATTTAGTTGGGCCTAAGTTTTGCATCTGAAGAAGTGAGGTTTTTTTACCCACGAAAGCTTATGCCCAAATAAATCTGTTAGTCTTTAAGGTGCCACCAGACTCCTGGTTGTTTTTGTATATTTCATAATGAACCAAAGTATGGTCAGGCAGTTGACTATGCAATTTACCAGCACCTGGTTACACACACACACACACACACACACACACACACACACATCTGCCACTGTACCTCATTGCTGATTTTCAGCAACTCCTGCTGTTCCAGTCCGAGGCTCCCTGACACACAACTGAGCTGATCTACCTCCATCCTAGCCAGAAGCAAACCCCTCCTTCTATTCAGGCTCCACAGCATACCCCATTCTGATACCAGATACCTGTACATTTCCAAGGCCTCACTGGGCTGATCATGACAGGGCCACAGATATGATGCTCGATCGGGGTTAGACTGGCGGTGGGTAGATTTCCTGATGGAAGGCGCAAAATGTGGACAATGCTGATGTTCTGCTCATCACAAGAGCTTCTCCTGGTGGCTCTAGTGAATTAAGCTGACCAGAAGGGGCTAGACCCCCTTGTGTGGGTCTTTCACACCAGTGCAAATCACGACCATTCCAATCTAGCAGCGCTTTATACCCACTGGTGAAAGTGACTCCGTCAAGGTGCAGGGCACTGTGACCCACAGGCCTGGCAATTCTGGGATGTTTGACAAGCGCTCGCCATGAGCAGCAGCACGGTCCAGCGTTAGGAGAGCTGGATTCATTACAAAAGCAGGTGTCTGTTCTTTTACAGGAGGGGAAACTGAGGCACGGTGACTGGCCCAAGGTCAAGGCAGTAGCAGAGGTGAGAATCATAGACTATAAAGCCAGGAGGGGCCATTGTGATCACCTCGACAACTCCCTGTATAACACAGACCACATGACTTTCCTGAATTAATTCCTGTTTGAACTATTGAAGTGGTTCCCAAACTCCCCCGCCCCGCCCCGCTAAGGACCCCTTTGGCATCTAACTAAATGTCCCAGATCCCTTTCATTTCTGGTACTACCAGAATACCCCTGCCAGTGCAGGAATGCCACCCCTACCCTGACAGCATAGAATATCAGGGTTGGAAGGGACCCTCAGGAGGTCATCTAGTCCAACCCCTTGCTCAAAGTAGGACCAATCCCCAGACAGATTTTAGCCCCAGATCCCTAAACGGCCCTCTCAAGGATTGAACACACAACCCTCAGTTTAGCAGGCCAGTGCTCAAACCACTGAGCTATTCCTCCCCCCCATATGGTGTGGAGGCAGCCATTTTGAGAAAATGGCGTCCTCCATGTGGCAAAACTGCCAGAACACCCTTTTGGTGTATTCTGGCCCTGGCTCAAGGCCATGACCTCCCACGTAACCACGGCAGATCCCCCACGGATCCCCACTTTGGGAACCACTGAACTCGAGCCCTCGCTGAGGAGAGCCTACGCCGCCGGCGGCAATGAACTAGTTAGCTCCTCTGGTTCCTAGCCAAGCCCTAGCCATGTGGGGTGTGCTCATAAACCACATGTAGGGGTCAACCATGCCAGACGCTGGCGCCAGTTTGCAGTGTGGTCAAGGCCTAACGCAGCCTCCTGATCTGAAGGCCTCATCTACCGTATAGCTAGTACCATGGTAAATGTAACAAGGTGACGGATCTATCTGCATCCTGGCAGCTCCCATGCTGGCATTTGGGGGGGTGCAGGGAGAACACTGAAGCTCCCCAACGCAGTTAAAACCATTGTGCCTGGAGACAGGACCAAGCGACGGTTCGATTGTGCTCCTTGCTTTGCTACAGCACTATTAATGCACAGGGGTGGAGCTAGGGTGACCAGATGTCCCGATTTTATAGGGACAGTCCCGATATTTGGGGCTTTGTCTTATATAGGTGCCTATTACCCCCCACCCCGTCCCGATTTTTCACACTTGCTGTCTGGTTACCCTAGGTGGAGCGCAGCTGTGAACGTAGCCTCCGTGACTGGGACTCAAAACACGGAGGGTCTAGTCCCAGCTCTGCTCCTATCCTGCTGCGTGACTTTGTGTAGGTCATGGCCCTGCTCTGTGCCTCAGTTTCCCCCATCTGTAAAATGGGGATAACGATGCTGATCTCCTAGAGTAAAGTGCTTTGAGAGCTACTGGTAAAAAATTCAACGTAAGAACCGGCTGTGGTTGCCCAACAGGGTACTTATTACAGGGTTGACTAAACTCAGAGCCATGACCCAAAAGTGAAAGATCACCCATCACTACCCTGAGGCATCCACTGTCACCCCCCAGCACAGAAATGGATATAGCTAAATTCTATCTCCCGGGCCGCATCATCTTCCTTCAATTAAGCCACTGGGGTAATATTAAAATGTGGGTGCTGATGTTTATGAGGACGGCTACCCACACCCTAGAATTCAGCCAATGGGAGAGACAGACTGCAACCCACACAGTCTTGCTACATGACTGTGGGCAGGTCGCATCCCCTCTCTGTGACTCAGTTTCCCCATCTCTGTAATGATACTCTCCCTTTCGGCAAAGCTCAATGGATGGAGAATATGACTGTGCTCAGTAGCATTACAATACCCAACCAAGACCAAGGCGTCATTGTGCTGGGCACTGCACAGACACGTTGAGAGACAGTCCCCGCCTCTCAGAGGTGACAATCGAAATAGATAAAACAGGCCAGGGATGGGAGAAAAAGCGACTTGCCCAGGTAACCCCGCAGGTCAGAGACAGAGCTGGGAACAGCACCGAGATCTCCTGAGTCCCAGTCGGGTGCCTTAGCCATTAGACCCACCCCGCCTCGCTGCACAAACGCTAAGCGGTATTATGATGAGACTCACCAAACTTCATTACACTTGTGACATCAGAGCTTGTCTACATGGGGACAAAGTGAATTAAGCTAAACCCAGTGGAGGCCATTTGAATTCGCAGCCACACCAGGGTTTAACGGCTCTGCTGTAAAGACATCTCTTTAGTTAATTCAGATGACACTGGATCTTTGTCTCTGCGGCTTCAGAATCAAAGTAGCTCCGCAGGGCCACTCAGAAAAATGCCTGCAGCCCTTCAGGTCTGTCTGTTGAACGCAGCCTCGCTCCCTTCTGGGCAATAGGGCTTGGCATGTCCTTTATTCACATACCATTGTGCAAATGGCTCAGGCAATTAGCAATTAGGCAGCAGAGCCAGTTCCAGAGCCAAATCTAGCAGCTGCGAGAGTGACTGCGGGGGGGAGGGAGGGGCCTGGAATTCATCCGTCAGCCTAGGGGGGGCGCTGGAGGAAGCGTGCATCCCCCACCATGTTATCAGCTAGCCCCTCCAGAATGGCTGCTTAACGTCCCCCTGCCTTGGGGGAGTTGTCTGCACTTCCGAAGCCGCAGAGGGCACCCTCCGGGCCGCACCGTGGCAACGGACACAGCCCTGTCTGGTTTTTGTAGCCCATGCTAATGCCATACCTAGTGCAGTGGGCCGCAGGTTGAGAACCGCAGCGCACCCCTCCAATCCCCACACAGACCTCTATGCCCAGCGCCTCCCGCCCAGAAACCCTTCCACAGAGTGGGGTCAGGAGTGGAGCCCTGGGTGGGGGGGCCGGGCAGCAGGGACCCTAGACCCCACTGGGCGGGGCCAGGTAGCAGCCCCGACCCACAGGGCTGGCTGGCCTGGACCCCAAGCCCCTGCCACACAGGGCCAGCCAGCCTGGACCCTGCAGCCAGGCAGCCGAGAACCTGGATCCCGTGCGGCCCGGCGGCCTTTAGCATGCAGCTGGTGCCTACAATGCAGGGGCACAAACTGCATGTAGATTCATAGATTCATAGACTCTAGGACTGGAAGGGACCTCGAGAGGTCATCGAGTCCAGTCCCCTGCCCTCATGGCAGGACCAAATAGGGTGACCAAACAGCAAGTGTGAAAAATCGGGACGGGGGTAGAGGGTAATAGGCGCTTATATAAGACAAAACCCCAAATATCGGGACTGTCCCTATAAAATCGGGACATCTGGTCACCTTACATGTAGATCGGGCTAACTACTTCAGCTCCACCATCTCCCCCAGCCCCCCAAAAGTCATCCTCTCTTCGAGGCCTTAACCCTATGCCTTCCCATTAACACACATAATAAAGGGGGGCTGGGGATGGGGGGGCTGATCCACCAATCCCATGATCTTGTCACACACGTATGGATGAAAGGGTTGCCACATCCTCTTCATCTCTGCTTCTCCCTCCAGCCTTCCCCTCGTGCCTTTCAGAAGCGAGGGCGGACTGGCTGGTTTTCTGACCGTTCCTTTGGAGCTTTGTTTGGGCGCTTCTTGGTTCCTGGTTACCGTGCCGCCCCTGTAGGCGGTTTTCGATTCTGGTGAGTGACAGGCGGATAACGAACCCAAGGCAGCTGTCAGGAGGTAAGCACCTGAAGCGGTTACAGAAGCTTCCTCATCTGAAATCTCTTTACATAAGTGGGATCAACACCTGGAACGATACTTAATACCGTGAATTTCTATAGTGCTTTTCAGCAGAGGAGACCACATGGAATAGGGTGGCCTTGAGGGGAAAAGCACTGCTCTAACCACTAGACCCCCTTCCCCCTCCTGGAGCCAGGAATCCTGACTCCCAGACCCCTGCTCTAGCCAGTAGAACCCACTCCCCTCCCAGAGCCAGGCACGAAACGCAGGATTCCTGAGTCACCAACTCGGCCTCTCTCACCGCTTATCCCTCTCAGAACCGGGAATAGAACCCAGGAGTCCTGACCCCAGTCCTATGATTTACCATGCTGTGGAAATACCAATTGTGATCCCAACTCCACCTTCTAGAGACAGCTGCTGTCAAAGAAACACCGCGTGGCGAAGTGGGGGTGGAGAAAGCCTCCGTCCTACATTTGCAGCAGCATGCTCCAGGCATCAAAGCCAAAACCTCCATCCTGGGTGTGAGCCGTTCTCAGCGATGATTCAAATAATCCCACGATAGGAGCCAGTAGCTTGCGTCAGCAGAATATAAACCAGAGTCTAGAATGGAAACATGTAGGCCAAGCCAAATACTTGGGAGCCTCAGTGGAGCCGAGTAAGGAAATCAGCACCCTTAGGGGCGACGGGTCTCATCGCCCCCAAGTCATGGGTGAAGCAGGACTCACTATCTCCTGTTTAATCTGCCTGGGCCAGAAGCTGCCAGGTCTCTCAAGCCCAGAATTTGGGAAAGCAGAGCGTCTGGTCTGTCCCGACATGCTGGAGAGATGATAGAGATACAGGATGGAGGGAGAAGCCTTTGCCAGCTCATCCGGAAGAAAAGGGGAGTCAGTTGCCCTCCACAAAACAAAACAAAAAAACCTCCACACAACAGATCTCCAGCACAGCTTTTAATACACCCATAAAACAACACCGTCTTGCCTACAGATCCACTGTTCGATCCCCCCAAGCTGCAAAGTAAGATCAACCTCCTGGCCTTCCCCAAAAGGGTGGGGCGTAGTATCCTGAGGGGAGCTAGAGAAAGTCAGGTTGGAGGAGGGACCTAGGTTGCTGGGCACTAAGGGCCCAGGAATGCAAAACATCTGTTACCTCAAAGTGGTCCACCCTCTTCCCCAGCACACTGCAATCGGGTGCTGCAAGGGTTGCTGGGATAGCCTGCCACAGCACTGGTGCATGGGGCTCCTGCAGTTCCGTGAATGCGTTCACAGCATGTTATGAGAGAATATGTCTGTCCTTTCCAGGGGGAAGCAGTGGCTTTCGCCCATGCCAGCTAACCATAGTCCTAGCACCAGCTCACATGAGCGAGGGGTGTTTTGTGTGTGTTAGGCAGTGTGTTTTCACTGCAAAGCTAACTCTCAGCATGTAACCCTGACCTCAGCAAGTTCTCGCTCTCTCTTCCCAGCAACTCTGCTTAGATTAGACACACAGAGCTTTTCATAGAGTATCAGGGATGGAAGGGACCTCAGGAGGTCATCTAGTCCAACCCCCTGCTCTAAGCAGGGCCAATCCCCAGACAGATTTTTTGCCCCAGATCCCTAAATGGCCCCCTCAGGGATTGAACTCACAACCCTGGGCTTAGCAGGCCAATGCTCAAACCACTGAGCTATCCCTCCCCCCAATGGAAGCCACATGCCTAATTCCCATAGGCCCATTTGAGAATCCCATCCCTAGCTCAGACCATATTGTTCCTCTACGGGGCCTGCAACAAGGGGTTACCTTTGGGAAGGTCCTTCCCACCTTCCCAAAGCATCTGGCACTGGCTGTTGCCAGCTCTGGTGATTTTATTGCAAGTCTTGTAATATTTGGTCCTTTCCTTAAAGTCCCAGCTATCGGAGTAGGGCTGCCAACTTGCCTATATCGTCCTGGAGTCTCCAAGAATTAAAGATAAATCTTTAATTAAAGATGTCATGTGACAAAACCTCCAGGAATACGCCCAAGCAAAATTGGCAACTCTACAACCAGACCTGGAGTCATTTGCATACTAGAACATCTCAGCTGTCATTTTAAATAAAAAGCAGGTTTCCCAACCTTCACGGTTGCGGGGGATCTGTCTGAAAATGTGACCCCCACGGGCAATGACACCAGAAGACAAGAACCCCACCATTGTTGTTTTTTTTAATCTCATGATTTTTTAAGCCAATCTCGTGATTTTTGGAGGCCTGACTGATGATTTTTCAATGCTAAGGGCCGGCAATGTTGCGCCCTCGCCAGCAGAGATGCTCAGACCTGCAGCCAGCCAGGAACCTCCCTGGCACACGAAACCACCAACGCAGCCTTGACCTGTTATTTGGGGCTTATGGGCTGGGTGACACTCCGCTCCCATTGTTACCTTCCTGTCTCATATAACTCTGCTCCCAGCTGGGTTGCTAGGAGGAAGGAGCAGTGGAGGGGGCCCCCGTGATGGGTGTTACCATGGTTCATACCACAGACGGTCTTAGCACCTGTTTCTCTTAGAGCCGGTTTTCTCAGTAGCCTACCCTCCCACTCCCCTCCTGCCAGGGCTAAAGCTACTGCTGTGTCATTTGCTTATGAGCTACCCAGGAAACAGCTCACACGCTGTCATTTGCACCTCAACAGACATCACGTTCTCACCAATGTAGAAACATTCACATACTTGGGCAGCACCATCAGCCAGGACGGTGGAACAAGCCAGGACATCCGGCACAAATATCAATAAAGCCAGGAACACCTTCAGGAGCTTAAATCCAGTCTGGAAAATCATCAAACTACAACACCAAAACCAAATTCAAGATTAATCAGAGCTGTGTACTTTCAACACTACTTTATAGTGCAGAACGCTGGGGAATGAGAAAATCTGACATGTCCAAACTGTCTTCAGTTCATACAACCCGCCTCAGAAAAATCCTTCATATCTTTTGGCCCAGAACAATCTCAAACCAAGATCTATTGACACAGTGCCAGGGGCGGCTCTATGTATTTTGCTGCCCCAAGCACGGCAGTCAGGCGGCTTTCGGCGGCGGACCTGCGGGAAGTCCGCTGGTAACGCGGATTTGGCGGCATGCCTGAGGGAGGGCCGTCGGTCCCGCGCCTTCAGCGGACCCGCCGCCCAATAGCCGCCGAAACCGCAGGACCGGCGGACCTCCCGCAGGCATGCTACCGAAGGCAGCCTGACTGCCGCTCTCACGGCAACCGGCAGGCCACTCCACACGGCTTGCCGCCCCAGGCACGCGCTTGGTGCGCTTGGTGCCTGCAGCCGCCCCTGCACAGTGCAGCCAAGAGGATCTGAGCACCATCATTGCCAGGAGGTGTTGAAGATGGATCGGTCATGTGCTTCGGATGGAACCTGATTCCATCACCAGAGTAGCAATAAGATGGACACCTGAAGGCAAGCGAAAATGAGGCCGCCCGAAAACAACCTGGCGAAGAGCTGTGGAAGCCGAGCTGAAAAACCTGGGGCACAGCTGGGGAACCATTGAAAGACTTGCCAGAAACAGACAGGAGTGGAGGAGTTTCCTTGCTGCCCTAAACGCCAGAGGCATAATAGGAACATGATGATGATGATGACGATATAGGTGCAGACCAAGATTAGGGCTCCATGGGGCTGGGTACTGTACAGACACCCAGGGAACCGTCTTCACTGCAGAGATAACTCAGGTGATCAGCCCCCAGGTTAGCCTAGCCCTGATATGAGCAGCCACATTGCAAAGCCCTACCTGAGTCACTGGGGCTACTTCTGGGGTCACAGCCCTGGGGTCTTTGGGCTGAAGTGAACTGAGCCATGCTATATTTTTTCCCAGTGAATTGTGGAGAAATTTGTCCTTCTGGACACACAGGGGATTTGGGGGAAGGCACTGGAGGACTAGCAGCCCTTGCGTGGTTTGTTAGCCTGTGTCCACACTGCAAAATGGGTGGGTTACCAGCCCAAATGAAAGCCTTGCTCGGGTTTTAGCCTAGACCCCAGGAAGGACCAGCTAGTTCAGGTGTAAAGCACCATTAAACTCTGATGACAGGGTGGTATGTGTCGACAGGAGGGGGAGTTAAGGGCAACACCGAGGTAAGAGCCCAGTTTAAATGTGCAGTGAACACATAGCCATAGTAAGAGAAAGTCCCTGCCCCAAAGACCTTGGAGTCAAAGCATGAGAGGGGAAACAGAGGCACAGAGACTGATCATCGGCCTCACAGCAGGCTAGTGGTAAACCCAGGAATAGAATGCAGGTCTCCTGATTCCCAGCTTAGTGCCCTATGGACTGTGCCGCCCAGCCTGTGCATTTAGCACTTTGCCCTGCTAGCCGGATTAGTAGAACTTCTTAAATTCATGTCTGGTTACTGGACACGGAAATCCAGAAACTCTCCCCCCCTGCTCAGAGCTGAGATCTTAGTTTAACCGGAGGGAAGGATGGTACAGAAGGCTATCTTTGGGTGTACACTCCTGCCCTCTGCTGTAAAGAATGGACAAATACACGGTAGAGAAATCAGCGTTAATAAAAGCAAGGTAAACTAAGAAAACTATTGCCACTTACTTCTCTTATTTCTTGTTTCTCTTAATTGGCCTCTCAGAGTTGGTAAGACAACTCCCACCTTTTCATGCTCTCTGTATGTGTATATATATATCTCCCCAATATATGTTCCATTCTATGCATCCAAAGAAGTGGGCTGTAGCCCACGAAAGCTTATGCTCAAATAAATTTGTTAGTCTCTAAGGTGCCACAAGTACTCCTGTTCTTATTGCCACTACAGTGGATTTAGCATTCATGGTGCCGGTGTAAAAAGGGAGACCCCACTGCCTGGTCTGTGACAGCTGTCTCCCCTTTACCATCAATGCTGAAGTCACATCTCAGCCACTTCAGGGATCAGGGATGGATAGGGTGACCAGATGAGGGGAAGAAAATATTGGGACACATGGGGGAGGGAGGGTGCCCGCCAGCAGAACAAAAATATATATATATATATACGGATGTCTGGTCACCCTAGGGATGGATGGTGACCTAGATGAGCTCGCCTGCTCCCCAGTGCATGTCCTCCTTTCCACATGCTGGCACATGTTAGCATATGCATCATGGCTACTGTCGCTTCCCAATGATCAGAAAGGCAAAGTCCTGAGTCTTATGTTTTCCTATGTTCTAAAATTGTTGGTGTTTTTATTTACTTACAGCCTGGCCCGGCGTGTCTCCCAGGAGATGCCCGGCTCCTTCAACACCCACTAAGCAAAACGGGCACTGAGGGCACCCAGCACAATGCTGGATCAGACCCTCGATCTTTGTGCTAAAACCTACCCTGCTAACACCCCTGCCACTGTCGTCCAGGATCCAAGCCCTTTGCTGCCCATTTGTGGCTAATCCTGCTTGACAGTGACTTGCACACAGCCCTGGTGCAGCTCCAGGGTTACATAATGGACCCTTGTGTAGCCAGGAGGTATCAGCAATAAAAAGAAGAAAACAACCACAGCTCCTACTGACAAGGAGCGTATTGTTCAACAAAGGTGGGTCAAGAGCCATTGAGTTTTCCCAAGGTATTGTACTTCCTGGCACGATTACTGGAGGCGGCAAGCTAGCTACTAGCTAGATGCCAAGCAGATGGGGACCGGGACGGATGCAGGATGCCAAGTCATGTAGTTAAAGAGATGGAGAGTCCAAATATCCTGTAACCAATCCAGGGTTTCCCAGATGTCCTGTTGTGGATACTTGGAACTTCATGGGAGCGGCAGGGACAGAACTTGGACCCTTCTACCCCAAAGAGCAAGAACCATAGAGAGGGCGAACCAGGGCTTAAATTCTCATAGAGCATTTCCTAGAGCCACCCACAGGAGGTGCCAGGGCTTGGGGCTTCTGCCCCACAGCTTTGAAAATATTTACCAGAGCTCCGCTCTGAACAGCTCCGGCTGAATTTAAGCCCTGGGGTGAACCAGGGGCCAGGACACTACTCTGGAAGGCCTGGCCCCAACAGTGCACTTTATGCCGGGGGGGGGGGCAGAGTCCCCTCTTGCCTCAACCCCCAAAAGGGGGAGGGATGCTGGGGGTGGAGGTACCAGGAGAACCCCCTACTGTGATGCGGAAGCACCCAAAGAGTTATCAAAGGGATCAATGGCGTGCAAGTGACTGTGCTGGGTTGTTACCCAACTGGGAACCTTGGAGGTAATTTGACTAATGAAGCTGGAGCCTGGTTACAACCCATACCACGTGTCCTTGCCTCCTTCCATGCAGTGAGCACACGCCCCTGCTAACTGAGGTGGGGGAAAGCAGCACGAGCCAGCTAGCATGGGCCTAACTCTGCTTCCATTGAAAGCAAGTATTGACTTCCATGGGAGATGAGGTAGGCCAACGCTGTCCACTTTAGGTAGCCCAACCCACAGGATGTATGACAAGAGCCGGTTGGAAAATGTTGGGAGGGGAAGTGACAAAGAATATGAGAGAGAGAGAGAGAGAGAGAGAGAGAGAGAGAGAGAGAGTGTGTGTGTGTGTGTGTGTGTGTGTGTGTGTGTGTGTGTGTGTGTGTGTGTGTGTGAAAAAAAACAAAAGTGCAATGGAAAGACCAGAAAATTTCAATATTCTTTCAGTTTAGGCTTGGGAGATTTGGCTTTTTGTTGAAAACCCCAAAAGTTATTAACAGCCATTTTTTTAACAACTTCTCTAGCTCCATCTCTGCCCTCTGAAATGTCCCAATTTCTCATTTCATCCATCAAAAAGTTTGTTATGTTCTTAAAAATTAAGAAAGGCCACACTGGGTCAGACAAATGGCCAATCTAGGCCCGTATCCCGTCTCTGACAGTGGCTGGTGTCAGATGCTTCAGAGGGAGTGAACAGAACAGGGCAATTATTGAGTGGTCCATCCCCTGTCGGCCAGTCCCAGCTTCTGACAGTGAGAAGTTTAGCGCCACCTGGAGCATGGGGTTGCATCCCTGCCCATTGTGGCTAATAGCCATTGATGGACCTATCCTCCATGAACTTACCTAATTCTTTTTTTAATCCAGTTTTTTGTTTTAAACCTGCTGCCTATTAATTTCATCAGATGACCCCTGGTTCTTGTGTTATGTGCAGGGACGCCAAGAGCGGGTTCGGGCCCTGGTGAAAAAAAATTTTTCGGGCACCCCAGCAAGTGCGGACTGGCTAAACAGGGCCGATGGGGGGGGAGGGGGAAGCCAGGCCCAGAATTTTTTCAGGCCCCCCAACAAGGGTGGACCAGCTACACAGGGCTGACGAGAGCGGGGGGAAGCTGGGCCACGGGCCCCCTTCCAGACCACCAGGCCCCAGTAATTTGTATCAGTTTCCCCCCCCCCCCCCGTCGTCCCTGGTTATGTGAAGAAGTAAACAACGCTTCCCCCTTCACTTTTTCGACACCGCTCATGATTTTATAGGATTCTATCACATACCCCCTTAGTTCTCTCTTTTCTAAGATGAGCAGTCCCAGTCTTTTCGATCGCTCCTCATATGGAAGTTGTTCCGTACCCCTAATCATGTTTGTTGCCTTTCTCTGTACTTTTTCCAATTCTAATATATCTTCTTTGAGATGGGGTGCACGTGGTATTCAAGCTGTGGGCCTACCATGGAGTTATATTGTGGCATTATGATATTGTCTATCCCTTTCCTAACATTATTAGCTTTTTTTGGACTGGTGCGGCATATTGAGCAGACCAGCTCATATAGACTCCATCATTTTAGATGTATAGTTGGGATTAAATTTTCCAAAGTACCTTACTTTGCATTTATCACATTCAATTTCAAACCATCAGGAATATGTTGCAAGCACGCAGGAAGAGTGAGTGCATGCATGTTACATCACAACAGGCAAAGCATTGGACAATAGTTGTAGCCACCTAGGACTTCTCTGCACATAGTGACTGCCCCTATGGAATTCAGATCCTCCTGCTCCAAAAGCACTGTCAACTGAGCTAAAGGAGAATCTCCATTCTTAGTCATACAGGGCATATGATACCCACATCTGAACAGCTCAGATGCTGTTCAGTAGAGGGCAGTGAGGCATAATTAACATTCTCAAAGTGCTTTAAGATGGAAGGTACTACAGCGGGCAAATCAGAAGGATTTATTTGAATCTATATTGTTTAATGCTGGTTTTAAAAAAAAAATTATACGTGATAAATGTTGTCTCAAGTGGCTAGTCAAAGTTCCGGGCTTTGGTGGTGGTGTTCCAGTTGGGAGCAAACATTGATGGTAGCCAGATATTTCTTTTGAAACAGTGTTGTTTGTTTAAAAGGAATGTACAAAATCCCATGCCTCTGAATGCAGAAGGAAGTAAGAACAATTTTTTAGACCCAAAAGCTCCAGTGTTCTTACAGGCAGGCTCCTGTTGGCTTTTCTTGCCTCTCTCTGTTCTTGGCTATACAGATAATGAAGTCAGACTACCAGACATTACCCGAGCTGTTCTTTTACTGAAAACAAATTATAACACTTGTTCTGAAGGAGTTCATTACAAGACACTGATCATTAAGTTGTCGGATAAAATTCCACCCTCCAAGAAATATGAATACTTTATACAGATATTTTACATACACAGAAGCTAGCTAAGCGACACACTTAATATCTTTTTTTTTGTCTTCTTTTGTTTAACTATATGTTAGCCCTGAAAAACATTACCACAAAAAAGCGTCCCAAATTTTGACTTTGAAAACATGGCCCCCTTACCCTGTCTACTTAAAGAGAACTTGTAAGATTATTTGTAATTGCACCATCTAGTGGCTTCTAATATTTAAATATTTTATTAAAGCCAATGTTAAAAAATTATATAGTACACAGGTTAAGAAAAAAGCAACAAAGAGTCCTGTGGCACCTTATAGACTCGGAGCGCGGGTGCAGAGGGACCGGCTGGGGGGGGGGGGGAGGGGGAGGGAGCGGGCGGGAGAGAGAGAGAAGGGGGCGGCCAGGGCTACAGCAGGGGCGCTGCCACACGGCCCCTCCCGCTGCGCCACCTCCTGCCGCCTGCCGTGAGGGCTCCGCTCCGGTCGGCGGGGAGGGAAGGAAGAGGACTGCCCTGCAGGGCGCTCTGGTTCTCCGCACCGCCGCCCCCTACAGAGCAGCCGGAGCGGAACAAGAACAAAAAAAAAAAAAAAAAAAAGCGCGGCCGTGCCGCCCTAGGATTGGGCAGAATGCCGCCTCCAACAATCTGCCACCCCAAGCACCAGCTTGCTCAGCTGGTGCCTGGAGCCGGCCCTGCACCCAGCTGCATGGAATTCAGTTCATCTCCTTAATTACAAATTAGCTAACAATGGAAGGGCTGAATCAACTCTGCCAGAATGCAAACATGGGGCACAAAAAGGTAGCATATTTCAAAACTGCTGTTTGCTAGTTAGCCTCCCCAAAGGTTCACAGAAAAGGCAGATGCTGAAGCCCCTAGCCAAAGCAAGAATGGCTTTGTAACAAGGCAAAGGAACCTAAAGGCATCAATTATTGCCTAATTGCAGGGGTACACCTACACCTAATTGCTGTATTTGCATGTGTGAGGAATTATGATTTATAGAAAGGAGCTCTGCAGAGATAAATCATATGTCTACAAATCGTACGTCTGTTACGGAGGGTTGGACCGGAACTAAAAACCAGTTCAAACTTTTAAAAATTTCTTTGCTAGGTAATTTTCTACAGTGCTAAAAAAAGACGATAATCACTAGCACATCCTCGTGAAAAGTGGAATATTAGAAGGATATGGGGGGAGGGATAGCTCAGTGGTTTGAGCATTGGCCTGCTAAACCCAGGGTTGTGAGTTCAATCCTTGAGGGGGCCATTTAGGGATCTGGGGCAAAATTAGTACTTGGTCCTGCTAGTGAAGGCAGGGGGCTGGACTTGATGACCTTTCAAGGTCCCTTCCAGTTCTAGGAGATAGAATATCTCCATTTATTTATTTTAATTTTTTATTTAAGGATGAAAATTAAACAAGAGTGCCACAGTTTTTGATCGAGACTTATATAGAATTTTTACCCCTGCTATACGATTCTATAGAAGTAGATTCTACAAGTAGGCCAGGCAGAATTTGATTATTATAATTATGATGGATAATAGCCATGTTTATTTTTAAGCCTTTTTTCAGGTTTTGTCTATTTCAGTGTTCACAGTAGCAGGAACTTATGGGGGGTTGGACAATTATTTAATGACAGTAGTCGTTGAGATGCAAAAAGTTAAAGCTTTAGCACCATTATAAACACAAATTGTCAACATCACAGGTCAAACTATCCAAAGTCAGTAGCCTTAAAAATCAAACGCCAATAAGTTCTCAAGCAGCATTTTTCTTTCTTTGCCTATCTGAATTTTGATTACTGTTGATGGAAAAAATCTCCTTTCATTGGTTTGTGTGTGTTGTGAAATCAATATTTACTGACATTAACCAATAAAAATGTAAACCTTTAAAACCTACCTCTAAATGGATTCCGGACAGGATATGTCAACAGGAGCTGGTCAAAATTTTCCAAATTTTAATTGTGGGATGAAATTTTTCATTGAAATTTCATCAGAAGGGGGTGGGGTTGGGGCAGAAAACCAGGAAAAGAATTTCAGTTATTATTTTTTTCTCCCTTGTTTTTCAACCAGCTATTTGAGCTAGGGTAAATTATTTTTTAAAAGGCTTCAGGGCCAGATTTTCAAAGGCTCCTAAAGATGCGGAGTGATGTCTTGTGAGATTTACAGAAGCACTTAAAAGTCAATAGGAGTTAGGTACATAAAAGTCAATGGGAATTAGGTGCCTAACCTACTTAGGTGCTTTGGTGACTCCTACTAGACACCAGCTGCATCTTTAGGTGCCTAAATACCTTTAGTATCCTAAGTCACTTGGGGCCCGATTTCCAATCTCATTTTCAAAAAGTGAGTTTAGGCACCTCTTTTTCTCCATGGGGGAAAATTGACCAGAATCGCGATTGCAGAATAAATTGTTCAGGAATGGCTGTTTCAACTAAACAGCAAAAGGCTGTGCTGGATCTTCTTTGGAAGGTTTTAAAAACATCTGATGTGCCAGGACATGACAGAACTCAAACACGTTGAGCAACAGAAAAGTTGTGTCACTTTTGAAAATTTTAACCTCCAATTAAAAAAAATATTGAAATTGTGGTGAACGTTTTTGTTGACGTTTTTGGATTTTGGCCAGAACAAAGAAAGGAAGGGGAAATTTTCAACGATGTTAACTTCCCCCCGCCCCCATTTTTCTACGAGATCTTCTGTCAACCTCCCACAAATAATTGTTATGAACTGGGTGAAACCTTGTTATGGGTTGGCTTAAAGCCTCACTGAGCTTGGGTTAACACCTATCGAGGTTGATAGGTGTGAACTCACCTGTCAATTAACATAGATGGGGCTTATGTTTACAGTTAAGGTAAAAAGGTATGTGTGAACTCATCCAGGAGCTTTTGGGCTGGGTATTATTTTGGGTACAGGTGTGGGGGAGCGTGAAAGAACATGTGTTCTTTCACTCCACACACTGGATTCGGTTCTCAGTAAACACAGAGCAAATACTATCTGGTTTAGTGACCTGTCATCCCAGGAGATGTCTCTCTCCCCCCCCCCCCCCCCACCCCTCCACCCATGATGTAATGTCATTTTCTTAAAATCTCCCGGATTGCTTTCAATAGTCACCGGCAGATCAATGCCGATTCCAGCAGCCTCCAGGCCAATCCTGGAGGGTTGGCTACCGTATCAAAAACAAACAGCTCGTCGTCAACCCTGTCGAGGAACCAACGGGTTTTGATTTATGATGGAGAGACTGATGTAATTGCAGCACATGTAGACATAGTGAAGCTAGCTTTACTCTAGCTAACTCAGGTACCAAGAGCAGCGAAGCTGTGGCAGCCTGGGCTAGCTACCCATGCACAAGCCTGCCAGGGACACAAATGGGTGGCTAATTCATGCTTCAGCACCTTCACCGCTATTGGTCCCCAAGCTAGCTAGATCCATCTACCCCTGCTGCCATCACAGCTCCAATTACAGTTTAGACACAGCCTAAGTGAGAAGATAGTACCCTAACCACTAGACCATTCTTCCTCTCTACTTTCTACTGCCAATCCCATCACCTGCTCTCATCTGAGGATTGGGTGGGGAGGTTCCTCCCCTGGACCAATAAGGAGTCTGGTGGCACCTTAAAGACTAATAGATTTATTTGGGCATAAGCTTTCGTGGGTAAAAACCTCACTTCTTCAGATGCATGGAGTGAAAAAGTTACAGATGCAGACTTTATATACTGATACATGGAGAGCAGGGAGTTACTTCGCAAGTGGAGAACCAGTGTTGACAGGGCCAATTCAATCAGGATGGATGTAGTCCACTCCCAATAATTGATGAGGAGGCGTCAATTCCAGGAGAGGCAAAGCTGCTTCTGTAATGAGCCAGCCACTCCCAGTCCCTATTCCAGCCCAAATTCATGGTGTTAAATTTGCAAATGAATTTTAGTTCTGCTGTTTCTCTTTGAAGTCTGTTTCTGAAGTTTTTTTGGTTCAATGATAGTGACTTTTAAATCTGTAATAGAATGACCAGGGAGATTGAAGTGTTCACTTACTGGCTTTTGTATGTTACCATTCCTGATATCCGATTTGTGTCCATTTATTCTTTTGCGGAGGGACTGTCCGGTTTGGCCGGTACATGGCAGAGGGGCATTGCTGGCACATGATGGCATATATAACATTAGTAGATGTGCAGGTGAATGAGCCCTTGATGGTGTGGCTGATGTGGTTGGGTCCTCTGATGGTGTCACCAGAGTAGATATGGGGACAGAGTAGGCAACGAGGTTTGCTACAGGGATTGGTTCCTGGGTTGGTGTTTCTGTGGTGTGGTGTGTAGTTGCTGGTGAGTATTTGCTTCAGGTTGGGGGGTTGTCTGTAAGCGAGGACTGGCCTGCCTCCCAAGGTCTGTGAGAGTGAGGGATCATTTTCCAGGATAGGTTGTAGATCGTGGATAATGCGCTGGAGAGGTTTTAGCTGGGGGCTGTATGTGATGGCCAGTGGTGTTCTGTTATTGTCCTTGTTGGGCCTGTCCTGTAGTAGGTGATTTCTGGGTACCCGTCTTGCTCTGTCAATCTGTTTCCTCACTTCCCCAGGTGGGTATTGTAGTTTTAAGAATGCTTGATAAAGATCTTGTAGGTGTTTGTCTCTGGACTTCAACAATTTCCACTGCCAATCTGCCCTGGAGGTTTTTCGCCTTCCTCTGCAGCGTGGGGCATGGGTCACTTGCTGGAGGATTCTCTGCACCTTGAGGTCTTTAAACCACGATTTGAGGACTTCAATAGCTCAGACATAGGTTAGGGGTTTGTTACAGGAGTGGGTGGGTGAGATTCTGTGGCCTGCGTTGTGCAGGAGGTCAGACTAGATGATCATAATGGTCCCTTCTAACCTTAAAGTCTATGAGTAGGAATCAGGATCCCTGGCTCTGAAAGGGAGTGTGTTTCCCAGTGTTTAGAACCAATCCATGGCTGCTCTGTATTATTGCCCAGCGGCTCTCAAGGGCTGCCCTCGCCCAGTCCGTCTGGGCTTCCTGGAGCACACGTTGCTCCCCTGACTTGTCTCACAGGCCCTTTGCAGCTCTCTGCTGCTTCCTTCCTTGCTACTGTGCAGAGAGCTCTCAATCCACCCAGCATCCTTTTACCTGAGCCTATTAATCCATGCAATGAAGCTAACTGATATCATCTAGGGAAGTGGCAGCTGAGCCAGCAAAGATGTGGCTGGCCGAGCCTGGCCATCTTTAAAGGCCTAACCAACCTCTGACAGGCAAGGGAGCGCCCTCCGTGTCAGGAATGTGTCTTTTGCTGTTCCCCTGGGAAAGCTGCCCAAATTTGACCGCTGGAAAAAAAAATTGGTTTGCACATGCTCAGTAGAAAGTTGTTGGAGCTCAGCAGCTACATTTTCTGAAGATTTCATCTGCACAGAACATGCACCATTCCCTCACAGCTCTTATACGCCAACCAGCTTGCACATGAACCTCCATCGCAGGGCGGCTGGGCAGGACTTTCTCTACAATTGCTAGTCTCGGCACCAGTACAATGGTCCCTCACCTCCCCAGCAGAAGCATGCATTGTCAGTAATGCCCAAATGTCAAATCCAGAGCTTGGCAGATCGCTTAGAAGAGCAAAATGCTTCCCTGCCAAGAAAGGAAGGGCTCAGATTTCAGACACAACTGTGTTAAGAGCCACCCATTTCGTCCTAGGGCTAACTGTTCATTTTGGATCCAAGCCATTTTCTTCATTGATTGAAGAAAAAAGAAAAAAAAAAAAAAAAAAAACACACACACCACACTGCACCCCTTGGACAATATTCGCCCTAAATCAGTATTGCCCGAGCGGTTGTGTGGGGTGTTCTTGTAGTTCGTGAGAATCTTTTTTGTTACAGTAAAATTCACATTTTTGATCATTACTGGAGCGTCCATCTCATTCTGCAGCTATACGAATCATGATGAACCCTCGTATTTTTAGATATACTGGTTGAAACTGGATTCTTTCCCCCATCCCTAGTAACTGTCACAGCTGACGTCTGAGTTCCTTACAAGGTCATGAGATCATTACACTGTATCATAACAATGTCCCCGCAAACTAAATTGGATAGCATTAATAAACAGGTAATATGGAGTGACGTGCTAGAGAGCAGTACAATTTGGACCTGTTTTCCAAAGTTTGAGCTAATTAATCTATTATTGCCTTGCTTTTGTGATGTCAAAAGCTTTCTTTTAAAACCATGATTATACCTAATTAGCAGAAGGTTCTTCTAGTCCGGCACCCATTTGAACCACAGTGATATTTGGACAGGGATATTAAAAAACCCTCTTTGGTGGAAAGATAATTACTTGGCTGCAATAGGACTGTTCCAAGACTGAAAAGCGTGAAGAATGTGAACAGCAGAGAAGTTAAAAATTGGAGCCATTGCATCTGTGTCGATACCAAAAGTTATAGGAATCAGACTGGGTTGAGCAGTCTGAGAAGAATGAATGAATCAATCAATTCTGCAACAGAACAGGAAGTAGGAGATTTTCAAAAGTGCTCAGGGCTGTTCCCAGTGAAGTAAATGGTCAAACTCCCACAGCCAGATTCTAATCTCATTTATACTAAGGAGTTGTCTACATGGCAAGTTACTCACGGCAAGCCATTATATGAATCTACGGCGCCCTAGCTTGTAACATCCGGTGTGGACACTGCAACAGTGCACATAAAGTCCCTGAGTACACCTTGATGTATATAGTAGATTCACAGCCTGGCTTGCCACGCAGTGACTTGCCATGTAAACAAGTCCTAAGGCCCCTTTATACCTCTCTGGTATTGTGAAGAGGCTTCAGTATTGCTGTAGTGGGTGTGGCTGCCCCATAGCACCACCTACTGGCCAAGCATAGTGGGCACTCCCTTGCCTCAGTTTCCCTCCCTGAGGTGAGTCTCCTCAGCTCTCAACAACCCAATCTGTGCTGGAGATACGGCTTAGCCCTCTGGCCCCAGACTAAAAAGAGTCCCAATGAGCAAAATGGTGGATCTGCTCTTTGGAGCTTCTCTTCAGCTCATCCCCTGGCCTTGTTCCTAGCCCCTTCCTGGTCTACCTTTGAAAGTATTTATGGCTAGGACAGAGCACGCAGCCTGGTTCCCCTGGTGTACTATTCTCAGCCCCTTTCTGTGCTCTGTGCTGTGTATCCTTCCCCGCTCCAGTTAGCGCCCTGGGTCCCCAGGCTGGTTCTCCTGCCTTTCTGCAACTCCACTCTCAGACGACTTCTAATGCTTTATGGTGAAGCAGCCTCTCCTATGTACCTTCATGCCACTTCACACTTACCCTGCTCTGTATCCTTAGAAAACAGCAACCACAGCCGAGCTTTTCTGGTGTAACCCTACTTTCCTGATACACCCACTAAACCCCTCATAGTATATTCCATCACCTTAAAGCCTCTAAATTCTTCACAAAGAACCCGTCTTTCCTGGAAACACTCCCTACATTCCCACAGCAAGTGGGCAGCTGTTGCTTTAACCTTACATGCGTTCCACAACCAACCCTGGTGTCTATTCAACAGATAGAAATGATTCTTCACAACACAATGGCCAGTTAGCAAGTCTATATAGGGGTCCTTCACTCCTCCTGTCGGACTTTAGAGTCACATGTTACCCTCTATTTTGGGGGGCATACTTCATAGAATCTTCTTCCTCATCCCCCCTTGGTCCATAATTCTTGACGTTTCTCTTTTAATCCTTTCCTTGCTAAACTTTGAAATTCCTGCTTACTCAAAGGAATCAGTTTGTTTGGCAATTTTGAGTAGTCAAGGGGAAAAAATAATCGATTTAGGGTCAGACCAAAAAGGAAAAACATTGAAATTTCTGGCAAGTCAAAGACGAGAAAAAAAAAATCATTTCTGGTCAAATGAAATGTTTTGTTGCAACAATATCAAACCATTTTGTTTCGATTTTTATTAAAAAGTTAAATTCAAGTTCATTTTAAAACAAAAATCAAAATGTTTCATTTTCAAATATTTAGATGAAACATTCTGATGTTTTTGTTTGTTTTTCCTGCAATGAACAATCAGCCCCCCCAAAGTAAACAAATACCAACAATGTGACAAAAGTCAAGAAAAATTCACAAGACATTTCTGTATTGCTGAATCTGCTTTTGGGGGGGGGGCAAGGGAAGAGGGGGGGGAAAAAGAAAGTTCCAGACAAAAAAATTCTGGCCATTTACACACATGCCGGTAGAGCGCCATCTATTGGTAAAAAAAGGTATGTATCATGGTCCATAGTTTTGGAGGACCAATAAAGTTGGACTCCAGTTTACACAGCTCTAAACAGGTGGTGAAAATTCTAATTCCCACTGGAGTTCCACCATTCAAACATTTGCTCCAGAATAGCATTGTAATCAACATGGGACTGGGAGATCAGGGAAATGAGACAAAAAGGGCCTCCAACAGGCCTGGGTCTTAAGGAAAGAAGGTGTAGAATCCCAGGCTGACCTAGCTCACAGGGGTAATGGGAAATCTCCAGCAGTTCCAGGCAACAGAAATTCTCCACCAGTGTTTAATGCTAGACCTGAAAACTCTCAGACTGAGGTCTCTCAGCCCTTGCTTTCCCCAAGAGGAAACCTGCAGCTGCCTCGCTCCCTTCAAAGCCAGGGGACAGCTCCTTCAAATGGCAACAATGAAGAGCATCCCAGGATGCAACGCAGGCACTGACACCTACTTTCTGCCTCCGGCACTGGTATCTCCCCAGCAGCTCCCTTAACTCACAGGGGGAGGGATAGCTCAGTGGTTTGAGTATTGGCCTGTTAAACCCAGGGTTGTGAGTTCAATCCTTGAGGGGGCCATTTAGGGATGGGGGGGGGGGAAGAAAAAAAATCTGTTGGGGGATTGGCCTTGCTTTGAGCAGGGGGTTGGACTAGATGACCTCCTGAGGTCCCTTCTAACCCTAATGTTCTATGATTCCTGAGTAAGGGGTGAATAACCTGACTGAATCATTCCTCCCTCCCCAGAAGGGCTGAGGAGAGGGTGCAAAGTTGCTGGAGGGGGTTAAAAGGATTTGCAGTAAATGTTGCCTGTGCAGAATTTTTCACTGCAAAGACTAGTGTGGCATTCACGCATTGGCAGGGAGTCCTGGGGCAGAGGCCATATGGGATAATAGTGCCCTGGCAGGGGGCTGGACTGGATGACTCAAGCAGTTTTCCTTCTCTAGCTTCAGTGATATAGAAATGATTAGAACAATTTTCACAGAAGGAAAAACACTGTGTCCTTTCCCCAGGACACAGCTATCAAAGCAAGCTGGTCTGATCAACTCCCAAATATTCCCCAGAGCTGGGCTGAGAACAAGCACCAAATCAAAAGGTGCAGGACCAGATCCTCAGCTAATTTGAATCAGCGTCGCTCCATCAAAATCAGAGTGATGCCAGTTTACATCAGCTGAGCATCTAGCCTGTTGTTTCAGGGGAAGTTAGAGGTGGCCAAAATAGGGCTTGGGATGGAAAGTTCATCCTCAGTAGACAAGTTCAATCCAGGACTTTAATTTAAGCAAGTCGTTGTAAGACAGTGAGATTCCTCATTCATTTATATTTCAAGAGCGCCTAGGAGGCAAACTCGTGAGCCAGGAAGGACCCCTACACGTTGTGTCAAATCCATCTTCAAGTTATTTGAGATTCATGGCTGATCTTCCAGAGATCAAGGACGATTGTCAATTTAAGTATTTTTGTCCCACAATGGGGTGGGTTTCTTTGGCACTCTGGCTCTTTTCTTTTCACTTGAGCAGAAAGGTGTTTGGAACAGAAACCCTGCAGGCTCAGAAATCATTTCTCCACATAGGATGTGTTGTGGCAATAAGGGACTAGTTTATCTACAAGGGAAAAATTGATAGGTAGTTTGATTGGTCCGAGCACTGTAAAAAACACGTTGCTGAAGGCGTACGTTGAAAAAAAAAAAATGCGGCAACTGTATTTTTTGCAACAGACCCACTTAAAAAAAAACCCACCGTGTAATGATTCATAACGACCCATGCGACTAAAACCAGGAGTACCGGTGACCCACCTGTCATCTTTTAGCATCCTGCTAACAAGCTTAAAAGCACTGGTGAGGAGCAGAGTTTAGCCACAACTGGTTTGTACAAGGAAAACAAGATTCTGATTTTAGGAGAACACTGGTTCTTGTGCAAGGTAAGCCTTTTCCCTCTTCTCAGTATCCAGTTTCAGCACTTTGAAGAAGTGAAGTCAGGGTGATATATCCGATGGTTGGGAAAGGATTAAACATTCTAAATTATTCATGAAACTAGGGATATTTAAAAAAAATCATCAAATAATCATTTGGATTTTGACTAACCTTCTCAGGAAACGGTCTGATTTACTTGCTTCAGTGATGTGTTGTTGTCCTAGAAGTGACCAGCTAAAGGGGTGATAATGAGCAATTTCAAACGTTGGGGCTCGAACTACCGGTCCAGGGGGCGCTGCTGCACCCCCTGGCTTGAAGTGGATTCCATCATATACAGGGTTTAGAATTTGGTTCATTGGCTCTCAGCATCCCACCCCTCCCCATAAAAATTGTTCCGGCACCCCGGTTTCAAACCTTTGAACCATTATTAATTAGATCTTCTAAAGGGTGTGTGTGTGTGTGTGTGTGTGTGTGTGTGTGTGTGTGTGTGTGTGTGTGTGTGTGTGTGTGTATATATATTATATATAAAAAAAATACACTAAAGATTGTGAGGTGCTCAGCTAGCTGTTGTGGTAATGGGGACCATATAGACAGGAGTGCAGGGTAAGGTTTATTACCATAAAATGAGTCTTTGAAATGTACAGCTGTTTTCTTGTAATCATGTACTTTTGATTAACCATTATATATGCCTATAGGTAATCAGGTCCTAGGATCCAATTTTCCACCCATCAAAGTGCTGGAAATGCACTTCAAAATTACTTGTGTTGTAATTCATCCAGCTAAGGCTGGATTTAGTTTGTTGGCAAATTGTAACCTTGGGTGTTATTGTCTTGTACAGAAGGCCAAATGAAAAGCATACAGTGGCTCTACCTATATGGACTAGTAATCGTGGTGTTGATTCCAGCCAGCTGGCAGATTGTCCTCAACAATTTGTCCGATGAGTCTAGGTAAGGTACATTTGAGACTGACAAGTACACTGTGGGTTGGTGGTACCAGGCTGAAGTAGGGGGAGAGAACACAAATGCGACCCATCAGATACAGCTTAATCATGTCAATTCCTCTGTTTTATTTGGCTTTGCTGCCAGGTGATGGTACGGCATATTACGATGTGCAGCAGATGAAAAAGTGAATAAGATGGTGAGGTGTATTAGGAAAGGAGCAGAGAATATGGACCGTATTATTAGGCATTGCAGTATCATCTAGGAGCCCTAGTGATCATAGGATGGGAAAAGACCTCAAGAGGTCATCTAGTCCAGTCCCCTGCACTCATGGCATAGGGCTAACTATTATCTAGACATCCCTGACAGGTGCTGGTCTCACCTGCTCTTAAAAATCTCCAGTTACAGATATTCCATAACCTCCCTAGGCAAATTTATTCCAGTGTTCAACTATCCTGACAGTTAGGATGTTTTTTCTAACGTCTGAACCTAAACCTCCCTTGCTGCAATTTAAGCCCATTGTTTCTTGTTCTAGCCTCAGAGGTTAAGGAAAACATTCTCTCCCTCCTCCTTGTAACAACCTTTTATGTACTTGAAAAAAAAACTGTTCTCATGTCCTCCCTCAGTCACCTCCAGACTAAAACAAACCCATTTGTTTCAATCTTCCCTCATAGGTTATGTTTTCTAGACCTTTAATCATTTTTGTTTCTCTTCTCTGGACTTTCTCCAATTTGTCCACCTCTTTTCTGAAATGTGTCACCCAGAACTGAACACAATACTCCAGCTGAGGCCTAATCAAAGCAGAAGAATTACTTTCCGCGTCTTGCTTACAACACTCCTGTCCTGCTAATACATCCCAGAATGATGTTTGCTTTTTTCACAACAGTGTTACACTGACTCATTTAGCTTGTGATCCACTCTGACCCCCAGATCCCTTTCTGCAGTACTCCTTCCTAGGCCGTTATTTCCCATTTTCTATGTGCACAGCTGATTGTTTCTTCCTAAGTGGAGTACAGGTCTGCCTCATCTTACGCGGGGGTTCCGTTCCGCCGTTAGCGCGTAAAGCAAAAACCGCATATAGTCAAAATTACATTGAGTTCAATGGCGAGCAGAATCGCCCGCACTACAGGTACAGTATTAAAATTGTTATTTCTCTTTTTTTGTTTTGTTTTTGCCGACCGCGTAAAGCTGAAATCGCGCATGTTAACTGCACGTAAGATGCGACAGACCTGTACTTTGCATTTGTCCTTATTGAATTTCATCCTATTTACTTCAGACCATTTCAAATTTTAATCCTATCCTCCAAAAGCACTTGCAACCCCACCACAGCTGGATATTGTCCTGATGAAGCAGGACCACATTGTGCTCGCGCTGTATAGATTTGGTCCTGTAAGACACGGAGCATGCAGTGCCAGGTCCTGTTGTAGATTATGTGGGTAACTAAGAGGCAGTGGGTCCTAGTGGGTAGAGCACTGGACAGGGATTTAGGAGAGCTGGGTTGCTCCTAGCTCTGCCACTGGTCTACCGGGGGACCTTGGGCAAATCACTTCACTGCCCCGTGTCTCAGTTTCCCCATCTGAGAAATATCGATATGATGCTGATCCCCTTGATAAAGCACTTTGAGATCTACAGTAGACATGCGCTAAAGAAAGGCAATGTATTATTAATTGTATATAGTGTAGCTCTGCATAAGCAGTGTATGTTTTGGTATTATGGCAGCACCTACAGGCTCAGGCCAAGATCAGGGCCCTGTTACGCTAGATACTATCCAGAAAGGGATAGTCTGGGCCCTGGAGAACTTAGTTTAAACACACCCAGGACAAGAGGGATGGGACTTACCTACAGTTACGTTTTCATAGCAAGTCAGCAGCAAGGGCAGGAACAGAATTCATGCCTGCCGACTGTCGCTACAGCGTGCTCTCCACAGGACCCTGTATCCATCCCAGTGCAGCACCCTCCTTAACGTTTCCCATCCCTCTCTCCCAAACAGATGGCAATCTTTTGAATCGAAAAGCGCTCGGAGTTTTACTTCCGACATCAAGCGGCATTCTGAAGGCACCTTCACCAGTGATTTTACCAGATATTTGGACAAGATGAAGGCCAAGGACTTTGTGCACTGGCTTATCAACACGAAACGTTACAGGTATACAAGCGGAATATGGCTGAAATGGTAGAACAGAGACACGGTTCTAGGCAGACTCCTGAGAACGTAGCGACTTAAGGATTGGAAGGGGGCGGCCTAGGACTACTTGAAAGATTTCTGTCAAGGCCATTTCATAGTGGAAAATTGTGGGTTTTGACAAAATGAATTTTTTCATGCAAATATTGGCTCTCTGTGGGAAATTTCAATCTTTTGTCAAAAAGCCAAAACACTCAACTACTGAAATAGTTTGGCCAAAAACCAAAATATTTTGGCCCAAACCAGAAAATGTTGGTGGCCCAAAGTTTTTCAGGATTCAAAATTTCCACCCAACAAAATTTGAAAATTTTCTGTGGAAATGTTTAGATGGCCGGGGGGGGGGGGGGGGGGGGAAGAGGAGAAGAGAAAACCCCCCCACACTTCTTCGTTTGTCAAAATTTTCTGTGGAAATTTTCGAGTGGGGAGTGGGTCAGATTCCCACAGAGAGGAGTCAAGGCTGGGTTCTTTAGGACAAACTCTGGGGTATGTAGACTGCAGCTGGAAGCATGTCTTGCTTCTTTTGACAAATGACAAATCTGTTCGAGCTACTGCACTGAAAATAGTAGTGGGGACATTGCGGCAAGGGCTGAGGCATGGACTAGCCACCCAAGTACAAGCCCACCTGACCCCCTGGGTGTATTTTGGGTGGCTATCCCATGCCATAATCTCCACACTAGCTCGAGCAGAGGTAGCACATGACCCTCTACCCAGGCGGAAAGGCCTGCGTCCAGCTGCAGTGTCGACATAGCATGGAGACAGGGCCTCTGATCCCCATGGCAACGCCCCAGGCCGAGCCAACCCAAAGTGGTCTGGGCAGCTCTGGGAGGCAGGCACATGGGCACAGGCATCTTGGGTGAAAGAATGAGAACAGAAGTCAACGAGGGGCAGTTTTTAAAGGGGGAAGAGTTTCCGAAAGATCAGGCAGAAGGGAAAGACGAGGCATAAATAAAAAAAAAATAATTTCTGCTCTTTAATAATTCAGTATACCAAGGAGTGAGGGTTGAATGGATGTTTTGCACAGTAGTACATTCACAGATGGGTTTTCCTTATTTTCCACAAGCTCTACAAAGAGGTACATAAAAGGAGACCACAACATCATCTCCTTCCCTTCTGACCACTCGCTATTTAGGTAAGTCAGATACACTTTGAATTTCCAAACGTCTATTTCTCACAAACTGCTCCCATAGCTAGGTTGTCCAGACTTCTGGATCTGACAGCATGAGCTAAAGAACCAGTACATGAGCTCGAGGTCAGTAGCAAAGGGGGCAGAGGCAAACAGCAGTGTTCGCATGGATTACACACTCCCGTTGCCTGGGAAGACTGTCCCAAGCAGAGCCGGTTGAGAACGTTGTGTAATCAAAGTCAAAATGTTTCATGCAACCGTATCGATTCCAAAGATATTTTCCCCAGAAATTGTTTGAACTGATTCAAAATTGCAATGGCCTATTTTGTTCGGACTGTCCTGGTTTATTGCTCTCCGATTTTCTCAGATTAATTTTAATATTATAGCTAATAATATAGTTCTACATTCTCAAAGCAAAAAGGTTTCAATGAGGTTTTTCGGTGTTTCCAAACTGAATTTTTTTGGCATTTCTGTTCTGCGAAAAAAATAGAACATTTCAATTTTTCCATCCCAATTTGGGACAAAACAAGGGTCAGAAATGCCATTTGCGACCAGCTCTCGTACCAAGCATTAGAGGGCTAGAGCAATTCCATTCAAATCAGCAGCAGATACTGAACTGGGGACTTGCTTTCTGCTCTGCATGGGCTCCTACCTCCTGAGCTAGAAGATTCACTGCCTAGCAGCCCCATAGACCTACGTATGTGGTCTAGCCAGTAGAGCTGGACATTGTGTTAATGTTGGCCAGTCAATCTACCAAGCAAAAATGATTCATGGAACTAATTCAGTGCTAGGCCGTGGTAAGGGTGTAGTTAGACTGCCCAGAGCAGAGCCAGACTCAGTATTACATTTAGTCCCTGGTGCCTCCTGGCTGGCTGGGTGAGTGGGGAAAGTCATACCTGGCACAGAGCATTTTCCCCTCTGTGTTGGCCAATGCGTTTGATGGGGCAGAGTCAAAGCTCCACTGCTCCCTGCCCTTGCCAAGCCAATCGCTGCCCACTGGCAAAGGAAGGGTAGTAGAAGGCTGACAACACTGCTCTATGGGTAGCAATACCAACAGGCTACACAGGAGAAAAAGAGGGAGCTTTACGCCCCGTTACTCCCCTGTGCTGATGCATGCGGAGGGGCAGCATCTCCGTGAATAAAGACTAAAACCAAAACAGCTGTGAGCTGATTGTGAACAGTCTGCAAACAGAAAGAGAAGGGGACTTAATTGTCTTTCTAGCCCAATTAATAGATTGGTAGCAAACAGTACACGTTAACCAGACCCTGCCTAAAGCATTGACCTAGCAGCTACTGATTTAGGAGGAAATCTATACCTATTTTAATCCCAAAAGTAAGCCATCCATTGCAGTCTCAGGAATCTCTGAATAGCAGCGGCGAACACTACTGGCAATATAAACCTGTTTCACTGCCCTAGATGCCTGAGCTCCCATGGCGTTGTGTGTGTTTGTTTCCTAGGTCTGATTAGCCACCAGACCAAGAAATCAGCCTTGCGGAAGGATCTTCCCACAGCTGTCTAGTGGATCTAGTCACATCTGACAATGATCAAAGGATTCCTCAATGAAACTGAATTGTACTAAGTGTTTATTGCTCCCCAGCTATTGTCATGACAAGGTATAGTGAAATATCCAACATCTGTAACTAACGAGGTCAGCACTCCGTGTTAAACTGGATTTGTTTTGACCCTTTATGCCGCTGTTTTAGTGTTGTCTGTGGGCTGCTTCTCTGGCACCAGAGTTTCTGTACGTTCTCATAAACGACAATAAAGCCATGGTAAATGAAGCCTTTTGTTTTCTCAAGCCAAGATCTTCCATACTTTAGAGAAAGTCATCCTGATCATTTTCCATTTTGCACCATTAGTGAAAAAAAATCTACCAAACAGTGTCCAAGGGCCGAAGATATTTAATGTTCCAAGTCACGAACACACTGAAGCATGTGCTAAACATTAACATAGGGCTGTGTGAGAAAGGATTTTGCTCCGAGACATCCATCGCTCTGTAGACCAGTTGGACAATGGGGTCCTGCTCCGTGATGAGTACTTCATATAATACAAACAGAAAAAGGCTGGCAGTTCTAAATATAACTCAGCCTGTTGGACTCAGATTAGAAAGGACACCTGCAAGCCCCAGAGTATGCAGTTAGAGATTAAATAGCCAGGCCTTGCTTTTATACAAGACGACTTTTCACCCATGGCTCTCAAAGCACTCTACAGAGATGGTAAGGATCATTCTCGTAAGTATCATTCTCTCTATTAGGAAACTGAGGCACAGAGGCAGGTTGAGTTACCCAAGATTACCCAACAGCCTAGCCAGGAATAGAACATGGTTCTCGGGGATCCCTGCACCAGGGTCTAGCCACAAAACCAGGGCTGTGCTCTGCCCTAAAGCCACTGTTTGAGCACATTCTTAACTTTAAGCAGCTGCTTGAGTCCCATGAAGTCCAGGGGATTTCAGCAAGCACTTTGCCAAGTCAAGGCGTTAGCTCAATCCAGACATCTCTTCGGACTTCACTGGGGTCAGGGACACGTGGCCAAAGGTGGAGCACAGTTGTTTGCTTTATGCATTTCAAAGCCAATTTAGTGGTTCCTATTTCCACCCCCATCCCAGGGTACACTCACCGCAGATAGCACCTCCTCCTGGCCACTCTGGGGATTAGCTCTTTCCAAGTCCAAGGCTTGTGGCATTCCCTGCTGCTGACTCAGCCGGTTCCCTCTTCATGACTTGACCCTCCAGCCAAGTCACTATGTGAGTTTCCCCTTCCAGGGGACCAAAGTCTTTTCTAACCAGCAGTCTTCTCATTCACTACCCCTCTGGTGCCATTTCCCCAGGGCTGGTAGGGGAGCCCACACTCACTCTCTGTTCCAGGTTCCAGTCCAGGGACCCTATGACTGGCAACTGTAGAATCCTGATGCTCTTTTCCTAGACTCCCTCCTACAGCTTCTGGCTTCCCCCTTCTCTAGGTGCTCCAGCTCCAGCTCCCACCTCTCAGGATGTAACTGCAAATCACTCAGTTCTCCCACACCATCTAACTCCCAGGGAATAACTGCAGGCTACTTCCCTGCAGCCCCTTTCTTTTGCTAGCCTTTTTCCTAGCCCCGCCTTTTCCTTCTCAGCTGAGCACCCTCAGCCTTACTTTGGCCACCTAATTCCCCTCAGCTGTGGCCTTAGCTGGTTAATTGGCCCCTTCTCAGCCTCATTAACCCCTTCCAGGCATAGGTGTTGGAAGTAGGGGTGCTGCTCCACCCCCTGGTTTGACATGGTTTCCATCCTATCCAGGGTTTACAGTTTGTTCCAGCACCCTTGCTTCCGGGCTATTGTGGGGTGACCACCCTCCCCCCCCAAAAAAACCAGTTGTATCTGCATTAGGGTTTGTAGAACTGTTAGCTGTTTGGTAGCACTCGCTGGCAAAGAAAGGAGATTCTCATCACTGAATCTCGACTTGATTAAAGGTGGCTCGCCCCTTTCTGAAGGGGGGGAAAAAGAAGTGAATCTAAAACTGAAATAAAATGCCTCTCCATAGAATAAAACGCAGGACTGTTGCTATTAGAACTCAGCAGCCGTGCTCTGTAGCTGTCATCAGTACATTTGTCGATTCCAACTTCTTTTGTTTTTAATCCATTAGAAGTTGGGGGAATTCACTGTCCTCTAAGAGTCAGGCATCCAACTCCCCAATAGGAGCTGGTCTCCTTTCTTGCACTGCTGAGAAAACTTTAAGTGCATGGGGGAAGGTTAAGCCCATTGAGAGGCTTCCTAAAGACATCTCTGTCTATACCAGGGGTGGGCAAACTATGGCCCATGGGCCAGATCCGGCCTGCCAGCCGTTTTAAACCAGCCCTCAAGCTCCCACTGGGGAGCCCGGTCTGGGGCTTGCCCCGCTCTGGTGCTCCAGCCGGGAAGCAGGGTCGGGGGCCGCTCCACGCAGCTCCCAGAAGCCATGGCATGGTTCCCCTCCGGCTCCAATGGCCCACTCTAATGGCCCGCTCCGGCGCTCCAATGGGAGCTGCAGAGGCGGTGGCTCCAGACGGAGCAGCGTTAGGCTGACCAGATAGCAAGTGTCAAAAATCAGGACGGGGTGAGGGGTAATAGGTGCCTATGTGAGAAAAAGACCCAAAAATCAGGACTGTCCCTATAAAATCGGGACATCTGGTCACCCTAGGCAGCGTGCAGAGCCGCCTGGCCACGCCTCTGCGTAGGAGCCAGAGGGGGGACATGCCGCTGCTTCCAGAAGCCACTTGAGGTAAGCGCCACCCGGAGGCTGCACCTCTGAGCCTCTCCCCATGCCCCAACCCCCTGCCCCAGCCCTGATCCCCCTCGCGCCCTCCGAACCCCTCGATCCCAGCCTGGAGCACCCTTCTTCCCCCCAAACCTCTCACCCCCAGCCCCACCCCAGAGCCCAGACAGAGCCCCCTCCCGCACCCTGAACTCCTCATTTCTGGCCCCGCCCCAGAGCCCGCACCCCCAGCCGGAGCCCTCACCCCCTCCCGCACCCCAACCCCAATTTTGTGAGCATTCATGGCCAGCCATACAATTTCTATTCCCCGATGTGGCCCTCGGGCCAAAAAGCTTGCCCACCCCTGGTCTATACAGTAGGGTGCTGGGAAGCTGGGCATGAAAGGAAAAGGGGAAAACATGAATAAATCTAGTTAGAAAAGCTGGGAGAGCTGGGAAGGGTGTTGATGGAAATCGGTGAGGAGAGGCTGGCCTAGCCCATGGCATCAGATTAATGTCTATGTCTCTAGCCATTTATTGTGCTATACAGACACTGCCCAATTTAGAATCAGCTAGTCGCTTCTTTCACTAATCCTCCCCAGCCCCCCCAAGCTAAATGACAAAAGATCTTGTCCCCTTTTGCAATAATTAGGGGCAAAGCTTTCTCTCTACTGCTATGACACCCTTCCCCTCCACTGTCCTTTTTTCACCCCAAGTTATATACACTCTTCCTACAGACACAATACATCAGCTACACTCTGCCACGTCTCTTGTGCCCAGGAAAATCAGCAAAACAGGCGGCATTCATGGTGCATTTTAATTTGGATCTCTGTTACAACCTTCAGGCCTGGACTCAGCAAGGTGTTTGCCCAATGTTAAGCAAGCAAGTCATCCCATAGATTTCAGCGACTCCTCACAAGCTTAAAGTTGATTTCCATGGGTTTAGTGTTTGCTTCTTGTTTAAGTGTCTTGCTGAATAAAGGCCAAAGGCTGTAGAGTTTGGTGAGTAATACGCAGCAAATTATATTTGTTGTGGATTTGGGTAAGGTTTTCAAAAGTGCCAAAGGGTAAAATTTTCAAAAGTGCCCACAGGCCAGATTTTTAAAGGTAACTAGCAGGATCAAAAAGCACCTAAATCTCATTCATTTCAATGGGTGCCAGGCTTTTGAAAACCCCATTAGGGACCCAAATACCTTTTAAAATCTGGTCCTAAGTCTCTAGGAGTAGAACTGGGATATATATTTTTTATCAACATTTATTTTTGGTCCAAAAAAATTGCAGATTTGGTTACACCAAAATAGTTCACAAATTCATATCAGTTTCACCAAATTGTTTTAGTTGGAAAAAACCCTAAAAATAAATAAATCTGAAAAAAATCAAAACATTTCAATTTTTCCATCTGAAATTTTTATTTCAAAATTTCATTTATTTATTTTTTAAATTCAAATGTGAAGAATGGTTGAAATTTAAACAAAATGTTTCAATTGACCCCAAATGGTTTTGGTTTTGTTCTTCTGACATTTCGATTTTCTGGAAATCTTAAAACATTTAGTTTTGAATCCTGAAAGTTGTTTCAACCTGAAACAATTTTTAGTTGTGCAGCTGTAGGAGCGTCAGTCCCAATTTCAAATATGATGAAGGACCACATTTTTAAAGGTAATTAGGCACCTACTGGGATTTTCAAAAGCATTTGGGCAGACTCATCGAGAGAAATTTAGAGCCCCAACACGTCATGTTTGCTAGGGCCGCATCCCCTCCCATTTCACTTGATTTAAACAGACTTTTGGGGAGAGGGGGCCTGAGCTCGGGTCCCCGGTACAATTGTCTCCCTTTCTGTATCTAGCCACCTAACACCCACTGAAATTAATGAGATTGAGGTGCTAAGGTGTTTCTGAAACTCCCGCTAGGGGCCTAAATACGTTCATTGAGATTTAGGGTAAAAATGTTCAAAAGCACTGTGAGAGGGTGTCCCTGCCTAGGGTGCCCTCCAGTGGCAGGCTGCAGCATGACCTGCACATCTGCCTTGGTTTCCCTTTTTTCCTGCCTACAAAAGGAGCATAGCCCCTCGTTGTGAAATACAAAGTCCCACCTCTGGACATGATTTATTCATATACACCAGTGGAGTAGTTCCTCCAAAACCCTGGTCGTAGAACCATTCCCGGCAAACCCACAGTCCAAGTATACATGTACCCCCATTTTCCCAGTCCTCTCTTCTGGGACATCACCTCCAGGTCCCCCACCCAGGCGTCAATAGCAGCACTGCGCCCCAGTTCCATTTGTCTCTAGTCCAGGGCCCCACGCTCCACGTCGTCCATCTGAGAGTGAGCCATCCCCGGACTCTTACCAGTGTCCCCCAAGAGAGCTCCCCGCAAGGTTCCTCAGGGGAAGCGCTCTCCAGCACCTCACCCCTCCGGCAACTCTCCACTCCAGTCCTCACCCCAAGGGCTACCTGCAGTAGGCAACGAGGCCTGGGGAGTGGAATGCAAGTCCTACCCCTGCTCGGGCAGGGCCTGACCAAGTTGGACCTTTCCCTTTTTCCTAGGGGACCCCATTGACCAAACTTTCCCCAGCTTTGGTCAGTTCTCACCAGCGGTTCTGCTCCAGCTTTTTGCCGAACTCAGCTCCCTTGACAGGGTCTCCTGTAGCTCTCTCCCGCTCCCCCTGTCTCTGACTTGTTTTTTAGGCAGCTCTCACTTGCCGATCACCTCCATCAAGAGGCCAGGTGCCTTCTCGAGCCGGGAGCATTGGCTTCTTTCATCTCAAAGGGCCGGGGTCACCCTGTGAGACGCACCAACGGGATTTAGGTGCCTAAATTCCATTTTTAAAAGTCACTTAGGCGACTATGTGTCACTGAAAGTCAATGGACTTTAGGATCCTACATGACTTTGGAAAATGTTACCCTGAGCAACTTCTGACCATTAACACATGCTTACCTTGACACATCTGAGAAGTCTCATTGAGCTCAATGGGGCTATTCACCTGCTTAAAGCTAAGCACATGCTTAAGGGCTTATCTGGATCAGGGTCAGAGTGCACTGCCACCCCCCCCCCCCCCACAAAACTGAGCACCTTGGTACAGTCCTTTTCCTACACAAAACAGAGAAAAACAGTCAAACACACCTGTGGTTTCCTTTGGCTATGTCCGCAAAGCCACCCCAGCACTGTTTACTCAGTGTTCCCTTCTCCCCTGACCCCTGCTGCTTCTTACTCAAAAATATATCTGAAAAGCCCCTTCGGATTCCCGCCATATCTCTCAATGTGCAGCAGCAGTCAAAAAAGCAAACAGTGTTGGGAATCATTAAGAAAGGGATAGAGAATAAGACAGAAAATATCATATTGCCTCTATATAAATCCATGGGAATGCCCACATCTTGAATGCTGTGTGCAGATGTGGTCGACCCAGCTCAAAAAAGATAAATTGGACTTGGGAAAGGTTCAGAAAAGGGCAACAAAAATGATTGGGGGTATGGAACGGCTGCCGTATGAGGAGAGATTAATAAGACTGGGAAGACTGGGAAGATTAATAAAAAGAGACGACTAAGGAGGAATATGATAAAGGTCTATAAAATCTTGACTCATGTGGAGTAAGTAAGTGTTATTTACTCCTTCTCATAACACAAGAACTAGGGGTCACCCAATGAAATTAATAGGGAGCAGGTTAAAACAAACAAATGGAAGTATTTTTTCACACAACGCACAGTCAGTCTGTGGAACACTTTGCCAGAGGATGTTGTGAAGGCCAAGACTATAACAGGGTTCAAAAAGGAACTAGATACGTTCATGGAGGATAGGTCCATCAATTGCTATTTGCCAGGATGGGCAGGGATGGTGTCCCTAGCCTCTGTTTGCCAGAAACTGGGATTGGTCGACAGGGGATGGATCACTTGATGATTACCTGTTCTGTTCATTCCCTCTGGGGCACCTGGCATTGGCCACTGTCAGAAGACAGGATACTGGGCTAGATGGACCTTTGGTCTGACCCAGTATGGCCGTTCTTATGTTCTCTCCAACAGCAGGATTTTTCTCTTTCAAATACACTGAAGGTGGCATTCAGAGTCAAACACATTTTTTTATTATTTTTTTTCAATTATTTTCGATGAGCTACAGATCAATCAAAGACAGGCACAGTTCCGACTGTTGAGGTACCACAATCACCAAGCAACATTTCACAGACACGAACCACAGGACAACAGCATTTTTTTACATAACAACCCCAAACAAAACCCCCAGCCCTGAAATAAAATCAATCAAATCACATGTCGGACTTTTAGCAAACAGTTTAATTTGTAAATAACACATAGTTCAATTCTGTTTTCCAGTTTTATTTACAACGTGGAGTGTTTTCAAACTACATCATCTCTTACAACAAAATAAATATATTTCAGTATCTCTAGAAAGAAAATAAATTTCTCCATTTCTACATGTAGCGTACGAGGAGGGAAAAAATATACTAGAAAAAATGTGCCAGCACCTTTTTACATTTTTTCCTTCCTTGTTTAGGGAATATTATGCACATCATTTTAGCTACTATTTTCAATGGGACTGAAGGGAACCAGGCATCAAATTCCCTTCACGAAATTTGGTGCCTAACTCCTCCCAGCCTTCGTCATGCTCTGAACTAAAAAAACCAGACAAATTAGATCCATCGGATTTACAGGGGGCTATTAAAAAATGCCTTACAAGAGCGAGCAAAGATATGAACTTATGTGAATGTAAAAGAATCCACCCATTAGAAATTATCTCTGTTTATTGGTACTATAGGTGTTTAAAAAGAAAAAACGATGCCGATTTAAAACACCTTGAGGTGATGGTACATTTTGCTCCAGGGGGAAATTTTCAAAGGCACACATGGGAATTAGGAGCCTAATTTCTAGTTAAAGTCAAAGGAGTTAGGTACCAAACAGCCACATGTGCCTTTGAAAATCTTTCCACAGTGTATTACAGCATTGACAACCTCGAGTAGTCAAAAATCCTAAGTCAGACCCACACAAAATCACAAGAATTAAAATCATGAGATTTTTTTAAATGAAAAATCTGGGGTGAGAGGGAGTCCTGTTTTTTTTTTGAATGTTAGGCTTCACTGGAGTAACATTTTCAAGTTTTTCCCTGCCACCACGAGAGCTAGATTTTTTTTGTAATAAAAGCTGAGATTTTCATGTCATCACCTGACTCCAGGAGCTGGGCCTTCAAATCAAAACACCGACATAACATTTGTGAGAATATCACGAGCGCTGGCAACACTGTGGGATTCTGACTTCATCATAGTGCCAAGGCAGAATGTAAGAATAACCCTCCAAGGAGAGCTATGAAATGGTGAGAGCGATGCTTGAAACGAATGAAAACAAAGAATTTATTTTAAAGGAAGGGAAAGGCTAGTAATGATGCATGGGTAGAGGGAGCAAATTTTCCCCTGAGATGCAAAGAGTTTCCATTTTCCTTAAGGCGGAACTAATCCAGACTAGTTTTAGCAGGATTTTTCATCTTCAGACATTGGTGGAAGTATTACCTTTCAAGTCACCAAGATCATCTAGGTCTTTGACCTCTCTGGCTGAGACTGCAATATTGTGCTCTGTCCTGAATACACCAAATTATGTCTACACTGCAAAGAAAAACCCACAGCACCGAGTCTCAGAGCCCGGGTCAATTGACTCAGGCTCACAGGGATTAGGCTGTGGGGCTAAAAATAGCAGTGTAGACGTTTCTTTTCGGGCTGGAGCCCCGGCTCCAAGACTATCCCACCCTTCCAGGTTTCAGAGCCCCAGCTCGAGCCCAAGCAGGAATGTCTACACTGCTATTTTTAGCCCCGTGAACCCAAGTCAACATACCCGAAGAGACACCAAGTGGTGAGAACACAGTGGCCTGCTTGGTGATGCTACTATGGGGGAGGGATAGCTCAGTGGCTTGAGCATTGGCCTGCTAAACTCAGGGTTGTGAGTTCAATCCTTGAGGGGGCCACTTAGGGATCTAGGGCAAAAATCAGTACTTGGTCCTGCTGGTGAAGGCAGGGAGCTGGACTTGATGACCTTTCAAGGTCCCTTCCAGTTCTAGGAGATAGGATATCTCCATTAATTTTATTTTATGAACCCCAGAACACACACTTGTATTAGCTCTGCCTTCAGAACTGGTTGCAATTCAAGCTGCTGCTTCTGCCCCCGGTGGTCTTATGGGGCTGGCAGCTGCATTTAAGAACAGAGGGGTTCTCTTTACCATAGAAACAACAAGGAGTCTGGTGGCACCTTAAAGACTAACAGATTTATTTGGGCATAAGCCCAACATCCGAAGAAGTAAGGTTTTTACCCACAAAAGCTTATGCCCAAATAAATCTGTTGGTCTTTAAGGTGCCACCAGACTCCTTGTTGTTTTTGTAGATACAGACTAACACGGCTACCCCCTGATCCTTTTACCATAGAGCGTCCATCACTGTGGGTTGAACACAGTAATAAAGATTCCATGGTGCTAGGGTGACCAGATGTCCCGATTTTATAGGGACAGTCCCGATTTTGAGGTCTTTATTACCTATTACCCCCCACCCCCGTCCCGATGTTTCACATTTGCTGTCTGGTCACCCTGCATGGTGCAGTCCCTGGAACCAGCCCCAGGGGAGCCCTGACTTTGGAGCTCACCTTGTTGGTGTGGCAGGTATCAGGGGTTGCACTGCTCTTCAGCCAGCCGCTCTACCTTTCTTCTTTGTTTGCTCTGACTCTGGATAATTTAGCCTGTTGTAGGGATTTGCTGCAGCTCTGCTTCGTGCTGCCCTCTAGGGGCAGCTTTGAGCACCTTGCTCGATGCACTTTGTTGCTGCAAAGAATAGAACTGGGCAAAAATTGTTGACAGTTTTGGGGGCTGAAAAAATACAGATTTGGCGACCTCTAAAGACTAATTTGTGAGGATTGGGGGAAAAAACAACCTAAAAAACTCCCGCCGCTCCTCCAGATTCCATTTGCAAGAAGACATGCTTTGATTTTTCGAGTTGAAATGACTTTTGGTGTCCAATTTTCCTTTCATTTGATTTTAAAATAATAAAAAGGCTCAACATCTAACTGAATTTTTTCCCATTCACCAAAAAAAAAATTTGGGGGAAAAAATCTTTTTCATTTCCACCCTGAATCTGCGGTGGCAGTCAATGTTCAATTTTTCATAATTGCCAGAGACCTGAAAAAACTATTATAGCATCACAAAATCATGGAAGAGACCTCATAAGGTCATCTAGTCCAGTCGCCTGTACTCAAGGCAGGACTAAGTTATAACTAGACCATTCCTGAGAGAGGTTTGTCTGACCTGTTCTTAAAAACCTGTAATGTCAGAGATTCCACAACCTCCCCGAGTTAATTTGTTCTGGTGCTTAACCACCCTGACAGTTAGGAAGTTTTTCCTAATGTTCAACCTAAACCTTCCTTGCTGCAATTTAAACCCACTGCTTCTTGTCCCATTCTCAGAGGATAAAGAGAACAATTTTTCACTCTCCTCCTTGTAGCAACCGTTTATGTCCTTGAAAACGGTTATCTTGTCTACCTCAGTCTTCTCTTCTCCAGACTAAACAAACCCATTTTTGTTCACTCTCTCCTTGTAGGCCATGTTTTCTAGACCTTTAATCGTTTTTGCTGCTGTCCTCTGGACTTCCTCCAATTTGTCCACCTCTTTTACGAAATGGGATTCACCCACCTCTAGTAAAGGTAACCTAGCTGTCCCAGAGAGAGGTTCTTTAGCAGTCCTTCTGCCCTGTTGTGTCCGCCATCCACCACAACATCCCATGCCCTCTTCTGTCCAGCATCCTCTCAATCACAGCACTGCTACCCCCATCCCGCGACCTCAGCACAGTATCATCTCTCTCGCCCCATACGGCATCCCTTTGAACCTTCCCCAGAGCATGGCATCACCCCAGCGTCATGTCATGTCCCTGCCTGCACATTCCTCAGCACAGCATCATGTCCCACAGCACATCCCCCATGCACCCCAGTACCTTCCCCAGCCCAGCCCCTTGCCCCTGCATTCTCCACTAAGAGCAGTCTATCACCATGCCCCCATGAGGCCTTAGGCATGTATGTAGAAGAGGAGGCATAGCTGGGGGACTGGCCATTGAAGTCTTTGCAGAGACACTGCCCTACATCCTTCGGGGAGCTGCACAATCCGACCGTGCTCAGTGGAAGAAGAAGGGGACTCGCACATTTCTATTTGTTATCAATCTAGTGTGAAATCGGTGATGGGCCAGATTCTCCATCATTGACACCAGTGCCAAGTGTAAAATGCAAGGCTATAAAACGCACAAGGCCAACCAGAATAGCAGCCCTTTGCATTGGTATAAATGACTGCACAAAACAGCAGAGAACCAAGGTCCAATGCCTTTCTATGGGATGTCTTTAGCTGACGGATTACAAAGTAATTAGATTCTTTGGTGTTTGCAACCTGCTTCTGCATGTCCTGTTCTAGAAACAGGTCAGCTATCTAGTCATTACCGTTAGGTAATGAGTCAACCAATCATCATACGTGGTAGGAATCAGAGGCATGCTCAAAACATAGGCAACGAAGATGGCAGCTAAACATTGATGTTGACCCTTGGGATCTTTGGTGTTTTCCTTAAAGCTCCTGCTCCTGGAGTCATGTTGTTATGCAAGAACCTCAGCTTTCATGAAACAAAAAAAGCTTCTAGTCTTTGTGGTTGCAGAGAAAAACTTGAAATTATGACCTGAGAGCACCCTATAGGCTCAGAAACTAGAAGGCAACATGAACCCAAAATGTGATTGTTTCCCCCCCCCCCCCCGTTTGTTAGTTTTTGGTTTTCTTAATCTCATGGTTTTTAAGTCAATCTCATGATTTCTGAACAGTTTGGGGATTGGCCATACTGGTTAGGTCTCTTTTCTGGAACTGTCTATTTTGATTCTAGCTGAGGGCCAGTCCCTGGCAAAGCTCTGCAGTTTTATTGTAGGTTGGGTTTTACTTATTTAAAAGGAGGGGATGTGGTACTGCAGCAAGCTGTGTTTGTGTTGTAAACAGTTCCACAATGTGCGTTATTTTACTCCATCCTTAATACAATTAAAAGTAGGCCACTTTTAAAGATACAGCCAGCTCTTCCTGAGCAATGTCATCACTTTCAACCACTCCATAGTGCTATCATTTTTAAAGTAAAAAAAAAAATTGTTGCTAAAGTCACTTAAAAGGACCCAGTAATTTTTTATAGAAAGCATATAGAAATAAGTGTTCTCCTGTGCAGTAGAAACAACTGTAACCATTGCATAAACAAGCCATTTTATTATTTAACGGAACTAATATTTCTTTTTAAAATGGCAGGAAAATCATGGATTTTCTCCATGCTTTTCTCCATGCTATATTTTTCTTTCCTGGAGTGGTCAGCAGGAGCAAACAATCTAACTTGTTTGAACACAGAGCTTGATACGTTTATGAATGGAGTTATGTGATGGGGTGACCGGAGGCTGGATTATATCATTATATGGAATAATGATATAAATGATCATAGGCGATAACAGGAGACTGGACTCAATGATCCCTTCAGGCCTATTTAATGAGGGAGAGATGCTTGTTTTAGACACTGACGGGTCAGCTATTGCAGGTCCTAAACCTACAAGTGCTGCTGGATCTGAAAGCAAAGAACCCACTCTCCTCCTCAGCTCAAAGGCTGTAGCTGACTCTAACCGCTCGAGGGGCGCAGACAGCCTCGCTGAGCAAGGATGGGTTACACTGGCACAGACGTCGAGGATAAAATAGCACGTTATATTAATGCAGCCACGCCGCCACGAGATCTGTGCAGACGCAGCCGGGCAGGAGTGAGAATAAGGGTATGTCTACACTACGAAATTAGGTCGAATTTATAGAAGCCGGTTTTATAGAAATCGGTTGTATACAGCCGATTGTGTGTGTCCCCACATAAAATGCTCTAAGTGCATTACGTTGGCGGACCGCGTCCACAGTACCGAGTCTAACGTCGACTTCCGGAGCGTTGCACTATGGGTAGCTATCCCACAGTTCCCGCAGTCTCCGCCGCCCATTGGAATTCTGGGTTGAGATCTCAATGCCTGAATGATGCAAAACAGTGTCGCGGGGGGTTCTGGGTACATGTCGTCAGGCCCCTCCCCCTCCGTCAGAGCAACGGCAGACAATAGATTCGCGCCTTTTTACCTGGGTTACCTGTGCTGACAACATACCACGGCAAGCATGGAGCCCGCTCAGCTCAGCTCACCGTCACCATATGTCATCTGGGTGCCGGCAGACGTGGGACTGCATTGCTACACAGCAGCAGCAGCTAACTGCCTTTTGGCGGTAGACGGTGCAGCATGACTGGTAGCCTTCATCGGCAATCTGGGTGCTGGCAGCCGTGGGGCTGGCAGCCGTAGGGCTGCATTGCACCAGCCTTTTGCCTTTTGGCAGTAGATGGTGTATTACGACTGGTAACCGTAGTCTTTTCCTATTACAAGTTGGATCATCGCACGTTAGCAGAGTCTTCCCTGAGCAGCAGATCGTGCAATAGGCCTGAAGGCCATCGTCATCATACAGGAAAAATGTGGCTATCAGTCGTAGTATACTAACTGCCAAGCGCCCAGTATTTGCTGCCAAGCACCCAGAAGATGCCGAGGGCTATCAGTCATGCTGCACCGTCGTCTTAAGATGTAAAAAATAGATTTGTTCTGTATTCATTTGCTTCCCCCTCCCTCCGTCAAATCAACGGCCTGCTAAACCCAGTTCAATCTTTGGGGGGGGCCATTCTGTGTGACAGTTGTTTGTGTTTCTCCCTGATGCACAGCCACATTTGTTGATTTTAATTCCTTGTACCTGTACGCCATGTCGTCACTCGCCCCTCCCTCCCTCCCTCCCCTGGTCCATCAGATACTAGTTTCGCGCCTTTTTTCAGACCAGACGCCATAGCTAGCACTGGGATCATGGAGCCCGCTCAGATCACCGCGGCAATTATGAGCACTATGAACAGCACGCGCATTGTCCTGGAGTATATGCAGAGCCAGAACATGCCAAAGCAAAACCAGGACCAGCCGAGGAGGCGATTGCAGCGCGGCGACGAGAGTGATGAGGAAATTGACATGGACATAGACCTCTCACAAGGCACAGGCCCCAGCAATGTGGAAATCATGGTGTTACTGGGGCAGGTTCATGCCGTGGAACGCCGATTCTGGGCCCGGGAAACAAGCACAGACTGGTGGGACCGCATCATGCTGCAGGTGTGGGACGATTCCCAGTGGCTGCGAAACTTTTGCATGCGTAAGGGCACTTTCATGGAACTTTGTGACTTGCTTTCCCCTGCCCTGAAGTGCCAGAATACCAGGATGAGAGCAGCCCTCACAGTTGAGAAGCGAGTGGCGATAGCCCTGTGGAAGCTTGCAACGCCAGACAGCTACCGGTCAGTCGGGAATCAATTTGGAGTGGGCAAATCTACTGTGGGGGCTGCTGTGATCCAAGTTGCCAGGGCAATGAAAGACCTGGTGATATCAAGGGTAGTGACTCTGGGAAACGTGCAGGCCATAGTGGATGGCTTTGCTGCAATGGGATTCCCAAACTGTGGTGGGGCGATAGACGGAACCCATATCCCTATCTTGTCACCGGAGCACCAAGCCACCAAGTACATAAACCGCAAGGGGTACTTTTCAATGCTGCTGCAAGCCCTGGTGGATCACAAGGGACGTTTCACCAACATCAACGTGGGATGGCCGGGAAAGGTACATGATGCTCACGTCTTCAGGCACTCTGCTCTGTTTCGAAAGCTGGAGGAAGGGACTTTCTTCCCGGACCAGAAAATAACCGTTGGGGATGTTGAAATGCCTATCGTGATCCTTGGGGACCCAGCCTACCCCTTAATGCCATGGCTCATGAAGCCGTACACAGGCAGCCTGGACAGGAGTCAGGACCTGTTCAACTACAGGCTGAGCAAGTGCCGAATGGTGGTGGAATGTGCATTTGGACGTTTAAAAGCTGGCGCAGCTTACTGACTCGCTCAGACCTTAGCGAAAAGAATATCTCCATTGTTATTGCTGCTTGCTGTGCGCTCCACAATATCTGTGAGAGTAAGGGGGAGACATTTATGGCGGGGTGGGAGGTTGAGGCAAATCGCCTGGCCGCTGATTACGCGCAGCCAGACACCAGGGCGGTTAGAGGAGCACAGCATGGCGTGGTGCGCATCAGAGAAGCTTTGAAAACGAGTTTTGTGACTGGCCAGGCTACGGTGTGAAACTTCTGTTTGTTTCTCCTTGATGAACCCTCCGCCCCCCCCCCCCCACCCGGTTCACTCTACTTCCCTGTAAGCCAACCACCCCACCCTCCCCTTCCCCCTTCGAGCACCACTTGCAGAGGCAATAAAGTCATTGTTACTTCACATTCATGCATTCTTTATTAATTCATCACACAACTAGGGGGATAATTGCCCGGGATGGGTGGGGGAGGAGGGAAGGAAAAGGACACACTGCAGTTTAAAACTTTAACTCTTATTGAAGGCCAGCCTTCTGATGCTAGGGCAATCATCTGGGGTGGAGTGACTGGGTGGCCGGAGGCCCCCCCACCGTGTTCTTGGGCGTCTGGGTGAGGAGGCAATGGAACTTGGGGAGGAGGGCTGTTGGTTACACAGGGGCTGTAGCGACGGTCTCTGCTCCTGCTGCCTTTCCTGCAGCTCAACCATACGCTGGAGCATATCAGTTTGATGCTCCAGCAGCCGGAGCATCGACTCTTGCCTTCTGTCTGCAAGCTGACGCCACCTATCATCTTCAGCCCGCGATTCAGCACGCCACCTCTCCTCTCGTTCATATTGTGCTTTTCTGTAATCAGTCATTGACTGCCTCCACGCATTCTGCTGTGCTCTGTCAGCGTGGGAGGACATCTGTAGCTCTGTAAACATGTCATCACGCGTCCTACGTTTTCTCTTTCTAATCTTCACTAGCCTCTGTGAAGGAGAAACATTTGCAGCTGGTGGAGGAGAAGGGAGAGGTGGTTTAAAAAGACACATTTTAGAGAACAATGGGTACACTCTTTCACGTTAAATTTTGCTGTTCACATTACACAGCACATGTGCTTTCGTTACAAGGTCGCATTTTTCCTCTTATATTGATGGCCTGCCGGTTTGGTGTGAGAGATCACTCACGCAGTGCCAGGCCACAGATTTCAGCTTGCAGGCAGCCATGGTAAGACACAGTCTTTTGGCTTTTTTAACCTTCTTAACATGTGGGAATGGTTTCAAACAGTAGTGCTCTCATTTCCCATACCAAGCACCCGTTGGGTTGGCCATTTAAAATGGGTTTGCAATGTAAAAGGAGGGGCTGCGGTTTCAGGGTTAACATGCAGCACAAACCCATCTAAGTCCCCTCCCCCACACACCCAATTCTCTGGGGTGGTCACTTCACCCCTCCCCCCCACCGCGTGGCTAACAGCGGGGAATATTTCTGTTCAGCAGAGCAGGAACGGGCACCTCTGAATGTCCCCTTAATAAAATTGCCCCATTTCAACCAGGTGACCGTGAATGATATCACTCTCCTGAGGATAACAAAGAGCAATAAGGAATGGATGTTGTCTGCATGCCAGCAAACACCGGAACCATACGCTGCCATGCTTTGTTATGCAATGATTCCAGACTACGTGCTACTGGCCTGGCTTGGTAAAGTGTCCTACCATGGCGGACGGGATAAGGCAGCCCTCCCCAGAAACCTTTTGCAAAGGCTTTGGGAGTACATCCAGGAGAGTTTTCTGGAGATGTCCCTGGAGGATTTCCGCTCCATCCCCATACACGTTAACAGACTTTTCCAGTAGCTGTACTGGCCGCGATTGCCAGGGCAAATTAATCATTAATCATTAAACACGCTTGCTTTTAAACCATGTGTAATATTTACAAAGGTACACTCACCAGAGGTCCCCTGTGTGCCCTCAGGGTCTGGGAGCACGCCTTGGGTGAGTTCGGGGGTTACTGGTTCCAGGTCCAGGGTGATAAACATATCCTGGCTGTTGGGGAAACCAGTTTCTCCGCTTCCTTGCGGCTGTGAGCTATCTACATTTTCTCCATCCTCATCTTCCTCGTACCCCGAACCCGCTTCCCTGTGTGTTTCTCCAGTGAAGGAGTCATTGCACACGTTTGGGGTAGTGGTGGCTGCACCCCCTAGAATGGCATGCAGCTCCGCGTAGAAGCGGCATGTTTGCGGCTCTGCCCCGGACCTTCCGTTTGCTTCTCTGGCTTTGTGGTAGGCTTGCCGTAGCTCCTTAATTTTCACGCGGCACTGCTGTTATGGCCTCTGTCCTTCATGGCCTTGGAGACCTTTTCTAATATTTTGCCATTTCGTTTACTGCTTCGGAGTTCAGCCAGCAGTGATTCGTCTCCCCATATGGCGAGCAGATCCCGTACCTCCCGTTCTGTCCATGCTGGAGCTCTTTTGCGATCCTGGGACTCCATCACGGTTACCTGTGCTGATGAGCTCTGCGTGGTCACCTGTGCTCTCCACACTGAGCAAACAGGAAATGAAATTCAAACGTTCGCGGGGCTTTTCCTGTCTACCTGGCCAGTGCATCTGAGTTGAGAGTGCTGTCCAGAGCGGTCACAATGAAGCACTGTGGGATAGCTCCCGGAGGCCAATAACGTCGAATTCCGTCCACACTACCCCAATTCCGACCCCCTAAGGCCGATTTTATCGCTAATCCCCTCGTCGGAGGTGGAGTAAAGAAACCGGTTTAAAGGGCCCTTTAAGTCGAAAGAAAGGGCTTCGTCGTGTGAACGTGTCCAGGCTTAATTCGATTTAACGCGGCTAAAGTCGACCTAAACTCGTAGTGTAGACCAGGCCTAAAACCCAAGCTGTCTGTTATTATCAGGGAAGCGAAAGCAGAGCTGGAACAAGAGGCCTGACCTTTTCCTTCCTCAAGCTGACACATTTTCAGCTCCCAGGGCTGTTGACCTGAAGGTCCCTCCCCACCAGTGGTCATTAGCAGAGAAGATGACTGGAAATTCCACTATGCTTCAGTGGGCCCTTGGTGGATGACAGGGTCAAGAACCCCACCCCACCCCACCTCTGCATCAGCCTGTGTTATGCAGGTCAGGCTGGGGATCAAAATGGACCCTTCTTCTGGTCTATCAATCTATGGATTCTGGGCTGGGGGAGATTCCCAGCTTTTGACAAGAGGCCTTAGATCTCTCAGACCCTAGTCCTTACTGCGGTAGCCCTATAGTTTGCGGGACTAAGTCAACCCTATTAGCATCTTTATCATTCAACAGCTGAAGGGAGGGTATTATGCAAGTGCACGAGGGAAACCAGGCAGCCCTTGCCGATGGGGGCAGCCGGTAAATATGTGGCCGACATCTTCTTATTGGTCACAGTAGCAAAGGCGGGAGTCACGAAGGGTGTGATGCAGCCACGTTCCCAACGTAGACCCTGGAAGGACCCTGCTTCAGCAGGGGAAAGCAAAGCTGCAACCAGCAGGCCAACTTTTAGATCCTGGCCAGCATGGACTTTCAAGCTGCAGCCAGGCATAAGAGCCATTGCAGGTTCCTAGCTGTAATTGCTATAGGTAGCGTGTGAGAACAGGGATGAGTAAACGGTATTCTAAGTCAGTTTGCCACCCCAGTTCTCAGTTTGCCACCCCAGTTCTCACTCCTGCTCAGGGAACTTCCTTTCCTGCCCAGCCTCCCCCATGCATGTATCACATCTACCATCTGCAGAAGTTTTCTGGGTTCCCTCACCGTCTTTTCTCAAGATCCGTTTGTATTTTCATGCTTCCCCCCTCACCCGCCAAACTTACTGGCTGCAAGGTAGGAACTTTTTTTCAAATTTTTCTATTCGTAGGTCATTGGGCTACTCTGAATTGATCATGCAAGCCTTGGAGAAAATCAATTTTCGCAGAAACAGTAGTCCTAGAAAAAAGTCCTTTCCAAAACTTTCGCGCTACCAGCTGTGGACAGTCTGATATAAACCAGAGGCGGGTAAAAGACCGTTCTAAAGTTTCCATCTCACAAGGATAGGTGTAAAGATCAAGGGGTTACAACAAAGCTCTACTGTGATGCAAGAAAACAATAGAAAGCGCTGGCCCCAAAATACTACCCAACGTATTCCTCTTCAACCAAATCTGTTGGGGTAGCAAAAATAATTCAATCATTCTCCCCTACCACCCTCCGTTCTTATGTTCAATTTAGAAGGCCTGATTCTGATCTCACTTCCACCATTCAGATGCCAGCATAATGTTGGCATTACACCCAATTTACACCAGTGAGGCTGGAATGAGGCTCGGCCCCTCTGTAACGCTTTCCACAGGCGCTTAGTAATATAGTAAATCAGGCAACTGTATTCAAAGAAGAAACTTCCACTGAGACTATTCCTTTAAGAGAATGAGCGATGTACACTACATAATGGATGCTGAGAAAGCAATTTACAAAGCAAATAAATCAAAGTACATTCATTTTATAATTCGGGCCTCCACATTCAGCCCTCTGGATGATCATAATCAGTCAGATCAATAATTCTGGAAGGAATAAATGAATGCATTTTAAAAGAAAGGAGATCTATGTTTGGAGTGAGTTTCACTGCAGGCATTAGCATTTACAGTAAACATTCAAGTACTGTTCGGGTGAGTAAGTGCTACCATAACACCTATCCACGCTGCAGGACAGTCAGTAAACTTGGAAAGCTCCTGATCGTAGACTAGTCAGATTTGCTTGCCATAAGCATAAAAGATTCCACCCATCGAGAAACCCATGTGCTTTTTAAAAACATAGGCCCTGATCTTGAAAATCTAACCTTTGGGGACTCTCTTCTTGAATTCGATGGGAACTGAGTTTTGGCTGAGTAAGAAAAGCAGAATGAAGCCCTGATTCAGCAAGGTATGTAAGCACCTGATTGAAGGATAAGCATCTGAGTAGGCCCGTGAGCAGGGCCGGCTCCAGGTTTTTTGCCACCCCAAGCATTCCGCCCCTTGAGAAGTGCCGCCCCAAGCACATGCTTGGAACGCTGGTGCCTAGAGCCGGCCCTGCCCGTGAGAGTCAACAGGTGAGATTCTGAGTTGTGCCTCTAAGAGGCACAGCACAGAGGAGGGTGGTGCCTTTCTGATCCCGGGCTGCACCGGGGACTACAGTGGCCCTTGCTGTAATTTAGAAACCCCCGTGGGCCAGTCAAAGTTACAGCAGCCTCCCGGGGCTGACCTATGAGCCACGGCCCTGCCTGGAATCGCTGCACCCTCTGACGCAGCTTTCCCAGCTCTGGCATGGCCTCTACCGCAGAGATGTACGGAGGGTTGCTCAGAGGGCAGCCTTATGGCGCTGCTGGTGGAATCCATCCCAACTGGATCGGTGGCTTGTAGAGCCCCTCTACTCCAGCTGACCGGGAGGGAGAGTTCTGCCCCAGACTAGGATGAAGGACTGGATGACCCCTCGAGACCCCTTCCAGCCATCCAACTTTATGATTCCCTTATGCACAGAACTAGATGTATTTAAAGTTACGTGCCTAAGTGCTTTGCTGAACGCGGACCTCAGATGAACACTGATTTCTAAAAGGGATTCGATAGCTGATCTGATTGTGATACTCTGCCAAGCGGAATAACAAAGAGAAAGCCCCCAGACTATGCTACAGCTAGACAATGTGACAGTCGTCTGACAGCTCTTGTTTTCAGATGACGTATTAATTAGTTTTGCCTCTTTCCGCCCAAGAAGCGAGCACCACGAGGTTGCAGTTTTCTCCAAATCGTGCATGGTTAGAACCTATTCGCTGAAGAGCTGGTGTGAATAAATCTTGGGCTGACATTCGCACAGGAGCGCGTCATTGCAGCATCCAAGCTATTCTGATTGGCCTCTGAGGTCGCAACTAATGTTTCTGTCCCATTATGGGATGAGGGTGACTCTTCAGAGCCGGCTTATGCCGTGAATACTCACCATTATGAATCATCTGCAATATTCCCTGTTCTCATGCGCAGCGTGAGTTAACATAGGCCCCGATTCAGCAAAGCACTCAGGCACATGCTCAGGCAAAGCAGGTGAACAAGCAAGAAAGAAGCATTGTCTAATGGACAGAACACAGGACTGGGCCATAGGTCCGGCCGTCCTTTCCAATCTGGGAGGGGAAAGAAAGGTACTTTGGAGTAGGGGGGAAGGAGACACCCAAAGCCCCTGACATGGAGCAGGAAGAATGGGGGACCCTGGCATAGGGGGAGGGAAAAAGGGGGGTACACAGAGCCCCAGGCATAGAGGAGAGGAGGAAATGGGGGTACACAGAGCGCCAGGCATAGGGGGTTTAATGGAGGACCCTGGTCTGGAGGGGGAAGGGGCTATGTGGGTACACAAAACTCCTAGCATGAGGGAGGTGGGGGTTCCAGGGACTCCCTAAAACAGAGAGGGTTGGGAGGGGGTACTCAGGGAGCTTGTGGGGGAGGAATGGAGAGATGCAAGGAGCCCGGGTGTGCGCATGGAGCTCGGCCGACAGAAGCAACAATGTCTGCATGACCCTCCTGTCTAGACAGTCTGCAAGCTCTTTGGGACAGGGACACACTTTCAGCACAATGGAGCCCCGATCTTAGTCAGCGCCACTTAGGGGCTACCATAACACACAGGATTAATTTACATAATCAGCAGAGCTTTTCATTTTAAGCAAGTTTCATTAACTTCAGCGGGACTTGGAATCATAGAATATCAGGGTTGGAAGAGACCTCAGGAGGTCATCTAGTCCCTGCTCAAAGCAGGACCAACACCAACTCAATCAAGAATGTGCTTAAGGCCCAGATTTTTAAAGGTATTTAGAGACGTTGCTGTGCTCAGCCGTGCAATGCCAAACTGATTTAGAAGCTTAAGTATCATTGCCAAAAGGGATTTAGGCACTTAGAAACCTCAATCCCGCCGACTGTCCACCCTAAATTAGGCACTGCACGGCTGAGCACAGACGGTCCAGGCCTCAGGTGCCAGAATGTGTGCAAAATTGCAAAAACTAGAATGAGCGTGTACTGAAAAGCCAGTTTGCAGCTTTGGTCCAGATCTGCTGAAGATATTCCCATTACACTGGCCCGCCGTGGACTGTCGCTAGATGGACCTGTGACAACTATTAAAATACACGCAAAATCACTGCAGAAACTTAACTGAGAACCCAACCAACCCAATAGCCAGCTAGGGAAGAACAGTAAACGGACAGTGGCCCAGAAAGACCAGAAAAATGAATTTTGTACATTCAGAGTTTACATTTTTAAAAGAAAATCAGATGGAAAATCTATCCCGCTCAATGGCTGTGCGGTAGCAATCTCTCTACCACGAAGAGAACAGAACACACGCACGCACACACGGAGAGAGGCTTAATAACACTGAATTGTCATCGATTGCAATGGCCACCTCAGCTTGCTGGTCTGAAGAGAATAAACGCCCACCGAAGCACACCAAAGATCATTGAAAATGTCTGAATGGCTTTAATGTGAATCCAGTTACTTGAATGAAAAAAGTACCAGAGGAGAGCGGTGGGTTTTTCCCCCCCCTTTCTCCGTTTTTAAGAGTATTTTCTCCCCGTGTCTGTACATCTTGGCTCATCCCTGAGTCATCTTCAGGGTCTCCTCCCCCGCCGCCAAAGTCAAGGTCCCTAAATGGAAAAACTAAGCATAGAGAGACAGCCTCATTGGCAAGAGAAGGTAACATCTGCTGTCGGATGCTGAATCAGTCCTGCCCATAGGAAAACCACAGGGGCAGGGGGTGGATTTCTGCCAGGGGCGACTTGTGGGAGGGGCACAAAGGGTCGTGACCCTCGCCAGGGTGAAGTGCCCCCAGCAGCCAGCCTGGGCGGGGAGAGGAAGGGGGGGGCAGAGATGGAAGGGAAGGGGCAGAGCCAGAACCTCTCCTGGGACACTGCCCGGTGCAGTGAAGCAGCTGCCTGGGATAGCACCGGACTGCAGTAGGCTGCCCCCAACCCAGGCTCAGCTTCTTGGGACAGTGGCCGAGCGAGCCGGAGCCGCCCCCCCTCCCCGTAGGCTCAGAGTTGGCTCCTGTCTCCAGAAGCTGAGCCTGGGCAGATCAGGTCTCAGCGAGAACCCCCAAGCTAGCTCTGTGTCTGACACACACACACACACACACACACACACGCATCCAGCTCGCATGCACACGGACACGTGCAGAGGAGGACCGTGGCTCAGTTAACTCAGATCATGCCACGGTTTTACCTCTTCTCCTGGGATTTAGAGATTTTCTGTATTCATGCTGAGAGCTTTCCATACAGTCGTCTTAGGCATTTCGTCTGAGATGTTTATCTCTGAAGGATCATCCCTGCAACAAATATTATAGGTGTTGATTGGCTCTGGTCCAGCAAAGCACTTAAGCACGTGCTTATCTTTAAGCAGGTGAAGAGTCTGAAGTCAACGAGACTGCCCGTGTGGTTAAAGTGAACCTTGGGCTTAATGCCTTGCTGGATCATTGACCTTAGGAACCAACCCACACAAGTGCTGAGCATCTACTGGGTGCACTGGGAGTTGCAAGCTCCTAAACCATTCGTGGTGATAAAAACACTTCTGCAAATCCTTCTAAATGGGCTGGTGTCAATATGCCAGAACTGCAGCCAGCTGTTGGCTGAGAAAGCTTCTGTGCAAAAACGTGCGGTCCCGCACACTGTTTGCTCACAGTTTCGTTGCCCATTTAGCTAACTTGGGAGTCCTCAACACAAAGGACAAATGGATTGCTTCTTCGGACTGCGTTTGTCTGATAGTCCCAGTCTGGGAGCACCAGAGAGAGGGCTGGTCTCGACAGTGTTTGAAACAGCCTCTTAAAACCAGCACGAAGGAATGTCGGTTACGCTCGGAAGAAGCCGAGTCTGGAGTTTTGAATCCCATATAATGAGTTTCCAGTAAGTGGTGAAGTGATGGCAACATCCTTTAAAGCAGAGGACCATGTCTTGGCTGCTGATGCTGCTAGTGCTGTTCATAACACCTGGGCTGACAGAGCCCAGGGGAGTAGTAGGTAGGAGCCACAATAACGTTACCTAGCTCACACATCACGCTTTCCCTCTGCAGATCTCCCAGCACTTGACAAAAGGAGATCATCACCATTACCCCATTTCCCAGATGGGGAATGGAATCAGTTGACCCAAGGTCAACCAGCAGGCCACTGGCAGAGCCAGGCGTAGAATTCAGGGCTCCCACATCCCAGTTCAGTGCCCTAACCATGGGCAGCACTTCCTCACAAAATGTAAAGGTACCGTAGTTTTCACATCCACCACCAGGTCTTGGCTTCCATAGGTTTTCCCATGAGGAAGGGGCAGGAGCGGTGCCAGGGTTTTTGGCGCCCTAGGTGGGGGTCCTTCCGCACTCCCGGTCGTCGTTGGCAATTCTGCGGCGCGGGGGTCCTTCCGCGCTCCCGGTCTTCGGGGCACTTCGGCGGCGGGTCCCGGAGCAAGTGAAGGACCCACCACAGAATTGCCGCCGAAGACCCGGAGCGCAGAAGGACCCCCCCGCCGCCGAATTGCCGCCAAGGGCAGCAAAATGCCCCCCCCCCAAATCCTTGCACCCTAGGCAACTGCCTAGGTCGCCTAAATGGAAGCACCGGCCTTGGGAAGGGGTGAGACACCTCACCTCACTTTCATTTCAGGACATGTCAGCCACTTGATTCTGCCTAACGGGGGTTGCCAACAAGGAGCAATGGGAAGTCTGGCTATTAAGACTCATGAAAATCCCCTTTCACACCCTTATCATTCTCCTTATGAATAGAGCTGGTCGGAAAAAAGTCGGCAACACAGTTTTCTGTCGGAAAATGCCGTTTCGGCGAAACTGAACTTTTTCGCAAAATCGTATAGATTTTTAGGGGGGGAAAAGCGGGTTGGAAATGTTGAAAGTTCCCATTTTGACATTTTCAGAACACAAAGTTGCCATTTTCATTTCAAAATTACTTTTTGTTTTGAAATTGACTTTATTTTAAAAACCTTTTAAAAAATAAAAAGCATCAAAATTGAAACAAAACATTTTGACTGATCCAACACTATTATTTTTAAATTTTCATTTCACAAGTTTGGCATTTCGTCCCAATAAGGGCTGAAAAAAAATGTGAAATCTTGAAATTTTTCACAGGATGAAAAATCTGTTTTCCAACCAACTCTATTTTATTAACACATCGCTCTCATGAGCGGTTATGAGGGAAGGGAGTGGAATCAGTTCATGTTAGGAACACCACCACAGATGTCTGGAGATTTCTCTTTACACGCTCGATCTGCCTGGGGAGCGCAAAGCTGTGTAACAGCCTTTGTATTTATTGGAATATGAAGGACATTTAAATATGTGGCTGTAGTGGGGCGGCTGCCCCACTCCCTGAGATTATGGGCTGTGGCAGGCCAGTGGGCCTGCGCAGACGCACAGCCAATCAGAGAAGGGCTTACTAGGAGCCAATCAGTGGCATTAGAAGAAAGTCAACCTATTTTTTTTTTTAGTTTAGATTATAATGACTAGGGCTTGGATGTTCAAAGTGCCCAAATCTCATTGAAATTCAACTCCCTTAGCCTGCTGTGAAAATGCCAGCCTAGATCACTAATGCTGAGAAAAGCCTGGGTTGATGGAAATACAGCACATCCATGAAGATACTAGTGGAGCAAAGAATGTGGCAACAAAATATTCATGCTGGGGGATTTCCTTAGTGAATTGTACCTGAAATTGTTATTTCGTCCTGGAACAGTCAAATATTTCGTTTTCCCCAATGGTAACTGCATGACAGTTGCTTCAGCAGCTTCAATCATTTTCTGAGACTCCTGTTTTAAAAAAAAAAAAACAAGTTCTCTCTCTGTTGAGGAAGAAATTAAGGGCGGTCTCACTTGGTTATTTCTGCTGGCCAGGGTACAGATGAAGTAGAACTGTGAGAGCAAAAGCTGTTGGATCTTCCGCTCCAAGTGCAAGTGGCTGTTTTTTACCTTGCCTTCTCTGACATAAATAAATAGCAACATGTATATTTTAAAAAAAACAACCCTACCCAAACAAAACACTCCACGGAACACACAGGATGAGAGAATGAACCACACGTTGTTATGTAAAGCCTCCGTTCAATCTAGTAGAATGCGATTGTAAGATTTGTAACTTTTCAGTCATTGCTAGTATGATCATTAAGTTCTGTAACCTTTTGCAAACTTTGTAACTTTAGTTATTGTTAGCATAGCCTTTTAAGTTCTGTAACTTTTGCAAGCTTTGTAACCTTTTCAGTTACCACTTGTATAAACCTCCAAGCTTTGCAATATTCCATCATGCAATCAGAGAGTGTGAACAAGGGAGTGTGTGTGGGAGATAAGGGAGTGTGAACAAAGGAGTGTATGTGAGTCTGGGCGGAGAGGAACTGCAAGGAAAATAGAGACAGGAGACAGGAGACAAGTGTGTCTGATGTAATCTGCTCTGAGAAGGCAATCATGGGGTGCTGTAAAGAGAAGAAGAACTTGGTATGCATGAAAGGAAGGAGGGCTGGAAATACTTCTCAGGGATGGACACAGAAGGGAAACTCAGTGTACGTGACAGGAGCCGCCCAGTTCCATAAAAGGAAAAAGGCATGCACACAAGCCCGCTGCTTCTTGACCTGCTCGCCGGCCCGGATCCGTGACCGCAGGCAGACACACCAGATCTACTATGCTTCGGCTTCTTGGCTTCCTCTGCTGTCTCCGGTAACTCTCCGGCTGTGTGAGTGTGTGGGTGCATGAGGGTATGAATGTGATGAATGTGTGCATGCATGAATAAGCCCCATCCCTTTTCTGTTTGATCCAACAGCGGCATTTAATAAAAACAATGTAACCCTGGGTTGGTTTCTAGGGAAACTGAGGTAACACATGTGCCCAGATGTTAGCCACATCGCTTAATGCCCGACTGGAAGGCACTGAGATACGACAGTGATGTGTGTGGTATAAGAACTCGTATAGTTTAGTACAGTCATACTCAGACTGAGATTCAGGAGACGCAAGTAGCTCTTCATTGTGTCTCCTGCGGCTCTTTGCAGCACATGATATTAAAACACGGCGTGATTTAACTATTATCCAATCTAAGTTATTCAAGAATCAGGATCCTTTTGCTAGGTCATTAACCAATTGTACTTGGTCAGTCATTTTGCTGATATATATGAATTCATACTACTGTGGCTCTTCTGGGTAATGTTGATCATTAATTTGTGTTCCTGAACCCCTGAGGTCTGGCTATAACTGCTATAGTATATAGTATAGCATAGTTCTGGCCCACCTAGTGTGTTGTATATCCTGCAAAACATTTCAATTTCAATGTAACTGCATTTTCCAAAGGAAAACTGTTCCATTGAAAATTACCAGCCCCTAACCCTCCTGCTTCCAAATACATTACATTGCTCTTTATTTATGATCCTCCAGCCAGGTTTCAATCCATAAACAAAGGGTTATACTGGCAAGTGGAAGTGTTATGAATTCACAGGCGCTGTCTAGCCCGGGACACTCAATGGATATTACCTCTTCTTCCTTGGCTTTATTTTTGGCATCATCCAGTTTTTTCTTCTTGCTTTCTGGCATGAGGTCATCGAGCCAACTGAGCTCCCGCTTCGAGAAGCAGAAATCCATGACTTGCCGGACAAAGACCAGAGCCAAGACCTACATGGATACAAATGAACAGCTAATCAGTTCAAAGAGCCACTTTTCATACTAGAGTTCACCAGTGAAGTCGATTCGGGTATAAACGGGTGAAATGGACCAAGTTGATTATGGTTTCACTCAATTTTCAGATTCAGAACATCTTTTGTTTTCAGGTATTATTGTATCAACCAGGCAAGGTACTAACAAGCTTCAACAGGACTTTATTTTTACAGTGGAAACCTCTTTACCAAGCTGCAGCTGCACCCTCTGTAACTCTCACTCAGCCTCCTCAACTCCTCCCCCCTCCTTCCTGTTTCCTGTCCTTTCAGATTCCCAACAGCCAGTGCTCCCAGTTCTAATAATTACAGCAGCATCTAAACATCACAGGTCTGCATTAATCAACATTCTGCAAACACATTGGGCCCGATCCTCATGTAAAGTGAGGCCCCTTAACAGTGCTCAGGTGATGCACAGGGGCCTTGTCTTCATTAGGGAAAGGTGTGTTTTTAAAATGTGGTGAAATCCTAGTGTAGACAAGGCAAACGATCATTTTAGCAGGCGTTAGCTGGTCGAGTTCAACCCTGGACTCCTGCTCTGGGTTGTCCTCAATCAGCTAACTACAACTGCCTCGTCTACACGGGGATTTTGACATGGTTAGTTCACACGTGTTAAAAAATACATCTTTTTTCCCAGTTTGGACATGGACCCGGAAGCAGGCCCAATACCTGTCCAGTTAACCTAGCAAGCATAACAAAAATGCTGCCCCAGCTCATTCCTAATGGCAGGCGTCAATGAGACCGCTCATGTGAGCAGGGGCGGCTCCAGCACCAGCACACGAAGCGCATGCCTGGGGCGGCAAGCCGCAGGGGGCAGCCTTCAGCGGCATGCCTGCAGGAGGTCCGCCGGTCCCGTGGCTTTGGCGGCAATTCGGCGGTGGGTACCTCCCGCAGGCATGCCGCCGAATCCGCGTTACCAGCGGACCTCCCGCAGGCATGCCGCCGAAGGATGCCTGGCTGCCGTGCTTGGGGCGGCAAAAAACATAGAGCCGCCCCTGCGTGTGAGTAAGGGATATAGACGAGGCCTTTAGGGATCTCTTCTCGTTTGCACCGCACAAAAGAGCCTGAATAGGGAATTATATTGACACTCATTTTACTTTGGCATTGGAGGCCGTAGGGGAAATGAGACTCAGTAAGACCCTTACTAATTCTTGAACAAAACCGCCAATCACACCCTAAAGCAGACGACTGGTGTCTATCGATACAAACCATCCAGCTAGAAAAGAGCAAGAGCTTTACCATCATGGGAAAGACGATGGCAGCAGGAGAAACTTTGATGGCCCAGAGTGAAACGAGGCACGTCAGCTGGATCACGGTGAAGAGATGTACTTTTCGCAAGGGGACGTGCCGTAAGTAGATAAAGTCGGGCTGGTGTTTTGCCGGCATTCCAAACAGCTTCAGGCGATCGAAGAACTGAAAAGACCATGTACAGAAGAGGTTCTGATTACACAGAATTTCAAATGCTGGCCGAGATTTGCATTCAGTAGTTTAAGTTATTAACAGGAAGAGAAATAAAAGAGTCTCCTTTAAAATAACAATCTAGTAGGATGTTGAAAATTACCATATGCAAACCAGCGTGAGTCTTTGTCCCCCCCCAGTGGCTAGATCACGTGTAGAGGTTTGTGATTCTACTACTGCCTGTAAGCTAATGGACGAGGTCCTTTAGCTCAAGGAGTAATAACACCACCATATAACTCTTATACAGCACTTTCCATCAGCAGATCTCAGAACACTTTACACATGGGGAAACTGAGGCACGGGGTGGGCAATGGCTTGCCTAACATCATCCAGAAGGCCAGCGCCAGGAATAGAACCTAGGTCTTGGGAGTCCTAATTCAGTGCGCTATCCACTGCCACACTATCTGGCACACAGCCTTGCGTTACAAAATTACATACCTGAATTCCTCTGAGTGAAGAAACGCCCATGTAAAGGAACACACCATAAAGCACTGGCATCGGGATAAACTGCAAAGAGAACGTAAGTATTGAATATAAACCCGTCTACAGTCAATAACAGCCATTTATCTAAGGCTCGCCCATCATTAAGGCTGACATTTTCCATGCTTCAGCTCTGTTTCGGAATGACTTTTTGGGGAAAGTTACATCAAAAACGATTCGGTCGTTTCTGAGAACGAGGTTAGAGAAAAGTAGGTTCTTTCGCCAATGTTCAAAAGTACTTATCTCAACGCTGCTGAACTCCGTGACATTAAAGAAAAGCCATCCCCATAGTTCACTGTGACTAGCATGCTTCATCTTAGCCCACCGATGACGTTTTGAGGTGAAAACTTGTAAGAAAGTCTGTGCAGCCACTATGGAAGGGTTAGCCTTTATGAAAGCAGTGCATTCTGGGAACCACAGTCAATTGTAACTGGAAGACCAGCAACTGGATGTGGTACTGGTCTGAATATGCTTGATTTCATCCAGTTTTAAAAATTAAAAAAGGGATGAGCCTGGCCCTGGCTGGAAGAAAAAAGGAGTTTGTGGCACATGCTCATGTGCTCCAGGATGATGGCCTAGACATGACCCGAGTCCAGACTCTGGCTCCATGTCTTCATTCAGTTTTAAATCAGTTCCACAGAGGGGAATCCATCCAGGCAGGCTTTCCCCTCCTCAGCACTCTGGGTCTTATGGCTTGCACACACATCCCCATCATCGACACATGCAAATGAGAGGGCTCCTGTGTGCAAAACCCACAGCCAGGCACATGAATCATAGAATCATAGAATAGCAGGCTTGGAAGGGACATCAGGAGGTCATCTAGTCCAAGCCCCTGCTCAAAGCAGGACCAATCCCCAGACAAATAAATTCACATTCACATGGCGCAGGCATGAAAAACACAGGCATAGAAATATACACGCACAAACAGAAGGCCCATTTGGACAACCTGGCTGTATGGGTCTGCCACTTTGTCCATTAACCCTCTTTAAGGGCATGTTTTCACTGCATAAAGCGATGTGTTCTTAACTCGGGTTAAAGGGTAAAGGTTCTTAACTCGGGCTCGCTCAGGTTAAAATAGCAGCGAAGACGCAGCAACTCGGCTTTTAACTCAGGTTAGTAGCTCGAGATAAAGTCTATGGGGAGACTGAGGTTGAACACAAGCTGCTAACGTGAATGAACAGCTGAGTAGACATGTCTTCACTGCTGTTTTAACCAGGGTTAGCTAACCTGAAAACATACCTTTTTTTTTTTTTGCTTCAGTGAAGACATACTCTAAGATGGAAGCCAGTTCTGAGGAAGTGAGTAGGGTGAGCTGCCACTTCTTATGGTAATGCTCCTTGTAATATTTCTTATCACATTATCCCTGGAAATAGGAACCTGGGAGTTGCCAGACTAAATCAGACCTGAGGTCCATCTAATCGGTACCAGATGCACCAGAGGAAGTGCAAGAACCCAGCAATAGGCAAATGTGGGATAATCTGCCCTTCCCTGAAGTCTCACCTTAATAATTAATAGTTAGAGATTGGCTTAAACCCTGCAGCACAAGATTCTTTATCTCTTTTTTCCCTTGAATTATCTGTTATAACTATGGATATTATTGTTATCCATATAAATGTCCAATCCCGCTTTGAATCTTATTAAATTCTTGACCTCAGCAACATCATGTGGCAGTGAGTTCCACAGTCCAATCACAAACACAATATTTCTCCATATATTTATTGTCCCAATGAACTTTGGGTACTTTGTGTCCTGTTACCTTTAACACAGCAGTCATGAAGACGGAACAGCCCATAAGCACAAAGATCATGAGGCCAGTGACCCTTTGCTCTCGTATCCCGAGAAATTTCGGTTGTTCTCCCGGAGCTGAGCAGCCAGACTCTAGTTTAAGGCTGTTCACATGGGTGATGGATAGAACAGTCGCAGCGACAAACCAGGGCAGCCCCATCACGGAGCACACCCCAAGCATTATTGCCACCATCAGAAGGTCCAGGTGGTAGCCACATCCTTTCTGCAAGAAAACAGAATCCAGTGAGACAGGACACAAGCTTCACCCAAAGGGATGATCTTTGAAAACAGATTCATGGGTTGAAATCCTGGTTCACGTTAATGGCCGTTTTGCCATTGACTTCAATAGAGCCAGGATTTCACCCAAAGATATTAAGGCCGGAAGTGACTGTTATGATTAGCTAGTGTAATCTCCTGCACAACACAGGCCATTCACAGAATTTCACTCAGTTATTCCATATCTTGAAGTTGAGCTGGAGCACAGTTTTCAGAAATACAAACTAAACCTTGATGTACGATGCACAAGTTATGTTTTGTAATTAAATGCCATGTAACGATCTGAAAAACACCAATATTAATACAAGAAATAAAGAAGCGCTGAGTTATTTGTGCTCATAAGAATTCTTTCAGAAACAGAGAATTCATCATTTTTATCCAGAAAAGTTCCAGCAGGAAGATTTTATGGTTTAATAAAGTGCCTTGGAAAACGAACATCCTTCAAGTCTATAACTGTCCAGTCGTGTAGAAATTAACTTTTAAGTAGAGTTTGGTGGGAAAACATTTTAATTCTTTGATAAAAATGAAAAACACTCAAGTTTGTTGACATTGTTCTTGAAAAATTGTCCAAAAAAATCTCTTTAGCTTTTGGAAACTGAAAACCAATAACAAAAATTAGGCTTTTTTAATATGAAAACCTGGAAATTATCAACAAAACCAGATTTTTTTTTTTGGTAGAAATTTCCATTTAATCAGAAAGCTATTTTTCATCAGAAAAATTTCAACCGGTTTTATTTTTAATCAACTAAGAGAAAGCTATAGTATGAGTTGCTTTGTGGTGTGTCAAACTAATTAATTCCCCAGTCACTGATGGTAATACAAACCTCTCCTCAATATTTTGGTTTTAGGCTAATTTATTTGTTAGGAAGATCATTGGCCGAATTCTCTGTTGCTCTGCTCCATGTGTAGTCATTTAGGGCCTAATTCAGGAAAGCAATTAAGCAATTGTTTAAAGTTAAGCATGTGCTTAAGTCAGGGCCTTGCAAAGTGAGTGCAAAGCTCCGATGTGGAAGCATGTCACGCTCACTTTGCACAGGGGGTAAATGACGCAAGGTTCAGAGTAATGGAGAATCAGGTCTCTTCATCCACTCCTAAAACACTGTTACCTTGAGTTTATGCTCCTTTCTGTTTATGATAACAGCAGTGATTTGCTGGTCCATGAATATCAAGATGGTGCAGAGGAGAGCTGGGATGAGAGCTGCTAACACCGTCCACCAGGGATTGGGTCCTATCGGGCTAATAATCCACCCACGGTCATCTCTTGTCGGCTACGGCAAAATACACACACACAGCATAATAAAAGCCATTTATTGAAGCAATTGTACCATCCATTCTCAGTCATCTTTCTATCTATGTACTTATCTGGCTCCCATCTCCACAGTACCTGAGGGCCTCAGTCTTGAATGTATTTATCCTCACAACACCCCTGCAAGTTAGGGCAGTGCTACTGTCCTCATTTTACAGATGAGGAACATGTTACTAAAGAGAACATTTTCTAAAGCTTCCAAAGGATTTAGGAGCCTATGTCCCATTTTTTCCCAAAGTAAAATATCCCATTGATTTAGGCTCCTAAGATCCTTGAAGGGGTATGCCTTACTCTCATTGATTTCAATGGGAGTTAAGTGCTTAAGTATCTTTAAGGATCTAGGCCTAAGTGCCTAAGTCACTTCTAAAAACAGAACAACCCCCAAGCCACTCGGGGGCTTTTGAAAATTCCACCCTGAGAGTTGAAGAGGCTTTCCAAGGTCACCCAGGGATACAGTGACAAAATCAGGACAGAGCTCGCATCTCCTGAGTCCCACTCCTCACTGTTCCAAGCACGAGATCCCACAGCTAGGAATTGGATCCAGGAGTCCTGTCTCTCGCTGCTTTAATCACTAATCCACACTCCCCATCCAGAAATGGGAATAGAACCCAGGAGTCCTGACTTCTAGTCTGCCATCCTCCATCCACTAAAGCATGCTGCCTTTCACAACATACAATGTCATTACAAATGTGGATTGTTCAGTGAACCCAAATCTGTTACACCATTTGCTTACCTTGAAGACACCGGGAACCTGTAGCTTTGGTGATGGGACTCCAATTAAGAAATCAAAAGTCACCATAGTGACGATAGTTAAGAAAACAGCAAAGTCACTTATCATGGCTCGTACCTGGTATGAGAAATTAAAGAAGCATTTGGCATTAGTAAGGCTGCGAGTTTGTCACAGAGGTCATGGAAATCCGATTCCGTGACATTCTGGGACCTCCGTGGCTGCTGCTGGGGTAGAATCATAGAGTCATCGAATATCAGGGTTGGAAGGGACCTCAGGAGGTCATCTAGTCCAACCCCCTACTCAAAGGTAGTCTCGGACCACAGGCCCCCCCAGCAGCAGCAGGAGTTTGGGTGCATGTGGGAGGGGGCTAAGGGTTGGGGCACAGGACGGGGTGAGGGCTCTGGGCGGCACTTACCTTGGGGGGCTCTCCAGAAGCGGCGACATGTCCCTCCCTCAGCTCCTACCTCCACGTGCTGCCTCTGCCCACAGGCAGTGCCCCCACAGCTCCCATTGGCTGTGGTTCCTGGCCAATGGGAGCTGCGGAGCCAGCACTAGGGGCAGTGCGCGGAGCTAGGAACTGAGGGAAGGACATGTCACCACTTCCGAGGAGCCGGGTGGGAAGCCTAGGGTGACCAGATGAGAGGAAGAAAATATCGGGACACATGGGGGGCGGGGAAGGGTCGGCAGCGGAGCAAAAAAAAGCATGAAGCGGAGTGCTGCGAAATATTGGGACAGAGACGCGGGACAAACGCCTAAATATCGGGACAGTCCCGATTTTATCGGGACGTCTGGTCACCCTAGGGAAGCCTGCCAGCCCTGCCAACCCCCAGCCCAGCTCCAGTGGGGGTCCTGGGCTGCTCTCCCCCGAGCACCTGTGGCGCCCCCGGGCCGACCCCCCATTAAGATTTAGTCAGGGGTATACAGTACAAGTCATGGACAGGTCATGGGCTGTGAATTTTTGTTTACTGCCCATGACCAGTTCATTACTTTTACTAAAAATACCCATGACTAAAATGTAGCCTTAGGCATTAGTAAACTGTCAAAACAAAACAATGGACAGTCCAGTCAAAGGCAAATGATCTTCCCATTGAAATTCTTTCCCTTTTTATTGTTCAACGTAATGTTAATTTTTAGCAAACAGCCAGATTCAAACATACTTTTTCATACAAGATTCTACCATTCAGAATTGTTTTTAAATCCCTGGATTCTTCCCTTTAGAAACATATCAATATCTACAGTCAATTCCAATAGTTCTATTACTTTATCCATATTACTGCATTCTCAATTTAGCAATATTGGTATTAGTCCAAATTGTTCAGGTGCCTGGGAGTGCATGCAATGGGGTTTGTGGGCACTGGCTAGATTCCACATTGTGGGCACTGGCTAGATCTCATTAGACAAGGATCATTATAAATATATCACATATATATCCTGATATGCCGGAATCATGCCATGACATCTGCTTCAGTACATGGAGAATTTGATGAGATTTCCACTACAGCTGTTTAAAAAATGTTTCCGCCCCCCTCCCCCGGGGAAAATGTTGGTGGTCAGACAAAATATTTCAGGCAAAATCCAAAATATTTGAATTTTGAAATGCTGCCATGATGCTTCATGGGAGATGTAGTTCAGGTGCCTCAAGCTCTCATTCTCCTCTATAGTCTGGGCTCCCACCTCAAACTACATCTCCCAGGATGCACTCTGATCTTCCCTCTTGTAAGGGGAGGCAGTGTATCATGGGAGTCCTTGGCCGTGGTGCATCATGGGTGATGTAGCCTACCTGGGAAACCCAGACCATAGTGGAGGATGGGGACATGAGAGCAATGAACTATAGTTCTCATGAAGGACCATGGCAAAATTTCTGACCAGTCCTAATTTCCTCTCAGCCTTGGAATTTATAGCAATATACACTAATAAGAGCTACCATGAAATACTGGTCTTTCAGGAAAGAGAGGGTTGGCAGTTAGCCACCATCTTCTACCTACTTTTGTTGGGAAATAGTGGCTGGTTTTAAACATCTTCAGTGCGCCAGACATGATGAAGGTGGTGAAGAAGAGAATGCAAGACCAGAAGAGGACATCTGGCGTGTAGGGGCCATGGTGCCCACAGGCGGGTCCAGTAAATTCTCCATGCATTTTCCGACATTCCTGGAGAAACAGGTAATCAAGACACCACCATAAACACACACAATGCCCGTGATACACCACAAATGTGATGTGACATCTCAAAAAAGAGGCTCTTTAAAGGCCTTAGTATCTGCATAGTCTGAAGACAGCATTCAGAGCTAAATCCTGCTATTCTTACATAGGCCAAACTCCCACTGACTACGATGCGCCTTTGGCTGACAGCGTATGGCTTTAATATGCATTAGGTAGCAACGTGTAGGAATGATCAGAAGGGCTGTGATGATTCATGGATATTAACACCCTCTTGTTACAAGTGTTGGTTGCTAACTTTTTTCATTCATAGATTTGAAGCCCTGAAGGGACATTTAGATCATCTAGTAAGACCTCTGATCCTCTAACTCTGAACTTGACAGGAGTAAACTATTAGTTACTTAAACTGCAATCACTTAACAGATGAGAGTCGTCGCTTGGGGTCATGTTTTCAAAAGTGTTCATTACGCTACGGTTCCTGTCATGACACGTAGGCAGGGCCGGTGCAAGGAAGTTTCGCGCCCTAGGCGAAACTTCCACCTTGCGCCCCCCCAGCCCTGCGGCAGCTCCCTGCCCCCCCCCTCCGCCCTGAGGCACCCCCCCCAGGGAGCCGTGCAGCAGCTCCCCACCCCAGCTCACCTCTGCTCCGCCTCCTCCCCGAGCACACCGCCCCCGCTCTAATTCTCCTCCCAGGCTTGCGGCCCAACAGCTGATTGGCGCTGCAAGCCTGGGAGGTGGGAGAAGTGGAGCTGCGACCGCGCGCTCAGGGAGGAACGCTGTAAAAAAAAAATTGGGGGCACCGCTTTTTGGCGCCCCCAAATCTTGGCGCCCTAGGCAACCGCCTAGTTCACCTTAATGGTAGCACCGGCCCTGCACGTAGGGCCAGATTTTCAAAACAGCTCAGCACCCAATCTGCTGACTAAAGCTGGTCAGAAAATAGATTTTCTGTCCTGTGAAACATTTTTGAATGTTGAAAAAAAAAATTGTTCCAAATCATGACAAGAAGCCAAAAATTTCAAAATTTTTGGCAAAAGGAGATTCTTAAAAAAAATTATTTTGTGGGGGGTCATTCGAAACGTTCAATAAATTTGAAATGTTTTGTTTCGATTTTGAGCACTTTTTAAAATGTATTTTTATTTTTTATACAAAATAAAGTATGTTTCAAAATGAAAAATAAATTTGAAACAAACAAACAAAAAAACCTTTTTGTTCCAAATATATCAAAATGGGACATTTCAATGTGTTCTAAATGTTTTTTTCTTTTTTCTTTTTAAGTGAAATTTTACTGCCAATATAATTTCGCAGAAAATTTAAGTTGCATCAAAGTGGAATTTTCAGATAGAAAACTGTTTGGACAAAATTTTTCCGACCAGCTGTAGTGTTCACCTCTTTTGACAATCTCTTCCTAATCATTGGCATGCTTATGCTTTGTCACTTATTAACATTGGGTAACCAAGAACTCATCTAACACGACACTTACCTGAATCGTTGCACTAATGACATAATTTGTGCAAACATTGTAAGACAAGCTGTTTACTAATGGAAAAACAGTAATGGAAATGTAATGGAAAAACAGCTGAGAGCATTACAGCCCTGCCAACGTGCATGTGATCTTAACAGAGTGGAAACGACACCGGCTTTATTTAAAAACTACCCCCTACCAAAAAATGCACTAATGCTTTACATCACAAATGGCTAGCAGAATACGGGCTATATTGTGGTCGCCCTATAGGGTGCGCTAGAGTGCTGAAAGGGCAGGGAGCGCTCACGCACAAAGCAGCTGCAATCTGTCAACTACTGCTTCAAGGAAATTGGGAGTAGGCAAAAAGGCACAACATTGCTCCAGGTCCCACAGGAAGCTAGCTAGGAATCATCCCCTGCTAGCAGCAGCAGGCTACCGAGCCAACATTAGAGAAAGTGCAGGCTGTATAGCTACAGAACAGGTGCAATCCCTGCTGCTCCTGAGTGTGTTGCAGTGGTTTGAGTATTGGCCTGCTAAACCCAGGGTTGTGAGTTCAATCCTTGAGGAGACCACTTAGGGATCTGGGGCAAAAATCAGTATGTGGTCCTGCTAGTGAAGACAGGGGCTGGACTGGATGACCTTCCAGCTCTATGAGATAGGTATATCTCCATATATATTATTGCAAGTCTTGTGATTTTTTTTGCTCACGGTTTTTAAGCCTAACTCATGATTTCAGGGGGCTGGACTCACAATTGCTCACCATTTGGGGTTGGCTGTACGGGCACTATCCCTCCTGATACATTGTGCCTGCCCAGGGCAGTCATACTCTTCAGATTCGCTTGCTCAGACAGGGCTCCTCCCACCTCCTCTCCCAGCTCTGACCTGGCTCACAGAGGTGCGGGCTTAGACATTCCTAGTAAAATGCATTTAAACTGGCAGCTACCAATGGAGATGCCTGTTCGCTGCACAGTGGCCGTCGAACAAGCATGGGGTGATGTGACGGGGCAGCCCCACCCCGCACTGGCCCCAGCGACGTCAGACCAGTAGCTCTGACAGAGGAAGTCCCGCCCCGTTCGTACTGGGCATGCTCCAGATGCTCACTGAGTATAAAAGGAGGGAACTCAGCTCAGTCGGGGCTGGTGGCCGCAGGGGAAGGACCCAACTGGGAAGCTCCTGCAGAGGACCAGCCGACGCTCTTGAAGCTGCCAGGAACAGAGGCTTTTATAGGCCGGCACGAACCCCTACTGCGGGAGGAACCAGAGGAGGCGACGGATCCGGAGACTCACGGAGAACCCTGGGATCCGTGGGAGACCCCAACTCCCCAGCCGGTAGGGAGCGACCCGGGGGAGGTGACGGACTGGTACCTTGACCCAGGTAAGCCTCAGCGTGTTTCGGTAGGACCCCCCCGCTGAGCCAGTAGTAAGGTCCTACGGCCCTGCAACCAGGGGCGCTTACGTGGACTTTGGCCATTCGGCCGTGCTGCCCTGCAACCAGGGGCGCTTATATGGACTCTGGCCACTAGGCCATGCTACCCTGCAACCAGGGGCGCTTATATGGACTTTGGCCATTAGGCCGTGCTACCCTGCGACAAGGGTTGATCCTATGGACTCTGGCCACTAGGCCGTGCTGCCCTGTAAGGAGGGGCGTGGACCTCACAGGTGAGTTAGGGTGCATTAAGGAGGGAATAGGCAGCAGGTTTAAAACAAACAAAAGGAAGTATTACTTTACACAATGCACAGTCAACCTGTGCAACTCGCTGCCAGGGGATGTTGTGAAGGCCAAAAGTATAACAGGGCTAAAAACAGAATTAGATAATTAGATAAATTCATGAAGGATAGGTCCATCAATGGCTATTAGCCAAGATGGTCAGGGATGCAATCCCTAGCCTTTGACTGCCAGAATCTGGGACTGGACAATAAATATGACTCACTCAATGACTGCCTGTTCTGGTCATTCCCTCTGGGGCACCTGGCATTGGCCACTGTCGGAAGCCGGGATACAGGGCTAGAGGGACCACTGCTCTCACCCAGCATGGCCATTCTTATGAATAGAGAACAAAACCCAACGTCACGCTGAACTGTAAATCAACAGCACATCCTCAGCTTAAACTGTGAGTGCTGCTTTCATCTCGAGAAACCGCACAGAAAAAGGAAGCGTTCAGGGAAGGCGAGAGAGGTATGGAAAGGAGGGTTAACTCAATGATAATGATGGAAGGAGAGGTAAGTTCTCATGGAAAAACCCACAGGAAGTGATCGGGAGATTTTGGGAAAAGACCTCTTTATGTTCCACACAGGGTCCCCGATTCCATTAAAGGACTTAAGCACACACCTAGCTTTAAGCAGTTCCCCACCTCAAATGCTTAAAGTTAGGCACATGCTTAAGCACATTACTGAATCAGAGTCCTGGGCTTGGAGAAATTAGGCCCCAAATCAGGAAAACACTTGTACACGTTCTTAACTTTAAGCATGCGCTTATGTCCCATTGACTTCAACGAGACATAAGTGTGGACTTAGAGACGAGCACAGGATTGCTTTCCTGAACAGAGATGCTTTCCTAAACCAGGGGCATAGGCAGGCTGCATTTACTACTTGGGTCTTTGCACCTCCCCGGGCCAAGAGAATGCTGGTCCCAAGCATTTAAACTAGAGCTGGTAAGGAAATTTTTGACAAAGTGTTTTTCCATCAGAAAATGCCAACTCGTCAAAACTGTCATTTTTGGTAGGAAGGGGTTAGTTTTGGCAACATTTTCACAGAACCTGGATGGGATGTCCGGGGAGTGACCTCTGAATAGCCAATAGACTAGGGCACTCAGCTGAGGGATAGACAGAGCAAGGACTTGAACCTGTGCCAGGTAAACAGCCTAACCACCAGGCTAGAGTCAGTCTCCCTCTGCCCCGCTATTTTCTGGTGGAATGTTTTATTTATACAAAGTGCAGCAGCCCCAACAGGAGAGATTCTGACAATATATTCCAGCTGTTATGACACTCCCCTGGAGACCCAGGTTCAAGTCTCTCCTCCATATCAGATAGAACAGGGCTCCGGTAGGCCAGGTGAGTGCTCTAACCACCAAGCTATTCAGGGCAGGCCTTAGACTCTGACACACACACACTCTCTCTCTCTCTCTCTCTCTCTCTTTCTCTCTCTCTCTCTCTCTCTCTCTCTCCTCTTGTATTCACAGGAAATGGTGAAAGGTTTCCGTTTCATTGCACATTGCGGTGAAAACAAATGCTGAAACTTTGACATTTTTTGCAAAACAGAATTCCTGTTTGCCAGCCAGCCCTAATTTTAAACTCACACGAATCTGAACTGTATTATTTCTATTACAGTAGTTCTAGTACAGTTGGAGGCCTGGGATAACTTAGGGGCCTTAGGTAACAATTAGCAGCATGAAAAGGCAGAGCTAACATTAGCAGGAGTGTGACACGATGGTTATTTGGACCATGATGCTCTTCCGCTCCATTTTGATCTATATAGGGTGACCACACTGCAAGTGTGAAAAATCCGGACAGAGGGTGATGGGTAATAGGCACCTATAGAAGGCAAAGCCCCAAATATCAGGATTGTCTGGACATCTGGTCACCCAAGATCTGTAATATACCACAGCTAAGAGCACAGGGGCCCATGCACTTACACTGACAGAGAGGTTCGCCCACTCAATCACAGAAGGGACAATCTTCTTGTCGCTCCAGAACTGTAGGGTTTGATTGCTGGGATTGTCAGGAGCGGCACACTTACAGCTAAGAGCAAAGAAAACATATTAGGGTTAAAGTACCAAAAGAGGGGAACTCCTCAGCGATAACAGAACCTCGTTGCGCAATAATTATACTTGGCTTTTCATTTGGGGGGAGGATATGCTGTATTCTTCAGGATTAAGCACAAAAAGGTTTAAGAGCAAAACTGAGCTCAGGCCGAGTTACAGAGGCACACCCAGCACCTCCAAAGCGAAATATGTACCGTTATCCACACTGTGCAGATGGGGAAACTGAGGCAGAGAGCGGGGCAGGGACTTGTTCAAGGGCTCCTGAACGCAGGTGTCCTGACTCCCTGCTCAGTGCCCGAACCACTAGATCATTAAAATGCTCTCAAAGTACATAGCAAAATGCCAGTGGTTTCTAGGTGCTGGTGGATTCCCTGTTCAAAAGTTCCCAAATCTTTGTGGCACATCTCTGCGCTTTACCACTGAACAGTCACACATTATGTTAGCTGGAGTTCAAGAAGTCCCTGCATTAAGACCCGATTCAGCAAAGTACTTAAGCATGTGCTTAAATTCGACTCCTGACACGTCTATGGCCTTCACCATCATATCTGAGCATCCTACAATCATGGTGGATTTGATCCTCCCAACTCCCCCGCGGACAGAAAAGAATTCTTACAGGCACATTAAGTGATTTGCCCAGGGCCACACAGAAAGCCTGATGCAGAGGGCTTGTCGACAGCTATTCCAGAAAAAGGCAGGATGTGTCTTCAAAGCAGAATAGCTATTCCTGAATAACACCATGTATGGACACTTGTTCTGGATTTTTCTTAATCCACTTCCGAAGTGGATTCTGGAATAAGAATGTCCACACAGGGAGCTATTCAGGAGTAGCTGGCAACTGAAGTTGGGTCTCATGAACCCCAGCCCATTGTTCTATCCACTAGATCCTAATTTTTACTAAACAGTAATAAGTCACCAGGACCAGATGGGATTCACCCAAGAGTTCTGAAGGAACTCAAATGTGAAATTGCAGAACTACTAACTGTCGTTTGTAACCTATCATTTAAATCAGCTTCTGTACCAAATGACTGGAGGATAGCTAATGTGACGCTAATTTTTAAAAAGAGCTCCAGAGGTGACCCTGGCAATTACAGGCCAATAAGCCTGACTGCAGTACCGGGCAAACTGGTTGAAACTATAGTAAAGAACAAAATTGTCAGACACATAGATGAACATAATTTGTTGGGGAATAGTCAACATGGTTTTTCAAAGGGAAATCATGCCTCGCCAATCTACTAGAATTCTTTGAGTGGGTCAATAAGCATGTGGACAAGGGGGATCCAGTGGATATAGTGCATTTAGATTTTCAGAAAGCCTTTGACAAGGTCCCTCACCAAAGGCTCTTAAGCAAAGTAAGCAGTCATGGGATAAAAGGGAAGGTCCTCTCATGGACTGGTAATTGGTTAAAAGATAGGAAACAAAGGGTAGGAATAAATGGTCAGTTTTCAGAATAGAGAGAGATAAACAGTGGTCTGTACTGGGCCCAGTCCTATTTAACATATTCATAAATGATCTGGAGAAAGGGGTAAACAGTGAGGTGGCAAAATTTGCAGATGATATAAAAGTACTCTGAAACCTGTCAAGATAGTTAAGTCCCAGGCAGACTGCGAAGAACTACAAAAGGATCTCTCAAAACTGGGTGACTGGGCAACAAAATAGCAGATGAAATTCAGTGGTGATAAATGCAAAGTAATGGGATTATGTTTTCCAATGTGCAACTATACATATAAAATGATGGGGTCTAAATTAGCTGTTACCACTCAAGAAAGAGATCTTGGAATCATTGAGGATAGTTCTCTGAAATCATCCACTCAGTGTGCAGCGGCAGTCAAAAAAGCGAACAGAATGTTGGGAATCAATGTTGGGATAAATAATAAGACAAAAAATATCATATTGCCTCTATATAAATCCGTGGTATGCCCACATCTTGAATACTGCGTGCAGATGTGGTAGCCCCATCTCAAAAAAGATATATTGGAATTGGAAAATGTTCAGAAAGGGGCAAAAAAATATAATTAGGGGTATGGAACGACTTCCATATGAGGAGAGATTAATAAGACTGGGACTTTTCAGCTTGGAAAAGAGACGACTAAGGGGGGATATGATAGAGGTCTATAAAATCATAACTGGTGTGGAGAAAGTAAATAATGAAGTGCTATTTACTCCTTCTCATAACACAAGAACTAGGGGACACCAAATGAAATTAATAGGCAGCAGGTTAAAACAAACAAAAGGAAGCATTTTTTCACACAACGCAGAGTCAACCTGTGGAACTCCTTGCCAGAGGATGTTGTGAAGGCCTAGACTATAACAGGGTTCAAAAAAGAACTAGATAAATTCATGGAGAATAGGTCCATCAATAGCTATTAGCCAGGATGGGCAGGGATGGTGTCCCTAGCCTCTGTTTGCCAGAAACTGGGAATGGGCGACAGGGAATGGATCACTTGATGATTACCTGTTCTGTTCGTTCCCTCTGGGGCACCTGGCATTGGCTGCTGATACTGGGCTAGATGGACCTTTGGTCTGACCCAGTATGGCCATTGTTATGGTTCTTATCCATGGACCAGTGCCGGTCCCCGAGATCTCCCTGACAGAACTTAGGAAGGCAACAAGCTGGTCCCTGTTATCAAAAAGGCTGAGAAACACTGCGCTAGATCATCTTCCTCTAAGCACGTGTTTAAATCCATTCTTATTCAGCAAGGTGCTGCAGTCCTGCTGACGTCAAAGGGAATTAAACATGTGCTTAAGTACTTTGCTAAACAGGGATGGGCTTAGGCGCATACTTTGCTGAATCAGCATCTTACTGTCCTGTTTGATGAGAGTAGCTTTAGAAAAGAAAAGGAAAAAAAAAAAAAACCAAGATGAACTCACTAGTAGAAGGTAAGGTGGTCGAGTTGGCTGTGCATGTGGATGGGGTAGGTCACCCCTAGCTTAATCAGTTTCTCTAGCGCTTCGTAGATGAAAATGATACAGATCAGAGAAGCAAATGCTTCTTCAGTAAAGCGAGTGATGTAGCATACTAGGGAGCTGGAGTCTGTTGCCACAAGGACGATGCACAGGAAAGCGGTCCACAGTCCAATGCTCGTTCTCAGGGAAAGGTAGGAGAGTGAGTAGTCTCTGCAAAAAGAAGCCAGGAACAAGGGCCAAAGGTCAGAATAAACAAACAGGTGCACAGTTTTCAGTGAATGGCACAGGAAATTGGGAAGGATTTTATTCATGCATTAAGACTCTTATGAGGACCAATTAAGTGCATCACTGCTCTCCAGGCGAACTACCACCAATCAAGGGTGTAGACCAGGCAGAGAAGAGCTCAAATCTATTATTATTATTATTAATCAACCTAGCAGTGGCCCAATTAAGCCAGGCACTGTACACTTCTATATTAAAATTTCAGTCCTTGCCCTTAAGAGCTCACAGTCTTCAAACACACACATGCATAACATTAAGAATGTATAATCCTTAAATTCGATGGGACTAGTTACTATGGCTGGTAGGAAATTTTCCATCCAAAAAAAAATTTCTAGAGAAACTATCAATAGAAATTGGTTTTTTTTTTGGATGGAAAATTTCCTACCAGCCACAGTAACTAGTCCCATTGAATTTAAGGATTATACATTCGGATTTCCAATTAATTATTTTTTTAATGAAAGTGTCTGCTTTCTGCAGAAAAACTAAATGCTTGGAAACCAAAATATTTCAGCCAAAAATGAAATATTTCACTTTGTGGACAAAGTTTTTCAGTATTCAAATTTCTACCCAAAAATCAGTATTCTCTATGGGGGGGAGGGAACCACTTTTTCCATCAGCTCTATTAGTTATATGCTTAAAGTTAAGCATGTGCATAAGTATTTCCAGGATCCAGACCTAAAAGACAGGACATAAGAAGTGGAAGAGACAAGCATTTGGGGATGGGGGCTAGGAACTTGAGAATGTGCATAACTTTAAGCATATGAGCAACACATTAATGGCTCATGAAAGTCAGTGTATTGTTCACTGTTCCAATTTTTATTAAATCTATTCACACTATTCCAGTCTTACACCATCACTCATGAAAGCAGCAATGTTTTATTTGCAAGGAGGAAATAAAACTGCATCTTACATTTGCTTTTTTTTTTTAATACACATTTTCCCTGCTATTCTTTTAATCTGCCACCTGGCCACACGCATCAATTCTGTACATTCTAAAGAGCACACGGCCTTACTTGCAGAACTTGAACAAAATCTTTTCAAACACCAGCACCGGTCCAGTGCTTCCTAAGATAGTGAGGGGTTGTCCAGCGAACAGAGAGTACACAACTCCAGTCATCGAGGCACCAAATAAGGATTCTATTGCGCTCTGAAGTTAAAAACAAACAAGCAAGCAACAGATAAATGTTCCTCCATCTTTAAGTTTTATACACATTGGGGCTGAATCTCATTTAGGTGGGCGTAAACTATATTCACACCAGTTTAAGCTGAGTATACGCTGCCAGAGCGATGTACAGGACCTTAATGGAGAATTCATGCGATTATTTTCAAAAGAGACTAACACCTGGCCAGATTTTTAATGGGAATCTGGCACCCAAATCCCTTAGTTGATTTGAAAATCCCAATTTGCGTCTCTTTGCTTGCATTTTACGTGACTAAACAGCAATAAGCATATGGATGTAGTACTAAGGGACTTTAGTCAGTGACCGAGGAGATCCTTCCCAGTCCTATATTCCTTTTGATGGAACTAAATACGCTGCCTCAGTTTTCCCATATGTACAATGGAGATAATGAGAACGCCCTCTTTTGTAAAGCACTTTGAGAGCTACTGATGAAAAGTGCCAGATAAGAGCTAGGGATGAGTATTGTTTATGGATTGCAATGTATTGGATTTAGTGAGTAAAATCTGCAAATGCCTCTTCCTTCCTTAAGATTTTATACCATTTTGGGGGTTCTGGACTCCAGCCCACGACTGCAAAATGCTGCCATATAAAAGAACACGTGCACAGTGCTGAATGAAAGTGCCGTGGGCTCATGGCACACTCTTGCCACCTTTACATAAATACACAACCTGTGGGGGTGTGGGGAGATAGTCACACTGGCAAAGACAAGCTGAGGAGTTGTACGGTCTAACGCAGCGCAATGGGAAACCAAATTACTAGAGACTTTGGACTTGTGCTCACAGCGGCTAGCTCCTGCTGCCCCTCCTATTGCAACAGCTACACTCGATTTTAGCACACTAGCTCAATTGGAGCTAGCACGGATATACCTCCTCCAGCTAGAATCTACACCTCCAGCTCCAAATAAGTGTAGATGTACCCTGAGAGTTTTACACAGACACCCATCACCTTCTATCTATGCCTCCCATCCTACCTACGGCAGGATCTTAATTTTAAATAGCAATCACTCCACCAGGTTAGTGTTATTCACCTATCCAAACGGAGCGGGCTGCCCCGTGAAATAACAGCTTTGAAAATGTAACCTTGAAAGCTACACTTTGTTAGCCTGCCCGAAGCATAAGCAGCACACGCCATGGAATGCCATGGGGCAGAGGCTTTGCGGATGTGAATTAATATAGTTCCACGAAATCAGTCAGTGTTGCCAACTCTCATGAGTTTATCACGAGCCTCATGATATTTGGTGGGGTTTCTTAAAGCCCCAGCTCCCGGAGTCAAGTGATTACACCAGAATCTCAGCTTTCATTTAAACAAAAATTAAATTCCTAGACTGCCTGGTTGTGGAGAAAACCTGCCCCTTAAAGGCTCAACTAGCAGAAGGCAAATCAATAGAACTCAAAACATATTAGCAGCAGTGAAATTCAATGCCGATTGCTCTTGGTGTTCTCTGATGTAGCTTGTTCTCCTGGGAATCATACATTATGCATTAGAAAAAAAAAATTCTTACTATTTGTCCATCGGTCGCTTCTCCAAGCAGCCCCCCAAAGGTAATCACGGGGGACATGCAGGCACAGTATAGAAAGAGGAAAGACGCCAAGCACTGCAAGCTCAGAGCGTCCTTGAAGTCACTCCAGAACCAAGGAGCTTTTCGTTTCACATCCATGATCAAACCACCAAAGAGCCTGCAAAAAAGAAAAGAAAATGATATTTTTCCCCCTATTGGAGACAACAATGGCAGATTTTCTTTTTTAAACAAGAGACAAGCAATGCTGTCTTGTAAATTCTCTATGTTGCAAGCCACCCTACACCTTGCTCTGACGCTATTCATAATGAAATGATGCCTCACTCCAATGCTTTCCATCAGATCTTAAAGTGCTTTACACAGGAGGGAAGTGTCAGTAACCTCATTTAAAGATGGGGAAACTGAGGCACAGAGAGGGGAACTGACTTGCCCGAAGTCACCCAACAAGCCAATAATAATGAGGAGTTCCAGTGTTGTTCAAATAATTGTTTTCACCCCACAGCGAGAGAAATCGGGATACAACAACGCCCCTGGTTGTGATTAAACCTAGGATCCCTACATCTTAAAGCATAAGCTGCTACTGCTTGACCTAAAGAACCAGCCGTTAGGATGGAAAGATAGGTAGGTACGATAGCCTGGTGGATAAGCCACTAGTCTAGGGGGAAAGAACCGCACTCGATCCCCAACTCAGCCAGAAAACATCCTGCGTGACGGTGGATAAGTCACCTAAGGTATCCTGCGTCTCATTTCCCCACCTGGAATATGGTGACAGTCCTTCTCTGCCTAGCAGAGATGCTGGGAAGATAAAACCCATTAGTCATTGGGATATACTCTGATACTACACTAAAGGGGGTCATATAAGCACGGAAGCCCAGGGACAGTTGCAGGACCTCTCTACGTGGTCTAGCCACTAGAGGGAAACAAAGAGCCACATCAGGCTAATGCGAGTTGCCCCTAAGTTTTGCTCCTCCTTCCCCCGTGGAAAATTTTGACCAAAAAATGATTTTTTCCCCTTTTTTGATTAAAAAAATTCTGAGAAAAATCTCAGCTTTTCTGTGAAATACTGAAATCCTAAGTATTTTTATTTTAAAAGTGCCTCATGGGCGTTGTAGTTCAGCTACCTTATGTTCTCATTCTCCTATAGAGGCCAGGCACTCTCGCAGGACTGCATCTCCCATGCTACACCACCACCCCGAATTGCTATGATGCAGCCACTCCCCTCAAAAGGGGGAGAAAGTGGTGCATCATGGGAGATGAAGTCCAGCCAGAAAGCTCCAGCCAGAAAGGAGACTGGCAGCATAAGCCACCCAAACTACAACTCCCACGAGGCACCATCTTGAAAGGAAATATTTTGGTTTTCAGGTACAATATTTAGGTTTTCAATTTGGTGCCAAAAAGTCCAAGTTTTCCCTTAAGAAAACCTTCCCATTTTCCAACCAGCTCTATTGTCAAGGTTTATATTCTTCCTTTAATCATTAAAATGCACCCTTGTGGGATCTGACTCAAATTAAGGCTCTTTATCCAAATGTTCCTACCTACAGAGATGCGAGATACGGTGCATTACTGGTCATAAACCACGTTGCCTTGTGCAGGAAACACACTGTCTTTACTAAGCAGTCCTCTTCAGCGATTCTTGTAGTTTGTGCTGTTAAGAGCTCCACTGAGTTACACAACAAGCTTGATTGGTCCTACAAAATCCAGGAACTACTCTACTTAGACTGGAGCATCATCCTATACACCTTATCTATTAACCAATTGATAACTAATTAACTAATTAGTTGATAGCTAATTGATAACTATATAAACTAATATACTACACCTCTCAATTTTAGAGTGGTCTCAGGACAAGCATTGACCCACATCGATCCATTTTTTCCCCCCATAAGCCCATTTCCGAAACAAAATATTTTCATTTTTCAATTGAAAAGGACTTTTTGTTTAGAAATTTCCTTTACTTTTATTTTTAAGACATTCACACGTGTGAAAAAAATTGCTTCAAGTTAAACAAAACACTTCATTCAACCCAAAATTAATGTTCTAGACTTTTCGATTTGCCAAAAAAAAAAATTGTGCCAACATGAAACCTTTTTAGCCCTGACTTTAAAAAAAAATTATTATTTATTTGTATTATCTTAGCATGTCAGACCCCCTGTTGCGCAAGGTGCTGTACAAACACAACAAAAAGACAGGTGACAGCCAACCAAAAAAAAAATCCATTATTCGCAAAGCTCTAGGGTGAACTTTAAGGAGAGGCAGATGAACGTTAAATCTTGCCGCACTAACCTTCCCGTTCGTTCAAGTTCGGGTCCACTGTGCTGTTCTGGCTCAGTATGACAAGCAGTGCCATTAGGGACACCTGGCATCTTCCTCTTGTCCTGTTAAAACAGAAACACAAGAGCGAGATCTTCGTGGTGTTCGCCTCTAGATCCCAGGCATCTGATTGTAAGACACTCTTCCGTGCTTAGTGGAGTGTGCAGGAACTGGGTCGTATTCCCTAGGTACATATATATACTGCTGCTCTGGTAGGTTCTGGTGGCTTCTGCCATAACAGAAAGGCCCACTAGAGAGCTACCAAACTATTTAAAGGGGTACTACCCAATTCCTATACACTACACTAAGGCCTTGGTCTTACAAACACTGATGCATGCTGTTAATTTTATGCTGTCAATGGCGCTACACACACAAGTAAAGTGATACTCATGCGTAAGCAGTGGCGGATTAGCCACGGGCCCAGGGACCCCAGCCAATCGGGGGACCCTGGAAAAATGGGTACCCCCATGCCCCGACCCCACTCCCGCCACCCGCCCGGCACTCCTATGGGGAGCGGGGTTGGGGCGTGGTGGCTTGCCCTGCTCTGCCCGCCCAGCGCTCCTGCCAGGGAGCTGGGGAAGCCCCTGCGTCCTGATCCCGCTCCCCAGCAGGAGTGCTGGGTGGGCAGGGGAAGCCCCCGCGCCCCGACCCCATTTCTTCGGCAGGAGAAGCTCTCCTGCCGACATACCGCTGTGCGCACGAGCGGTTATGTCAGTGTAACTTACATCGCTCAGGGGAGTAGCTTATTCACACTGTTTCTTTCACATTCCATTTTACCCAGGGTGATCAGCCGTCCTGATATTAGGGGCTTTGTCTGTGCCCTGGTCTACACTGGGGGGGCGGGGAGAGGGGGATCGATCTAAGTTATGCAACTTCAGCTACGTGAATAAAGTAGCTGAAGTCGACGTACTTAGATCGACTTACTGTGGTGTCTTCACTGCGATGAGTCGACTGCTGCTGCTCCCCCATCGACTCTGCTTGCGCCTCTCACAGCGCTGGAGTACAGGAGTCGACGGGACAGGGCTCGGGGGCCGATTTATAATCAATCCCTGCTGGATCGATCGCTGCCCGCCAATCCGGCGGGTAGTGTAGACATACCCTTAGATATGCAACTAAACCTTCATTCCCCGAAAATAAAAGTGTCCCAATTTTTTGCACTTGTTATCTGGTCACCCTAATTGTATCCAGGGCAGCATTCGGACCTTGCCAATCACATCTCTACATTGAAACATCCAGCCTCATTAAGAAACTCTGCTGCAATTACTTATTGGTTTCTGTTCTTTTCTTCTGACTTGCATACAGTGCTCTGACATCAATTACACAACCAGAAATAGAATTAAACAGCCCCAAACTCCCGCTGCACAAATGAACCCCTACCTGACTTTGTACTAACAGATACACTTTGCACCAGGCATAAAAGATGAACACAACCAGTTTATTTTGGACTGGATGGACACAGCTAGATCCAGAGCTGAGGGTCTCTCATACAGAACAGTGTTCCACCAGCCCCTCTCTTTGAAATCCAGCCTGGCCTTTCTGCTATCTAAGTACTTATATGGCCAACATTACTGTAGTAGAGACAACTCATGGTGTCTGACACCATCAGGTGGTCGAGAGACATTTATACGGAACACATCCCAGGACACCGTCAAAACCACATTGAGTAATCAAGACCGCCGACCAGGGAAATAACCCACTTCCTTCCCTGACAAACCAAGGGACGCACCCCACCCATGTACTTATCCGCTACACCGATACTGACTTGGACTCTTTATACGTTCCATGGGTGGCGTACCCGAGCCCACTTATCCACTGACACTCTAAAAACTCCCGCACCCCAATCTGGGTCTATGCTGGTTATGTGAAATGTATGTATCTCTTCATCCTTGTAACCGATACCTGTAATCCCTCACAACTCAAGCCTGACCCCAGATGTACAGTACCTTCCCTCTTAACTTCTGTATATTTAATTTCAAACATTAACTTTAATAAAAATTTTAAATCTGCATGTCTCGCAATCTTTCATGTATTTATCCTCACAACCCCTCTGTGAGCTAATGAAGTGCTCTGATTAGGGCTTGGTGTTTGTCACGGAAGTTGCGGAAGTCACGGATTCCGTGACTTCCTGTGACCTCCGTGACTTCTGCAGCAGCCAGTGTGGCTGACCCCAGGGCTGCCCAAGCAGCTGGCCCCAGGGACCACCCGAGCAACAGCCAATGCAGCTGGCCCTGGAGACCGCCTGAGCAGTGGTCCCGGGGGCAGCCAGAGCAGCTGCTGGGTCCCCCGGGGGGCTCCCTCCATGGTGGTGACCAGAGCAGCCGCTGGCTACCCCCTGGCCGCGGGCCCCCGGGGACTCCCCCGTGCAGCTGGTGCAATGGGCCCCCAGGGCTCTCCTCGCAGCAGCTGGTGCTGTGTGCTTCCCCCTGGCAGCGACGCCCCCAAGATTCAATCAGGGGTATTTATGGTATAAGTCATGGACAGGTCACAGGCTGTGATTGTTTGTTTCTCGTCCATGACTTTTACTAAAAATACCCATGATTAAGTCGTAGCCTTAGCTATGATCCCCATTTTAGAGACGGGGAAACTGAGGCAGAGAGAGGGGAAGTGACTTGCCCCAAGCGTGGGTGACAGTTGCAGAGCCATGAATAAAACCCAGGTCCCATCCTGTGCTCTGTCCAGTATGACATGCTGCTTCACAGGGATCTCATTTGTACAGTTCCTGCTCATACATCCCCGTCAGCCATTCTAGTCTCTCTCTCATTCTGGAAGTGAAAAATATTACCTACCTGGGAAGGTACATTTTTCGGTGGTTCAATTCTAATCGATGGATCCCATTCTCCAGGAGGCAATACCGTCACCTGATCCAGGAATTCATCAATACCAGCTACAAGGTCAGCACGGTCTTTGGCTTTATAAGCAACGTCATGGAAAATCTACAAATAAGAGAGTAAGGTTTAGGCATGCTTAGTTTAGGAAGGGGAAACTGAGGCACAGAAAGATGGCGTGGCCTGCCTTTGGGGGGTTAGACTAGATGACCCTTGCAGTCCCTTCTAACCCTATGATTCCATGTTGCACAGCAGGTCAGAGACAGAGCAGGGAACTAAAAACTGTTCTCCTGAATCCCAGTCGAGTGCTTTATCCACTAGATCGCACTGCCTTGCTTGAGTAATAACAAAAAGATAATAATAATGGGCAGATTGTCAAGTGCTAGTTGACTAGAGCTGGTCAGAGAATGAGGTTTATTCCCAGAGAAAATTTCAAGAGCTCAGTGAAAAAAAAAATATTTTGATTCTGAAATGCCACTGATTTGCCTCATGGGAATTGTAGTGTGGTTACCTCATGCTCCCATTGTCCTGTAAAAGCCAGGTTCTCTGGTCAGACTACGTCTCCCATGATGCACCATGGCCTCCCCTCTTGGACAGTCACTGGCCGTGGTGCATCATGGGAGGTGTAGTCTGCCTGGGGAACTCAGCACATAGAGGAGAATGGGAGCCTGAGGTGCTTGAACTACAAGTCCCATGAGGCATTGCGGTGGCATTTCAGAGTCAAAATATTTCAGAATTTGGCTGTTATATTTCAGCTTTTAACTAAAATATTTCAACTTTCAGACATTTAGTTTTTCAACGAAATCTCAGAATTTTCCACAGAACACACTTTTTGCAAAACATTTTGTTTCGTTGAAATTACACTCAACCTTCCATCAAAAAACAGTTCCAATGGAAAATTTTCAGACAGCCTATTCGTCACCCACAATCAGGGCCATTATGCAGAGTTGTTGAAAAGCCAGATGCTTATTTTGATGCCTAAATGGGGGCTGAGCTATTTTGCAAATGTGGATTTTGGCTGCTGCTGGGGAAGAGAACAAACTTCCCTAGTGTTACACACCCATCCTGATCTAATTCTTCATCTTATCAGTCTGGAAACAGACAGTACATGCCCTTAAATCCTGGGCTGAAAGAGAGAATGATTTAGAAGAGGGCAGAAAACAAGGAAACGCAAAGGAGAAGAGCTGAAATTGTCACTTGTGCCATACCGTACCTCATCTGTCATGAGGGTGGCCATTGACCTGCCAATCTCATGGTACTGATGTGCTTTCCCTTCTGGTCCCAACAAGATAAATAAGAACCTGGCCACAGAAAACAGAAAAAAAAATGCCTTTATTAAATGGTGGTAAAGAGCAAAAAGAAACCGTCTGAAGTTTCCAAAGGGATCCGCACAGTAAATCAGCTTCAATGGGAGTTAGCACACAATGCTCATGGACTTGCAATGGGAGTTAGGGCTGGTCTACACTAGGGGGGGATCGATCTAAGATACGCAACTTCAGCTACGCAAGTATCTTAGTTCGATTTACCTGTCCATCCTCACGGCGGCAAGTCGACTGCCGCAGCTCCCCCGTCGACTCCGCTTACTCCTCCTGCTGAGGTGGACTATGGGCGTCGATTCGGGGATTGATTTATCGCGTCTAGACGAGAGGCGATAAATCGATCCCCGATAGATCGATTACTACCCGCCAATCCGGCGGGTAGTGTAGACGTGGTCTTAGGCACATTAATTCCTCTGAAAAGCTCTCCCTTTAAGTGTATTGCTTCTGTAAAAACTTCACTTCACCCACTGGGTGGAGTTCATTCGGAACCCGTACCTGTGCACTGAGCTAATAAAAGGCATAAGAGTAAAGCTGGCCTCAGTGTACTGGGACTTTCCATAGAATTTTTTTTATCTGATTTGAATATATATACATAATTTAATTTAATTTTTTTAATATTTTTTAATTTAAAAAAAAAAGGTAAAGTGTTTTTTAACATCCTTACCTCGTTGGGATCGGGACTTCCGTCATGCCTGAGAGAAGGACGGCTGACGTCAGACGCACAAACGCCACCACGGGACGAAGGAGGAAATCCAACTCTCCCACTAGAACGTTGGAAGCTTCTGCTCCGGTAGGAATTTTCTTCATGAAATGAAGCTCCGCCTAGTTATGAAGAAATAATTTTCAGACAATTAGGAGTCACTCCTCCAGATCAACAACTGCACCTTCGAGGCCTGCTCTCTACACAGGTGTTATATCGGTTTAATTATTCGGGTTGGAGGGGGTGCTTTTCTACTGAAATCGTTAAATCGATACAACCGTAGCGCGGATGCAGTTGTACTGTTATAAAGGTGCCTTAGGACTTGTTTACATGGGAAAGTTTTTTCTGTATAATCTAAGGAGAAGAGATGAGCTAATATTTGATATTATGTTCGGGGTGAGGAGGGGAGGCAAACCAAAAAAATCTGAAACAAAATTCAGTTCAGTTCCAATCAAAAACTAAACGTTTTTTATATTTTTTAATGAAACGAAGAAAAAAAACAGAAGAAAAAAATTCATTTCGGTCAAAGAAAACGTTTTGGTTGATTTGAAACTAATGGTTTCATTTCATTTTGGGTCAACCAAAAATGTTTTGTTCAACCCACAATGAAATGTCTTTGGGGGTACTTTTGTTTTGGGACATTTTGGGGTATTTTGACTTTTTTGAAAAAAAAATGTTTTTGTTTCTGTTGAAACTATTTGCTAAATTCAACCCAAATTTGTGAAGAGCGTCACCACCTGGAAAAATGTATTTTTTTGGCAAATTTACTATTTTTCAAAAAACCTTCACCTGGCTCTAACAACGAGTGAATTTAAATCTATATAGTTATTCCAGTATAACCTCCCATGTGGAATAAGCATCACACGTCAATGGTTGATCTCAGTGGACAAATGGTTAAGGCAATATGGCCCAACCCAAGGGCCAAACCAAGTTGTAAGAACTCATGAACAGATTGTCAAGTTCTCAGAACCCACAATTAGGATCTGATTTTCAAAAAAGCTCAGCTCCCATTTAGGCATCTAAATAAGGATGTCTGTCAAAGCACTGAGCACTAGACCTGTGCAAATAATCAATTTTTTGGTTTGCTGGCCAAACCAGAAAAAATTGGGAGCAAATAATTGTTTCGGGTCACATGAAATATTTTGTTCAACCTGAAAGAAACTTTTTGTTTCATTTTTTGGGGGAGGGTATTTTTTTTTAATGGAACTGAGGTAAAATTCAAAAGGAAAAGTTGTTTCCAATCAAAATGAATCAGTCAGAAAATGTCAAAACCAAAAAATTTGATTTTTTTTCCACCATTTTTTCCCCAACAGAAACATTTCAGCAAATTCAATACAAATACACAAAAGGTTTCAGACAACCCAAATCTGTATTTTTTTAGCCAAAAAAAGTTTTGGCTAAAAAATGTCACCAATCTCTACTTCGCCCCCATTATGAAATTTATGACCAGTTTTTTCAAGCGGGCTCCTCACCCAGCATGCTGAGCTCTCGAAACATCTGGCCCCATCGAATTATGCACATTGCTTGTATTTACCTTGACTGACACAGCCACACGTAGCATCTCACCTTGCTTAAATCCATAGGACTAGTGTCGTGGGTCACTCCGTTTTTAACTTCTAGACTGGTAGTGCCAGGTTGAGGAGACAGCGTGTGCATTGCTAAAAGAAAAAGATAACAGAAAGCCCAAGGAAGCATGTTTCCTCTGTACCATTTGTGACAAACACACACTGTTGCAGGACAGTAGTTAGTACTATGTGATGTACTGATCAGCACTGTATTTGCATGAATGCTAAGTAATCACACACTGCTCCCATTAGCTAAAAGGACACTAGAGCAAACATATTAATAGCTTTTAAGCTGCCCAAGACCAGCTCCTTCTCCCAAGGTCCCATAATGAAAAACAAAAATAACTAAAGAGAAATAAAGAAAATAAAACCCTTATAGAAACTTCCTCCCAATTTCCCTGAGTCCCATTACAAGAAGTCTTCTTATTTTGGGGCGTCTTGATAAGTGATAGCTTCATGCGTTTTACAGAATCACCTCTTATTTCTAATACATGTTAAAGGCTATAGTTTCACTGCAGGAAAAGGTGTATTTTTTACAAAACCTGGGTAGTTTTGACCTCAGTGAAGTTATTTGAGGTTAACTGTATACCCCTCACCTAAAGTGCATCGTCTCCACTAAGATTTTACATTGATACTTATCAAAGGGGTAGCCGTGTTAGTCTGTATCCACAAAAACAACAAGGAGTCCAGTGGCACCGTAAAGACTAACAGATTTATTTGAGCATAAGCTTTTCGTGGGTTGCATCTGAAGAACTGGGTTTTTTACCCATCGATGCTTATGCCCAAATAAATCTGTTAGTCTTTACTGATACTTGTGACACAGCGATCAGCATTGCATGAATGCCAAGGAGTCAAAACTACCATGAAATGCTTGAAATTGAAACAGAGCATTTTGTTTGACCTGAAATAAGGCGGGTTTCATTTTTTACTTTTTTGCTTCGCAAAAATTGCAAAATATTTCATTTTGCAGTAGGGTGACCAGATGTCCCGATTTTATAGGGACAGTCCCGATTTTGGGGTCTTTTTCTTATATAGGCTCGTATTACCCCCCACCCCTGTCCCGATTTTTCACATTTGCTGTCTGGTCACCCTATTTTGCAGTCAACCCACAATGATTTTTTTAATCATGATGTAAAAAACCAACGCCTTTTTTTTCCAGTGAAGTCATAGATAACTCAGCCGGGACTTGTGCTCCTTGGTGATTTAGGCCTTTTGGAAAATCCCACCTCAAAGGGTCAGGCTGTCTGAAGGCGCGACCCAGAAATCCTCACCCGTTTTGTCCAATAAGTGTGGATCCGACTGCTTCTTGCTGACGTCAGTGAAAGAGCGGACAATCGGAAGGAGGTTGTTCCTCTTCTTCTCGTTCTGGTGGTGATGCTTTTTTAAGAGGGCATCCCGGATATTCTCTCTCATTCTTTCATCAAACTCACTGCTTGGTTCTTGCTGATCCAGGATCTTATCTGTGGGGGGGAGGGGAAGCAATTCTCTAGCTTGCAAAAAGTGCAGATTGTGTCCCTGATGAATGTCCATGTGCTAAATGTACAAGCCAATAGGAAGGGTGGAACAGTGATTAGGATGCTATTCTAGGACTGAATTTGTGTCCCTGCTCTGCCACACACTTCCTGTGTGACCTTGGGCAAGTCTCCCTATGCCTCAGTTACACCTGTAAAATGGGCTAATAGCATTACTCTACCTCCCAGGGGGAGTTCTGAGGTGCTCAGAAAACAGCAGTATAAGTACCGTAGACAGAACTAAACATGCCCTCAAACTATTCTTATTTAGCTCTGTGCTTAGAAAGACTTCATGGCCACAGCAATCACTGAATTACACCTCCACAACGTCCCCATATGATGGGGAGGTAGTAGAATCTCCTTCCTTAGAGATTTTTAAGGTCAGGCTTGACAAAGCCCTGGCTGGGATGATTTAGTTGGGAATTGGTCCTGCTTTGAGCAGGGGGTTGGACTAGATACCTCCTGAGGTCCCTTCCATCCCTGATATTCTATGATTCTATGATTTCACACATGGAGAAAACTGAGGTACCACACAGATTAAGTGCCCCCATCAAGCCCTTGCCTGAGCTGAGAATTAAACCTTTCCCCTTTGTTTCCTGGTGAAGATTCCCAAGATCATCCTTCCCCCCTGCAAACCACCCCCTCGTGTTCGTATTGCAGTCGTGCTGACAGCGGGCTCCATGCTTTCCAAACACCGAGGAAGAGAGAGGGTGAGACTGTAACTTCGGTGGAACCCGGACTCACTCCAAGAATCCCTACAGCCCCAGACAGCCAGCAAACAGCGGTGGGACAAAACCCATGATCGTCTCAACCCACGATGAGCCGGGAATAAGCACGCCTCAAAGGAGAGCGTTACTACTGCCAGACGGAAGAGCCAACCAATGCCGACGCGATCTTATTTAGGGAGACATTGTAGCATTGTTAATACGTCTTTGGGTATGCCTGCGCAGCTGCTGGGAATGTATTTCCCAGCATGGATAGACAGACCCACGCTGGTTCTGCTCGAGTTAGCGTGCTAAAAGTAGCAGCGTGGCCATGGTGGCACGCGCAGTGACTCTGGCTAGCCATCCGAGTACATACCCAGGGGATAGGGCTTTTACTCAGACAGCTCACTCAAACAGAGCTAGCACACGTCTGTCTAACCATGCAGAGAAGCACACATATCCTTTGTCTTTCAACGAAGGCAGGGATTTTTCTTTGCTAAAAAGTCCCTGCGAAACGATTATTCCCTGCTTAGCTAATGCAGTTATTATTCCCCATCCTCAGTAATGCAGTTTTCTTTCCTGATTGCATTGCTCTACACATTTAACCAAATTATAACCAGTCTATAACTGGCTTCCCTGAGATTTCTTGGATAATTAACTGTAACTGGCAGTGCTCGGGGAGGAATGTGCTAAGAACGGATCTGACGTCACCAGACCTTGAAAGAGTTTGAATGGAGACCTGCCAGTCAAAAATAATTTCTACAAAGCTGCTTTCTCAATTACCCTCAATTATCTCCTCAACAGAAATGTATTACTTGGCCATCTGCCAAAGGAACCCTGGCTTTGAAAGTTAGGTCTTGTCTACATATTGCAAAATAAAGTAGGGACTGAATATAAAGTGCAATAGCTATTCTATATGGACACGCCTATTCCACAGTAAGGTTTTATCTACATGGGGAGTTATTCCAAACTGACTATTCTGATTTATTCTGAATCGTCTCAATCCACTTTGGAAATGGATTAAGGTAATGCGGAATTAGGATTGGTCCACATATGAAAACCAATCCAAAATAAGATTGGGGCATGAATTTAAAGAGGATTAACTATTCCTGATTATCTTCATGTGTGGATGCTCTTACCCCAGAGTAAGAATGCAATATTCTGAATTATTTATAGTGTACTTATCTTAATCCAAACTATTTGGATTAAACTAATAAAAGTGTCCACTCATGGCATCAATCAGGAATAGTTATTACACTTTAAATTTATACCTTACTTTATTCCGGATTAATTTTCATGTGTACGCAAATGCTAAGAGTGCCTTTTTGCAGTTTAGCTTAATCCATTTTCAAAGAGGATTAAATTAAACCAGATACAAGCACCCTTGGTGTGGAATAAAAGTGTCCACATGGGGAGTTAGAATAGCTAGCCTGCAATAGCTATTCTGGACTGTTTTCCTATGTAGATAAGCCCTTAAAGAACTTGCATAGTTCACACAGATTCCCACGTCTTAAAACGTTTTTTGCCGCCCCAAGCATGGCAGGCAGGCGGCTTTCGGCAGCGCGCCTGCGGGCGGTCCACTGGTCACGTGGATTCGGCGGCATGCCTGCGGGAGGTCCGCCGGTCCCGCGGCTTCGGCGTACCCACCGCCGAATTGCCACCGAAGACACGGGACCAGGACCTCCCGCAGGCGTGCCGCCGAAAGCCGCCTGCCTGCCACCCTCACAGCGACTGGCAGGCTGCCCCCCGCGGCTTGCCGCCCCAGGCACACGCTTGCTGCACTGGTGCCTGGAGCTGCCCCTGCTTAAAACAGAATAAACTTAGGTTAATTATTTGTAACAAATAGTTTATTCAATGAATTTTACCTCTTTTTCTGACCCCAAATGGTCCAGACATACACTTCTAGTACAACAATAGCATGTTAACCTATTAGACTCATTTTTGTTATCTGAAGTTATTCTCCAGATTATTTCTCTGAATAATTGTAGGTCTGTAAAACATGAGAGAATTTGATATTTGAAAGGTGCACTCTTTTGATTGTCACATGGTCTGTTTCTGGACCTTGATTGGATGAATGTAATCAGGATTTCAGGGTGGAAAAATCATGATTCCAAATCTAAAGTTCGGTTTCTGTGCATATTCTAATATATTTGCTTAACATTTGCTGTTTTGATGACATCCCTACCGAGGATTTTGCAGGAACAAACATGGTGCAAAGGGAATTTATTTCATTCAAAAACGCACAAGGATATTCCCCGAAGCTTTTTTCTCTGACATGACGCAGCTGATTGCTCAGTAGAGCAGTACCTGCAATTTCCTCGATGCTGTTGGCGCACATATCCAGAAGGACAGTCCCGTTCATGATGCAACTCCTCAGCTCAAAGAGGCTGTGTAATGAAAGTGTCGCTACATAGGGCTTGCTCCAGCGTTCTCCTCCGTCCTCCACGTCCTCTTCGAACTTCAGCCACCTGGAAGCACGGCAAACCAAACACCAATAAATACCGGCAGCGACCAGTTCCCGTGAAAAGACTCCTAAGCAGGTGTGGCAGAGATACGGAGCTGTGTATGAAATCTACCCCACAGACAACTCAATTAACGGTTCAAAGCTGGAGAAGGGAAGAGGATCAAGTGCACGTTTTGTTTTTTTAAGCAGCTGACGCAAAAATTTCCACCAGCTCTAATAATGTGCTGAAGGGTCTATTTTATATTTATTTTACATAGGGCACATCAGCTGCTGGGATTGGACGACAGGGGATGGGTCACTTGATGGTTGCCCTGTTCTGTTCATTTACTTTGAAGCATCAGGCATTAGCCACTGTCAGATGAAAGGATACTGGGCTAGATGGACCATTGTTCTGATCTAGTCTGGCCATTCTCATCTTCTTAGTATAGTGCACAAACGCCTCAATCTTTAAAGCATTTGTCCTCACAACATCCATGCCTTTCTATCTTATATGGTGCCCATTATCCTAGTACATAAGCATCTCTCAGTCTTTAATGTATTTAGCCTCCCAAGCCCCTGTGATGCAGGGCATCGCTACCGTCCCCATTTTACAGATGGGAAACTGAGGCAGAAAGAGATTAAGTGGCTTGCCCAAGGTCACACAGCAAGCCTGTCTCAGAGCAGGGATATGAACCCGGGTCTCCCATGTGCCCGGGCTAACACACTGATCACTGGACCATCCTGCCTCCCCACGTCTGCACATCAACATGCCTGCCTTTGATTCTTCCACATGCTGTTATTACATAGGAGGTGCATGAAAAAGCAGAGGTGCTGTGCTATATACAAGGGATCTGCATCATATCTTCCTCCCCCACCTCTTTACCAAGTCACACTCTGGAAGTGACAGACTATGAAAGCCCCGTCTAGCAGCAGCATCTCTTCTTCCAGCAGGTGGTATCATTGGGCAGCACTTCAAGGAAATGGTCCCAAAAACACAGCCTGATGGGAGGTCATGAAAACACATTCAGTTTCATTGAGCCGGTGGGGTATATAGCTTTGTGTCACCTGGCCGTTTCCTTCCATTCGGCATCTTCTCCTTCTTTCACACAGATTTCATCCAGCTCTGTGAACAAATCATGGGGAACGTGCTCCTCGTCCTCCTCCATACCAAGGATAAACTGAACTCGCTGAGACGGGGTGTCTAATTAACAAACAGTTAAAGAGGCATCTGCTGTGACCAGGTTTCGCCATTAAAGAAATGCCACATTTAAGAGGAAAAGGTTGCTCATGGTTATATGTATCGAATAGAAACATCACGCCAAAGATGCTTGGTTTCAAACCGACCCACATGTCAGAAGCCAAATATAAAATTCATAGCCACCGACTCTGTGGGTGCTCCATGGCTGGAGCACCCACAGAAAAAAAAAATAGTGGGTGCTCAGGACCCACTGGTGGCCCAGCCAATCAGCTCCTCTCCCTCCCCCCGCAGCGCCTCCAGCCTGCTGCGGATCAGCTATTCAGCGGTGCGCAGGAGGCACTGGGGGGAGAAGGGGTGGGGCGAGGCGCTTGGGGGAGGGGGCAGAACGGGGAGGGAAAGGGCAGGGTCGGCCCTTGGGGGACTGGGTGGAGTGGGGGCAGGGCCTGGGGCAGAGCGTGAGTCAAGCACCCCCCGGGAAATTAGAAAGTCGGCGCCTGTGATAAAATTTGTATTAGATTTGTAAAAAATTGCATTATTTGGAACATGAGCTCTTTGGGGCAGAGATTCTTGTTCTATGTTTGTACAGCACTAGCACAACAGGGTTCTAGCTCACGACTGGAACTTCCAGACGCTACCGGCATAGCAAAATAATTAATAATAATAAAAGGAGAAGAAGTAGAAGGAAAAATTCAAAACATTTGATTTACAGGCATTTTAAAGAAATGCAGGTGCCGAGCAAGTACAAATCTGGGACTAAGATATGATCACATCTCCAAAAAGAGGGCCCATGTTTACATGATGTTGTTTGCATGAGACATTACAGCAAATAGATTTACATAAAACACAATGGAATAAAACCCCGGTGTTTAGTATTGTCATGGCAACACCTCAAATTCCCTATTGAGTTTGGTCCTAAATACATCATAATGTTAATGACCTTTCAGTTAATGCCTCTGTCTTTTCCACTAATTCATACGTCCCCATCTCACCTCACCCCTACTCCTGGAGTATCATATGAAAGATACTGGAAGTAATTGGCCCGCGCTATTCAGCACTGGCAAGGCCTCAGCGGGAGTATTGCGTCCAGTTCTGGGCGCCGCACTTTAAGGAAAATGTGGACAAATTGGAAAGAGCCCAGAGAAGAGCAACGAAAATGATAAAAGATTTAGAAAACGTGACGTATGAGGAAAGGTTAAAAAAAACGGCTACGTTTAGTCTTGAGAAAAGAAGACTGGTTGGGAGCGGGGACATGATAGCGGTTTTCAAATATGTTAAGGGTTGTTAGAAAGAGGACAGCAATCAATTGTTCTCCACATCCACTGAAGGTAGAACAAGAAGTAATTGGCTTAATCTGCAGCAAAGGAAATGTAGGTTAGATATTAGGAAAAACTTTCTAACTATTCAAGGAGGGTAGTTACGTACGGGAATAGATTTCCAAGGCAGGTTGTGGAATCCCAGTTATTGGAGGGTTTTTAAGAACAGGTTAGACAAACACCTGACAGGGTATATGTGATCCTGCCTCAGTATGAGGGCCTGGACTTCATGACCTCTCAAGGTCCCTTCTAGTCCTACCTTTCTGTGAGTCTATTATTATAAATGTATTTTGCAGATTAAAAATCCCCCAAAGAAAAGAACAGAGCCAAAAACAAATCATGAAATAACACGACCGTTCCGAGCTTTCGCTTGGATAACTTTGCTTGTATGCTGCATGTTTCTCTTCCACCTTTCCTCTGCCTTGTCTATTTCAACCGAAAGCTCCTTTATGACAGGGATCGCTGCTTGCTATGTGTCTGTATCACACCTAGCATAATGGGGCCCCAATCCTAGTAGGGGTCCTCTGGGTGCTTCCCCTACAAATAATAAATGCTGATCATAAACTGAATTACTAGGAGTAAATTCTTGGCCCTCGTGAAGCGAACGGCAAAAGCTCCCACTCACTTCAGTGGAGCCAGGATCTCCCCTCTTAATTTCGTACACGCTAACTCGCACAAGTTTGGCTCTAACTATTTTAGAGCGAATAAAAAATTCAGATGTTGCTTTCACTGGGGTGAGATTGGGCAATGAACTTTCAATGCCAGTGCTCCATGTTAGCCCAAGAAGAGCAACGCCAGGCAATTTACCAACTCTTGTGGTGCATACTCCATCCTGGATAACTCTTAAATCAAGACTCTGGGTTTTTCTAACTAATCTGCTCTAAGAATTCTTTTGGGGAAGATCTCTCGCCTGTGTTAGACAGGAGGTCATGCTAGATGATCATCATGGTCCCTTCTGGCATCGGAATCGATGGATCTACTAAAAAATATTTATTCCCATTACTTACATAAGTTATGCTTCCATCATTAAACGCATGCTATGTTCCCATCATACGTTAGCCTGAGGTTTTATTTACCATGAGATTCCTGCTCTTCTTCTTGAATGGCTCCCTTCGCCCGGTCTCGTTTCCTATGTTTTTGGCCATGATTCCTGTGATGTCTGTGGCTTTGTCTCACCAAAGGCATCCGTACCCCAACATACAGCGTTCTGTGCCCTGCGACAAAGCGGAAGCATATTAGTCTGTGTCACTCTTAGCCCCACAGTGCCTGACAAGAGGAATGGTGCTCATGGTATAACATTGCTGTTCATGTAGCTGCGCTTCATAACTTATAATGTTCAAAATCAGTAAAAAAAAAAAATCACTTAAGTCAGCATTTCTCAAACTGGGGTCCTCAAGGGTACTCCAGGGGGTCTGCGGGCCCCGCTGATCAACTCCTCCCCCTCCCTCCCAGAGCCTCCTGCATGCTCGGGAACAGGCCCTGCTGATCAACAGCTGTTCAGCGGCATGCAGGAGGCGCTGGGAAGGAGGGGGAGGAGTGGGGACCGGGCCCGCTCAGGGGAGGGGGTGGAAAGAGGAGGGGAGGAGGAGGGGCCAGGGTGGAGTGGGGCTGGGAAGAGGTGAGGCAGCGGTGGGGACTTGGGGGAAGAGGTGGAGTGGGGGCAGGGTCTGTGGCTGAGCGGGGGGCTTGAGGCGCCACAAAAAAAATTTAAATCAAAATGGGGATCCTCGGGTTACTAAAGTGTGAGAACCGCTGACTTAGGTCATACAATGGTAGAGTTGAGCAAAAAAAAATCAGAATTTCATTCCAGTGGGAAATTCCAATATTTCAGCTTCTGTTTTCATCATGAATCGGGAAAGAAAAGGTGAAATATCAAAAGTTTTCATGGACCAAAACTTTCAGGAACATTTTGATTTGGAAACACCCGTTCCAAGTCGGTTCAGCATTCGACACTGATAGAGTTGGCAGACGACCCAAAAACTGGCAGGCTGGTAACACTGCTCTACAGCCAAAATGCTTCTGAAATAAATGTAGTCAAACTTTACTAATTCTGGGTCACTGAGAACGAAAATGATGCTTAAAATTGTTGATTGGCTCTAGTTTTCAAGATATGCTACTGGGTCAGTATATACGACCCTTGACTTGGGAATGGCGGAGGATAAGTGAGTTATAAAGGGAAGGGATCTCAATTTAAACCAGAAATGACTAAAATACATCTTTGACTGGATCTATGAATAAATCTGTGACTGGGTTTGGGCAGTACTTGCTTTTTAGGCAAAACAATGAATGATGCAATCTGAAGCTGGTATTGCGTCATACATGATATGAATTGCATCATGTTATTCCTAGAAGTCATGGATGATGCAATCATAACGAAGCTTACATCACTCTGCTGAACAAATTGCCCTATATCAGCTCTAGAAATCATACAGTGTCGTGCTCTCTTATTTGTCAGTGTTTGATTTTGCAAAGGGACACATTTCTGTTTAGCCAAAGTGAGCAGAGATGCCTCGTATTTGTGTGAACAGTGCAGATAACTTCTGCTACTTTTGTAGTGAAGTGACTTTTGCATCACAAAAGCGCAGTATAACCACTATGGTTAAGAAAGCCTATCACCTTTATTTTGGCTGCAAAATTGGAGATCAGGACAAGAGGTGGGCCCCACACATATGCTGCAACACTTGTGCAACAAATCTTCGCCAGTGGTTGAACAGGAAAAGGAAATCTATGCCTTTTGCAGTGCCAATGATTTGGAGAGAGCCAACAGATCATACCAGCAATTGTTACTTCTGCATGGTGCCTCCAGTTGGGAAAGGTGTGTCAAAGAAGAAAAAGTGGACTGTGCATTATCCAAACATTCCATCAGCTATACGCCCAGTACCCCACGGAGAAGGACTGCCGGTTCCTGATGCACCAGAATCATTCTCACTTGAGTCAGACGAGGAAGAGGAAGAGGATGAAACTTCTGGTCCTGAACCATCAATGTCACAGGACCCACATTTTCTCCCATCCTCCTCCTCTGAACCACACCTCATAACACAAGGTGAACTGAATGACCTTGTCAGGGATTTGGAACTACCCAAGAGTAAGGCAGAGCTGTTGGGCTCCAGACTACAGCAGTGGAATCTCCTGGCAGGTGATGTTAGGGTTTCCATGTTCCGTGACCGTCAAAAGGATCTTGTCCCATTCTTCTTCATGGAAGGTGATCTTGTAGCCTGCAACAACATCGATGGTGTGATGGCAGCCCTCAACATCGTTCACCATCCAGACGAGTGGAGACTGTTCATTGATTCATTGAAGACGAGTCGTAAAGCTGTTTTACTGCATAATGGCAATGTTTTGCCATCAATTCCAGTTGGTCATGCAGTCCATATGAAGGAAACCTATGACAACATGAAACAACTTTTGAGGTGCATAAACTATGACCAACATCAGTGGCAGCTTTGTGGCGATTTGAAGGTTGTTGCTCTCTTGCTTGGTCTGCAGACTGGATACACACAGTACTGCTGTTTTCTCTGCGAATGGGATAGTCGTGCAAGAGATTCCCACTACATCAGGAAAGATTGGCCACTCCGACAGTCATTGGAGCCTGGGAGGAAAAGTGTTCAGCATCCACCACTTGTTGAATCAAGGAAGATTTTGTTACCACCCTTACACATCAAGCTGGGTCTGATGAAGAACTTTGTCAAGGCCATTGACAAAACACAAGCAGCTTTCAAGTACCTCCGTGGAAAATTTCCAAGGTTAAGTGAAGCTAAGATAAAGGAAGGTGTCTTTGTTGGTCCTCAGATTCGTGAACTTCTTCGAGATCATGCATTTGACCATGCACTGCGTGGCAAGGAAAAGACGGCATGGAAAGCTTTCCAGTTAGTGGCAATAAATTTTCTCGGAAACAACAAGGCAGACAACTACAGGTTGTTGGTGGAAAACCTCCTCAAGGCATACAAAAGCCTTGGTTCCAACATGTCACTAAAGATACATTTTTTGCACTCTCATCTAGATTTTTTTCCACCGAACTGTGGAGCAGTGAGCGACGAGCACGGCGAGCGATTTCACCAGGACATTGCAACAATGGAGAAACGCTATCAGGGCAAATGGAGCCCATCAGTGCTTGCAGACTATTGCTGGACAGTGACAAGAGATGCTCCATTTAATGAATACAAGAGACAAGCCAAGAAGCGCCGAGTAGACACTGAATGGGACTAAACTATGTACATAATAGTTTTTTGCCTTTTGTTTCATAATAAATTTTACTTATATAACCCTTTTGCTGATTTTTAAAGTGTTACATAAACAGGACAGGTGAAATATTATCATGTAAAGCAACCATAAACACATGAAAAGACCTAGGTTTACAATTTATGATTAAAACTCTACTATCTACACAATATACATAGACATAAAATGTAAAAACTTAAATATCTTAGAAACAGTAGCCAATCAGTTGTTTTAATTGTCATATTTGAATTCAGCACATCAAAATACATAATAAATAGCACATTTTATCTCTGAAGCAGACGACTTCTCAAAAATTGTAGACCAGTGTAATTAATGAAGAGAACAGGCCACTGATTCAAAGAGATTGCGTGGTGAACTGCATTTTCACACCGCTACATGCACATTTATACACCTGGGGACAAAGAACGCAGGCCATGCTTACAGGATGGGGGGCTCTATCCTGGGAAGCGGGGACTCTGAAAAAGATTTTTGAGTCGTGGTGGAGAATCAGCTGCACATGGGCTCCCAGTGTGACTCTGTGCCCAGAAGAGCTAATGCAAACTTGGGACGCATAAACAGGGGATTCTCAAGTCGGCGGAGAGAGGTTATTTTACCTCTGTATTTGGCAGTGGTGCCAGCCATGAGCCCCCCAAACCTGGAGCACCCTCCTGCACCCCAAATCCCTCATCCCCAGGCCCACCTCAGAGCCTGCACCCCCAGCTGGAGCCCTCACCCCCCCACACACACCCCAACCCCCAACCCAGAGTCTCTTCCCACACCCTGAACCCCTCATCCCTGACCCCACCCCAGAGCCTGCACACACCCCCAGCCCAGAGCCCATACCCCCTCCTGCACCCCAACCCCCTACCTCAACCTGCAGCCCCCTCATGCACACCAAACCCCTCATCCCCGGCCCCACCCCAGAGCCCGCATCCCCAGCCCAGAGCCCTACCCCTCCCTCAACCCGCAGCCCCCTCCTGCACTCCGAATCCCTCAGCCCCATCCCCCAGCCTGGAGCCCCCTCCTGAACCCTAAACCCCTCATCCCCAGCCCCACTCCAGAGCCTGCACCCCCGGCTGGAGCCCACACCCCCTCCCGCACCCCAACCCCTACCCCAGCCCAGTGAAAGTGAGTGAGAGTGGGGGAGAGTGAGCCACCGAGGGAGGGGGAATTAGTGAGCAGGGGCGGGGCCTCAATAAGGGGCGGGGCAGGGGGAGGGGCCTCAGGGAAGGGCTTTCGGTTTTGTGCATCACAGGTCTCTGGCCTGTGTTACACAGGACGTCAGACAACATGATCACAACAGACCCTTCTGGCCTCAGAATCTATGAATCTATAAACTGCATCTCCCTGTGGGGCCCCAATGGGAGACATCGTTCAGTTACCGGCTCCCCAATCTGACTACATCTCCCATGATGCACTTACACTATGCAGCTTGGTCAGAGGGCAGACCACTGTGCATCATGGGAGATGGAGTCTGGCAAGTTGACAGGGTAGAATGGGGGCACGAGGCACCAAAACCACACCTCCCAGAAGGCACAGGGGTGCCAAAGTTTAAAGTCGAACTGACTCAAAACTAAACATTTTGATTCAATTCAACAAGCTGAAATGATCTGATTCAGGTAGAACTGATCTGAAACACAATGCTTCATTTAGATGAACCCAACAGAAAATCAGAAAACATTAGCAAAATTCAAATTCTGATTGTGCAGAAAATTCCCAACCAGGTCTATGATAGGAAAGTTTGTGTATGAATCAAGAGTGTCAAACATACAAATCTAGCCTCCTAATTCTTTAGTCTGGACTGACAAGGTGTTGTTTGCCTTTAAACTAGGTTTATTTTGGTTTGTCTTAGGCCAACTGGAAACAGATTAAAGCTAAACAGAAATAAGCAGCTCTTAAATCAAAATAATTATGTCCACATAGAGGTTTGCATTGGGTTAACTACACTGGTTTAAAAACTGATTTAAGTAAAACCAGTGCAACTTTCTCATGTAGACAAGAACTCAGTCTATATTCTCAGGGCCGGCCCACAACATTTTGGTACCTGAGGCAGGGAGCTCAAATGACGCCCCCAAGTCCCCTCGCTTGGGCCAAAACTTTGAAAGGTCTCAATTCTGCCTTCTTCCTGTTCTACTCCTCTCATGGTACTGCTCTGCTACCTACCCCAATAAAGGAGAACTAACAACTTAAAATGCCTTGTTCAAAAATTTTAAGTAACAACTTTCAAACACCCGAACAGCAAATGTAACTTTTCTTGTCTGCATAGTAAACACTGGCATTTTTATCTGTTTGAATAATCAAAGTGGTGCTTTCTGTGCCTTCTTGGTTGCAAAGATTTGAACTGCTTCCTGAAGGTCCACAGTCTGGGCCAGCTCATGCTCTATTGATATGGTTGCAAGGCCGACCAGCCTCTCCTGTGTCATTGTGGAGAGTAGATGTGTTTTTATTAACTTCAGCTTGGAGAAGCTGCATTCTCCACTGGCAACTGTTACAGGAAGTGTTAGAAGTATGCGCAGAGCAACAAAAGCATTTGGAAAGACGGTGGTCATCTTATTTGTGCACATATATTCCAGAACAGCCTTTGGAGTTGATCCTGCTGAAATGTACCTTGAAAGGGCTTTCAGTTTATCACCTAAATCACGCGCATCAATATCGCGCATGTCATCATGTGTCAACGCTGTCTCTAGTGCCCTACATTGCTGGTGTAGGACGTCTTCAGGTATAGTGAGGAGTTTTGGAATATCATACAACATCCCAAATATACTGCTGTGTTCCTTGAGCTGCATGAAACGTTCTTCAACTGACTGTATTGCATAATCTAGCACTGGGTTAAAGAATTCAACTTTGAATTGTTGTTTGGGGTCTCTTATGGGATTATACCGTGCCTCGTAATTAAAATGTCTTCTTCTTTGGCAGGGCCGGCTCCAGGCACCAGCCCACCAAGCATGTGCTTGGGGCGGCACCTGGAGGGGGGCGGCGCGGCGCTCCGGCCCGAGAGCAGGGCCGCAGCGGGCTCGCCGCCCTCCCCCCGGCACTCTGGCCGCCGGGGAGAGCGGAGCCCCGGCCGGGCTCGCCACCCTCCCCCCTGCGCTCTGGCCGCCGGGGAGAGCGGAGCCCCGGACGGGCTCGCCGCCCTCCCCCCTGCGCTCTGGCCGCCGGGGAGAGCGGAGCCCCGGCCGGGCTCGCCGCCCTCCCCCCTGCGCTCTGGCCGCCGGGGAGAGCGGAGCCGCGGCAGGCTCGCCGCCCTCCTCCTGGCGCTCTGGCCGCCGGGGAGAGCGGAGCCCCGGCCGGGCTCTCCGCCCTCCTCCCGGCGCTCTGGCCGCCGGGGAGAGCGGAGCCGCGGCAGGCTCGCCGCCCTCCCCCCGGCGCTCTGTCCGCCGGGGAGAGCGGAGCCCCGGCCGGGCTCTCCGCCCTCTTCCCGGTGCTCTGGCCGCCGGGGAGAGCGGAGCCCCGGCCGGGCTCTCCGCCCTCCTCCCGGTGCTCTGGCCGGTCGGGGAGAGCGGGGCCACAGCCGGGCTCTCCACCCTCCTCCCGGCGCTCCGGCCACCGGGGAGAGCAGAGCCGCGGCGGGCTCGCCGCCCTCCCCCCGGCGCTCCGGCTGGTCGGGGAGAGCGGGCCCGCGGCCGGGCTCGGCGCCCTCCCCTGCCGCACTCCCCGCCAGGGGCGGGGGGCGGCGGGAGACTTTTTTGCCTGGGGCGGCAAAAAAGCCAGAGCCGGCCCTGTTCTTCGGTGACTCTTGTATTCTTGAATGGGTGGGAAAATAGCTTCAGTGTGAAGTTCCTCTGCCAACTTCTGTGCACTCTTCAGAATGTTTTGAAATCCCTCATCTGACCGGTAAGACTGTAGGTATGACTTTGCTTTGTCCAGTTGTTCCATTGCTCCAGATATATCAAGGTCAACACCTTGGAGTCTCTTGCTTACAACATTTATTTCAAACAGTATGTCATGCCACAACACTACGCCACACAGAAATTTGAAGTTATGTATGTTTCTGGTGATTCCATTTCCTTCTGCCAGTGTTCTCCCACGAACAGTTCCTGTCCTAGCATTATCCTCCATAATGGCAACTATGGCTTCATCTATCTTCCCAATTTGGTGTTTGATAGGCTTTATCGCCTCCACTCGACTTTCCCATTGTGTGGCACTCAGTGGTTTCAGTGTCAGAGAGGATGTTCCCAGATGTTGCTTCAAAATTTGCCATCAATGAGTTGATGCAGAGAAAAATACATAGATGCTTTGAATTACATTAAAAAATTCAGCAGCCTCATTAAAAGCTGATGCTGCATCACTGACCACCAAGTTCAATGAATGAGAACTGCATGGGACAAAAAAAGCTCAAGGGTTTAACTCTCGGATCCGTGTCTGCACTCCTCTGTTCTTTCCTCTCATGTTGGCACCATTATCGTAGCCCTGACCTCTCATGTCAGCTATCGCAATTCCCGTATCTTCCAGCTTTTTAAGAAGCACATTTGTCATACCAGCTCCTGTAGTATCATCGATGTCAATAAATTCTAGAAATCATCAGCTCCACAATTTTAAGGAAGTTTCCATTGTTTGGCACATACAGCTGATCTGAAGTGCCACGCAGTGCTAGGTTTTGGGTAGCAAGCATTCTCACAATGGCAATGAGCCTTTTCAGAACATTTTGCCAGTAAAGAGACTCTGATGCAATCTTCTCTTGATGCTGATCATCTATGGTGACCTTTAACCTTAGTCTCATCTCAAGCTCTTTCCACCTATGGAATGCTCTCTGGTAATTTGCTGCCTTCTCATGGCATGCCAGATTTCTAGCCAGATTTTTCCAGTCCTTTGTTCCTGTAGAACCCAATTGTGGCTGGAACATTAGACTGGAAAAGTTTGCAACAAAAACAGTATGTAGCATTCTGGGTTTTTGAGTACATAAGCCATGGCCTCTCCACTTTGTGACCATTGGGGATTTCACGCCAGTAATGTGTTGGATGGAAACTTCTATTTTCATTGTCTTTGGGGAACATGAAGTTTTTCACTTGCTCATGCAGTAGAAGGAAGTCCCTCAGGCTATTGCTCAAGTGGGTCCACAGACCTGGATCATCTAGACTTAGCAGCAGTCTAGACTTAGCAGCAACTAAACTCAGCAGCAGCTGTTTCTTGCGCCTCCACCACACTCTTCTCTGATCTACACTTTTCTTCAAGAATGTGCACGGTTACATCCATTTGAGATGGAGATATGGATGCTGCAGTAGCTGCCAGGTCACCTGAACTCTGACTAAGTGGAAGATCAGGCATCTCCTCACCACTCACATCCTCACTGGGGCCAGAAGGCTCACCGTGAACATTTGTGTCTATGTATCTCAGAAGAGCTCCTTCCACTGCCCCAGAGGAGCGTTTTCTTCTTTCACTCAGGACTGCTGTTCTGTGCCAGCTATAGTGGCTCTCAACACTCAACTGAAGGGGACAAATAAGCAGGCTGGTAGCAGGGCCTGAGTGAGGGAAGATATCAGCGTCTTAAGGGCCTAATTGGCTCCTACTACTTCAGTTGACTGCCTGTTCTCCTCAAGTGGGTTCAGGGAAGCATCAGGAAACAGGAAGCTCTCTGAGAAGCTGGTGTTAATCAGTCCAGGCTCCTGGGGTGCTAGACAGGTACATAAGAGGCTCCTCCTCCTCTCTCTCTCTGCAGCTCCTGCTGCTTTCTGTTATTCCCTCTCACCTTTTCTCCTGCCTGCCTGTTATGTCTCTTGTGCCCTCCTTCCTCCAGCACAGCACTCCACCATCTCTGTGCAGCTAGAGCAGAGAGAATACATATGCACCAGCAGCAGACACAATTTTCTACACTCTGGGTCCTAGTGGCGCCCCCCCCCACACACACACACAGTCTGGCACCTGAGGCAGCCGCCTCAGTTCACCTCATGGTAAGGCCAGTCCTGTATTCTCTCAACTGTCAGATATCTACAAAGGAGCCATTTTCACAGGGCCTCTTAAAGGTCATGGACTTGTTCTATTTTAGGTCTGACATATCTGGTTTATTTTATTATTATAAAGTTTCAAAAACAAGGCGGCAGCTTGATTTAAAAAGCCCTTATGAAGGAAACAAACCTCTTTGCAATTTACAACTTTAATAGGACAACGTTCCCGACAGCTCATTAAGCAGAGGCAGAAGGAAATTATTTTCAAAGCTTGCACGAGGCATAGCACGAGAGGAGATCAAGCCAATCTCCTGATAACAAACTATTAGACAAATCATAGCGAGACACCTTAAGCATTCAAATTATTCCAGTGGCCTATCAAAGCTGGGTTTTTCTACCTGCTGGACTGAGAAAATATGCTGATGAGTCATCCCACCCGTCTCCTATATCTAATGTTGTTTCCTCTGGAGTTTTTTTGTTCCTTTATTTATAATTTTTTTTTAAATATGAAAAATGTCTGCTGCCTCTCTTCTTACTAATTTAAGCCAGAATTGAACCTGAAATTTAATGAGATTCTCTGGCCTCTGTTATGCAGGCCGTCAGATTTGGTCATCATAGTGGTCCCTCTTCTGGCTTTGAAATCTGTGAAAGCGGGGACAGGGGATGAAGCAAGAATCAGAAGGTCGGGTTATATGTTGCCCTGTATTTTGTGTCATCACCGGCACCAGTGCAAGGCAAGTGCAAAAATCTTTAGGCCAGGTGTGTTGAAGACACAGCCTGTATGGTGATCTCCTTGGCCTGAACAATGCAGGCAGAATCAGCAGAACCTAAGTGCTCTCTCTCTTCTTTTCTAAATATGTTCTGAGCCCTCACGAGGGTTGGTCTTTACTCAAAACACTAGGTTGTGTTAGGACACGGCCTGGAGGCAGCGCAGTACACGTCTCTGCAGCAGGGGCCCACAAGCAATGACGTCGGAGCTTTATCCACTTTATCAGCTGGATATTCATAGAATCATAGAATATCAGGGTTGGAAGGGACCTCAGGAGGTCATCTAGTCCAACCCCCTGCTCAAAGCGGGACCAAACCCCAACTAAATCATCCCAGCCATGGCTTTGTCAAGCCTGACCTTAAAAACCTCTAAGGAAGGAGATTCCACCACCTCCCTAGGTAACCCATTCCAGTGCTTCACCACCCTCCTAGTGAAAAAGTTTTTCCTAATATCCAACCTAAACCTCTCCCAGTGCAACTTGAGACCACTGCTCCTTGTTCTGTCATCTGCCACCACTGAGGACAGTCTAGATCCATCCTCTTTGGAATCCCCTTTCAGGTAGTTGAAAACAGCTATCAAATCCCCCCTCACTCTTCTCTTTTGCAGACTAAACAATCCCAGTTCCCTCAGCCTCTCCTCGTAAGTCATGTGCTCCAGCCCCCTAACTATTTTTGTTGCCCTTCTCTCCCTTTGGCTGCTTGCTCCACATTCTTGGCAGTTTTTCCCCACATTCTTTCTCCCTTCCCTCTTCCACCCGGACCTATTCCCCTCTGCATCCCCTCTCCCTTCCTTTGTCTCTCTATTAGGTAATCCCCTCCAAAAAACTGCCTACCCCCAAAAAATCAAAATTGATGGTATTAACATGCCATTGGCAACCCATCACCACGATCCCTCCCGCCAGGCCTACCCTATAAACGTACATCATATAACTACTTTGCTCAGGGGTGTGAAAAATCCACACCCCTGAACAATGCAGTTGTACCGACCTAACCCCCAGTGTAGACAGAGCCATGTCACAAAGATGGACTAGCTACGCTGACAGGAGAAGCTCTCCCATCTGCATAATAGCGTTTTCACTGATGCAGTGTTTTAAGTGTAGATCTGCCCTTATACCCTTTTCTCCTCTCCTTAGCCGGTCTCTGCACCTCCGTCCATTGCTCTAGCACGTAACACAATGGGCCCGCATGCTTGGTTGATCTCTGCGCATGACCAAAATAATCATCACAATTAAAAACTCACAACAATTGACAGAATGTCCAATACAATGTGGCATTCCGTGCAAATAGGAACTCTCCTGCTTAGCACTGGGTCAGCTAATTCTTGGGTAAACTAACTGGGTTCCTATTTGTTGCTTTCCTTTGGGAGCTTCTCAGCAGAAGGCTCCCCAGACAGGGTTTGCACAGCGTGGCTGAACAGGTTGTGAGAAGGAACACATTTTACTGATGGATAACTGACAAGCAGAAACAGGGCTCAGTTTGTCACATGACAAATCACAGACTACCCACATATTGCCCAGATCCGCTCTCAAGTCCCACTGCGACTCTTTAGCATAAGACCAGTTAATGGGCCAGAGTCTCATGTGCACTGCCAGACAGATGGGAATGAGACTCTTTTGCAGCCCAGGCAATGGCTCTTTGTGCATTTTGTCTTCCAACTCGTACAAAAATGTAACGCTGCTGAATTAGCCATGCAAAGTTCAACTGTGTCCAAAGGGCCTGATTCTCTGTTGTTCTGTCCTCGTGCTGCCATTTACGGCAGTGGGCGTAAGATGCTGCCAAGCCCGAATGGTGACAATTTGCACCTCACTTTGCCCTGGTGTAAACGACTGCACAATGGAACACCAGGCCTCGGGTGTGTAAATAAAAGTAACTCACGGCGCTAATGGGTGGGCAATCCAATCGCAAAGAGACTGACGGAAGTTGAGTTATGGCCAATCATTTATCTCATCTGGAACTTTATTAGCCAAGAAGTACATTTACTCCAGGTTCCATCTAGCTAGATGTTAATGATGTACTAGAAAAACTGAAAAATATAGTTATCAGCTGCAGCCTTGGACCTTACCTTCCAGCTCTTCTTTCTCATAATGAATATTAACGACATTACTGGTCCCACCTTGATCCACCACTGCCTCTTCGTCGACTCTCTGTTTAAAAACAAAACAAAAATGTGCAACTAGATAGAAGCAATTTCCTATTTTACTCACTGTGCACAAGATTTTCAAAGTGACTTAGGAGGAGAGTGGGGTGCTATTTATCAACCAAAATTCCTTGTGGGAGAAAAAATACAGATTTGGTGGCACCAAAACATTTCATGACTACGTGGCAATTCTGCCCAAAAAAATGTCAGTCGAAAACTAAAAAAAAAATTTTAAAAAAAATCGGTGTCTTTCCATTTTAAAATATCCTTTCCTTTATTTTTTTTTACAATTGAAACATTTCAAAAAGGCTCAAATTAGAAATGAAACATTTTGTTCCATCCAAAATGATTTTTCAACTTTTCAACTCACCCAACATTTTGTTTTCAGTTCAACCCCAAATCTTTTTTTTTTTTTTTTAATTTTTCAGAATTGCCAATGCATCAAAAGATCCACTATTGGCACAGATCTACTTAGGAGCACAGCAGGGGATTCTCAAAAGCAGCGTTGGCCTAACTCTGCTCCCACTGGTAAAACTTCAACTATGTGTTTGTACAGCACCTAACACAATGCAACCCCAATCCCGACTGGGACCAGCAGAACTCTTGAAGAAGCAAGGAGCTCAGTGAAAGGCTATTATTTAAATACACCTCTACCCCGATATAACGCGACCCGATATAACACGAATTCGGATATAACGCGGTAAAGCAGTGCTCCAGGGGGTCGGGGCTGCTCACTCCGGCAGATCAAAGCAAGTTCGATATAATGCGGTTTCACCTATAATGCGGTAAGATTTTTTGGCTCCCAAGGACAGCGTTATATCGGGGTAGAGGTGTATCAACAACGTAATGGATCGCAGTATTGCCAACTCTCATGATTTTTTTGCGAGTCTTGAGATATTTGGTAGTTTTCTTAAAGCCCTAGCGACTGGAGTCATGAGATTCCCATGCAATCACAGCTTTCTTTTTTTAAAAGCCCTCATAATTACAGAGAAAAGCTCAAAAATGGGAGGCAATTGTACCCTAAAAGTTAAGAAAAACACAAGATAAATAAATTGATCCCAATCATTTGGAAGGGAAGGGGTAAAGCTCATGATTTTTAACCCAACCTCAAGCCTTGTCTATACACAAAAGTTGTACCACTTTAACTATACCAGTATAGTTAAAGCGATAAAGCTCCTCTAGTGTGGAAGCAGGTATACCCGTATCAGTGAGCTTATACCGGTATAGTTTATTCCCACATGGGAAGGGGAATAAGTTATGCTGGTATAAGGCATCTCTAAATTGGTATAACTATGTCCACACTAGGACTATATTGGTAAAAAAAAAACACACACACACACACACATAGAAGGGGACACAACACACACTGACCAGCGGGTTACACATGCAGCAATTCCCAAAATGATTCAGGCCAGAGAAAATGTTCATATCTCAAAATCACAGGAGACAAGCTACAGAACTGAAGCTTAGTAGCAACCAATGAGTACACACAAGAGTCCTTCTTGCTTCTCCCTGTCATCAGTGTTGTGGAAAGGGGTTACCCCCTTCTGACCAAAGGAGCAAAGACCGCCTGCATTTCAGACCTTTGCTGCAGTTGTGGCTTAATACCAGCGCCTTCTGGAAAAACTTGATAATATTTTGTCCCTCTCTTCATGTTACATTTCTGCTATTAATTGTTAAGACTCTTTCAACAGGGGAAAAATACACTACAGTATCCTTATTTTTTCTCTCTAGGAAGGTCAGTTGTGCAAACGAATGGAGTAAAAATCCGCTGTAAACAGAATTTCCCAGAAGAAAAGCAAAACCTTTTCACCTGTAAAGAGCAAAGAAGGACTCTGTGATGCAATAGTGTTCACTCTTTATTTTGCATTTGTTTCAGAATTTATCTTATTCCCTTAGCTCATATAAGACATTGGGGATCTTTTATATTTGCCTTCTGGTGTTCTTGAGTTTTTAGGGTTATGTTTGCAAGTTCTTCGCTTTAATCACAATGACTAGAAACTTGATTTTTAAAAAAAAGAGCTGAGATTTTCACATAATCACGTGGCTCCAGGAGCTGAAGCTTTAAGAAAAAAACATTGAAAATCAATACAATTGCAAGAGTTGGCAATGCTGCTTTATGGAAGCAGGAAAACTACAATGAACGTTGCTTATACATATTAATTGGCTCGAATCAAACAAAAACACTGAGCTTGATTTAAAAGTATATGTTATGTCAACATCCATAGTGCACTACCTTGTAAATGGAGAAGTAATTAACACCTCCATCTGCTTCAGAAGGGATACACAGAAGCAGCTCCTTTCTTTTTCACCCACTCCCACCACACTCCTCCACTCTTTTATCCCTGAATTGGAATTTTTTTCCTGCATGCCTTTCTGGGTGGCTAGCCCTTTAAATCTGGTAGCGGCAAACAAATCACTCAGCTCTGAACCAGCCATTCTGGCTGATGTTTGCTGCATCTCATTCTCTATTAGAGGATAGGGTAGCACATTCTCCCAGTCCAGTCTGGACATGCAGGTGCCGCGCACTGGGCATCCATGGATTTTGTTACAAAATACACTCTATAATTGGGACCCTTGGAAAGAACAAAGATTAGAGACTTCTGCAACTTGTGAGGGGTGCCCCAAACAGATTTGCAACATCTAACAGGGGACAGGCAGCTGGAACAAGTCAACTTTTAAAAATAAAAATCCTCACCATGAGCTTGTTCCAGTTCCTTAGACCACAAGCTCTTTGGGGCAGGGATGGACTAGCACAATGGGGCCTAGATCTTGGTTAGGGCCTCTGGATGCAACCGTATTAACAAGAAGGAGAATAGCGGAGGATTGAGGGATCCAAAAGCAAACAGCTGAACAGAAGTGGTGCAGGGGGGGGAGGGATAGCTCAGTGGTTTGAGCATTGGCCTGCTAAACCCAGGGTTGTGAGTTCAATTCTTGAGGGGGGTCATTTAGGGATCTGGGGCAGGGCTGGCCCCAGCCCAGCAAGCAGTTGCTTGGGGTGGCCAAGGGGAAGGGGCAGCTCTTTGGCAGCAGGTCCCTCTCAGAGGGAAGGACCTGCCACCAAAGAAGAAAGCAGCACAGTGGAGCTGCCACCAATCATGGCTTCCCCCCCCCCCCCCACCACCGCTTGGGGCGGCAAAAACCCTGGAGCCAGCCCTGCTGCCTAGTGAAGGCAGGGGACTGGACTTGATGACCTTTCAACGTCCCTTCCAGCTCTATGAGATAGGTATATCTCCAGATTATAAGGTAAGCAGGAGTTGAACTGGAATTGTGCTGTCTGGGGCATTACCTGAGAACAGAGGAGCTATTGAAACCCAGTGGTGATCATGTGTTACAGGCTCCCTTCTGTGTCTGATCCACAGAGCATATAAGAATGCAATAGCCCTAGCTTTAGCTCGTTATAATAGCTGATGCTTTTTTAGCTCTGGAGGTCTCCAGTTCAAACCTGGCCAAAAATGGAGGCTAACACGCTATGCTTAAATTTAGCATATTTACGACAGATCCGAGTCATGTTGATGTTTTGAACATGCTGGAGTTTCGTTAAAAAGAGAATTAGAACTCCACAGAAAAAGACCTTACATTGGAATTGTCAGCATGGGTGGTATTGGGGGTTTGTTTGTTTCTCTTTTGCATTATTATTTCAAAAAAGCAACATCACTTGTAAATAAGCAACATTAATTCCTAGGAGAATCCTAACGATGGCGACTAAAAATAACAGGAAACAGCTGAAATACCAGAGGTGGTTCCAGTCGGAGAACGAGAATTAATGCTTAGTAGCCCCACACGTTCCAATTTCACAGTAAACTTGTTACTACTTTGTTGCAAGAAAGCAAATTGGTCCTATTCTGCAGAATGAATTCACGTTACCTAGCAGCAGGCTTATTATTACAAGACCTGTTGGCTTTCCATTTCCTAATTACTCCTGTAACTATCTCTGCCTCTGTCTGTCCCTTCTTAGCAACAGTCACCCAGATCGCTTCTGGCAAGGTTTCAGACAGGCATGGAACCACCTCAGACAGTAAGCGGCTTCATTTCTGAGACATCATACAGATCCTGATTAGCATTTGTTTTATTTGGCCCCTCTTAAAGGCAGCGTATAAAAGCAGTAGCCCCGCACCACTGCTGAAAAACTATATGTAATGCAAATGTAAACTCTTCAGCACAGGTTGTTTTTCAAAGAAGGCCTTTCGGTGGTATTGCCTGCCCTTTGTATTCCTGCCTGGGCTAGCATTTGGAAAGATGCAAGGTGGGAGAGGTTTACTGTGCTCAAGACCGTGGATATCACGTTTATGTAGCCCATTCCCAGACTTGTTGTTCAGTTACATCACCCACATATTCAAGTATCAGGGGGGTAACCGTGTTAGTCTGTATCCACAAAAACACATATTCAAGGATGTCTATTGCATGCTGACCAAAACATGCCAGCTTCAAAAGCATAGAGTGGATGAAATAATCCACGTGACATACACTACACGTCAGCTGATCATGGAAATACTACAGTGACCTGCACACCACACCTCAATGCATTGCACCCTTTTATGAATCCAGTGCAACTTAACTAATGAAGCAGATACAGTGCAACAGCCATTAAGCTGCTAAAATAGTCTGCATTAACACTGCATCTGCATTAACATTAACATCATGTGGCTTCGACGAACCCTTTGCCCTATATTTGCTAATGAAAAAAAATCACTATTTCTGGGAGTTAAAAACAACAGTGGTTGCCATTTAAAAATCAATATTTGCCACCTGATACCACAGGGTCAATATATTTATTTACTTTCTTAGTTCTAAGAGGAAACTGTAGTAATGTAGGATACTACAGTCTGGTAGCTGTTGGCAAATATTGACTTGGGGCCAACTCAGAGGTGAGTCAAAGGGAATCTAACTGGATATAATTCGCACCTTTTTCCAACCCCTTCCTTGTGTAACTTAGATCAGTTTGGACCCCCTTACACTGAGGTAGACTAAATGTGTGAAATTCAGAGGTGATGTGTAAAACATTGGTAAGTGGGTGTGAATCTAAAGCCAGATCTACACTAGAAATTTTCGCTGGTAAAGTAATGTCTACAGGGATGTGATTTGTGGGTGGGTAGCTTTTTTGGTTCGGGGGGGTGGGGGAGGTTGCAGCATTTCTATACCAGCAAAAGCCCTACTGTAGATGCAGTCATACCAGCATAAAAGTGCTTTGGTCCATACAGCCTATTTTGTTCAGGGACCCAGTACAAACTACACAAGCAAAATAATTTTTTTGCCAGAATTATTATTATTGTTTAATATCTGTATTACTGTAGCACCTATGAGCCCGAGTCATGAACCAGGACCCCACCGTGCTAGGTCCTGTACGAACACCAAACAAAAACATGGTCCCTGTCTCAAACAGCTTACAATCTAAGGCCTGGTCTATACCAGCGGGGGAGATCGATCTAAGTTACGCAACTTCAGCTACGTGAATAACGTAGCTGAAGTCAACGTACTTAGATCTACTTACCACGGTGTCTTCACTGCGGTAAGTCGACAGCTGACGCTCTCCCATCGACTCCGCCTACGCCTCTCGCCCTGGTGGAGTACCGGAGTCGATGGGAGAGTGCTCGGCGGTCGATTTATCGCGTCTAGACTAGACGCGATAAATCGACCCCTGCTGGATCGATCGTTGGCTACAGACAGAGGGGAGAGAACACGGAAACAATGAGACCCTATTGGTCAGCATGATAGGCAGTGGTGTCAGCACACCACCAGTCTAACTATTGTCAGGTGTTTTTGTGGATATCACGGCAGAGGAGAGCTAAGTTAGGTCTCCACTAGCAGGCTTTGCTGGTATAGCTAAGCCGACAAAGCTTTTCTAGCATGGACCTGGGCTAAGTAACAAAAACGATCAGCCTGAGTTTAAATTCTGCAACAGCTCGCAGAGAGAGACAGAAAGTTGCAGAGCATAAGTGCTTTGGCTGCAATTTTGTCATTTCTTTTCCACCCTACTGAATGATGAGTCGTAGTTGAGAAAACAGAACAGTGATAAAAATATAAACTCTCCAGGGATTCTTCGAGACGCAGTGAGAACTTCCCACGAGCAATAACAGCAGAGTGTCTGTTCACAAGGCGCTGCTTGGATTTCTCCGACACCGTAGATCAGGCGCTAGGTCTCTGCGATTATTGTTTTAAGATCTAGTACATGAGGAACAGATCAAACGGGAAACCCAGACTTGAGCTTAGCACAAAGCGAGTCAGGAGCTGTCATTTTGAGGCCCCCTAATGCTTATACCCCGGGGATGGCTGCAGTATAAACAACCTGATCCTGTTCCAAACTTTGGGCCAGATTCTACCATTAAGGCCCAGACTTGAGTAAGGGGGAGACCAGCTGTTGTGCACACCATCCCCACCGCATAACATGGTTCATCTTCTGCTCCACTCTGCAGCCCAACCAGCTCCATCAGATGGCACCCGGCTCTATCTCCTCCCTGCTCCTTTTAGGGTCTGATCCTACTGCACCACTGAAGTCAACGGGAGCTTCTCAGCTGATTCCAATGGGCACAGTTTAGACTCCTGAGAGGGGCCCTAGCCCTGAAAAGCCCTTGTGACTGGAAGAATATAAGCACCCAGTTGGATAAGCAGAGACATTTCATCCAGCAGGGCTGTCACTCCTGGCTCCTTTCACCAGCACTTCGGCCCAGATCTGTAACCGATTTCTATGGCAGTTAAAGAGCCTAAATATCTTTAAATCCCTATAAAGAGAAAAATTCCAAGAGCTCAAACCACTGGGAGGTAAATCCCATTTGGAGAAGTTACCAGCCCTAACAGGCGGCTATTGCCGAAATACGATAGCCAATATTCCTGATCAGTCAAGGACAATCTTGAAGGGTAGAGTCATAGCTAGAGGGGAGAAAGTTACCTACAGCGCAGGAATAACCGTCATGAGCAGGGGAGTGTTTTTGTAGCCCCCGACCCGCTCTGAGAAGTGGTGGCAGCACATTTCAGAAGCGAGAACAGGAGTTCTGAATTCCCACGGGGCAGCAGAGGAAAGCTGAGGCACATGTAACATTTCTCCAGCAGTAACAAAGGGCCTAATCACCTGCTTCCCCGGACAAATCCCAGGGAATGGCAGGAAACCTACACAGTTCTTTCCATAGTCTCCTACTAAGCATGCCCTAAAGGGGGAAGTTTGGCCAGGACTCTACACCTTTTCTAGGTGACAAAGCCTCTCAACTGCAACGGACGTTTGTGGACACTGAATCCTATCATATGAGAGTTATGAAGGTGCATAACCCTGACCTGAATCAGAGACTGGGACCTGGAAATGTCAGAACCCCCATATAAATGTACCCCCTTTATTATTCTCAGCGAGCCTCTGCTTTGTAGCAGCTGTCAGACACATATCTATCTAGTACATCCTCTATTCAGGATATTCATATTCAGGATTCTAGCCGCATGAACTAACTGCATACTTTCATTGGTCCTTATTCCTTCAACATCCCCTTTGCTGTACTAAACTGCAGCGCCCTTTCCTTCTTCTATTCTCCTAACACCCACTCCTGTCTATATCCCTTTGAAATGTTCTCAGACATTTTGCTTCCAATGCAACACCTCTCTCTTTCTTCCCCACTCCTGGTGAGAAGCTAGCGCATTTCACTTCCGAAAGTGATAATGAGGTTTGCCACTGGTTTTTTATATTTTATTATTATCAGTATTCTTTTTAAAATCCCCATTCTTTTTAGCAGCAGCCCAAACATCTATTACCTGCAGTTTCTCCGATGTCATGGTGGTTTTCAAGTCGGCCACAAGGCTGCGAAGTTAGTCAATACCTTTCTTATTTAATCCAGTGTCCAGATCAGACCTAGGACCAAATTCACCACAGATATCGCTGAATTCAGCCCCTAGTTTGCTGCATGCTCCATTCGAGCCACAGGGATAGAGAGAAACTTTACAGCAATAGCTTTTGATTAAGAAAGAAAAATAAGCCAACTTAAAACTTGATTAGCCCTGAAATACTTCAATCCTAGTCTTTGAGCCAAAGGGTGGGGAAAACAATGGTCACTTAAATACCACTCTAGTTAGTCCACCTGGTAACCCCTAAGAGGCATATGACTCTCAGCTCTGCTGACAAATGGGACAGCGCGGCACACAGCAAACAGCAAGTGGGGGTTGATTCTACTGGCTTCTGAAAATACGCATCACAGGCAGAAAGGTTCTATGCCGTTTTTAAAAGATATTGCACCTGAATCAGAGAGATCTGTGGAATGGGTCCATCCCAGCTGGCATTTACAGAGCAAGCAGGGCCATCGCCACTACAAAATTCAAGAGAGTTTTTCTTTCCATTTAGTTTAAAAGCTCTTTGATAAATAGGCTTCTTGAACTTTGTTCCCATGACATGAGCTTTTGCGTAGGGTCAGCCTGTAAAAAGGCGTCTGGGCTAAGGGCTAGTCTTGATTGAAAGTTTTCAATCAAACGTAAGACTGAAAAATAAAGCCACAAACTTGTGGACCTACCAAAGAACTTGCGTAGCATGCAGGGAGGAAGATGTTGGGGGCGTGGCCAGAGCGTATAGCACTCCACCCATCCTGAACTGGTATAGATTAGAGCAACCCCCAGGCTGCTCTAATTATCCTGGAGGCACAGATCTGTTCTAAAAACCAGGGAGCCATAAATGGTACTATCCACTACTGCACATAGCAGAAAGTTCAGGAATAAGTGTTAAAGGCCCCAGCATGCCAAGGGTAAGAGGCACATTCAGCACAGATACATTTAAAGCTAGAGGTGGTCAAAAAAAATGCGGACAGAATAGTTTTCTGTCGGAAAGTGCTGATCTGACGAAAATCAAAATGTTTTGCATGAACATCTCGATTTCGTCAACATTTTCAAGAAAAAATGATCAAACCGTTCTGTTTCAATAAGGTTGAAGTGGTTCATTTTGATACAGTGTCTCCACTAACCGGTGTGCCAGGCTGCCTGGCCCCTCTGGGTTGTCGCACTCACAACATTTCTTTTCCCCATGTGGATCTTTAATCTTTAGATTCTCAGCATCGCAGAACACAGTACAGGCATGTGTCAAGAGAAGCCTTCCACCCAACTTTCTCTACCACATCTAGCTCTTTCTCTACTCTCCACCCTTACTTCCTGTTCCTGCCAATTATATAGCTTCCCTTATTGAGCTAATTACCCATGAGCCCAATCATTGCCCCCCAAGTATCAACAATCTCCACATAACAGGTTAATTGTCCGCAATCATCTCTGTTAGCAACTACCTAAGTGACTAGGGTACTACAGCTACCATTCTGTCACATACAGTCAAAGTATTTCATTTTGTACATCATATTACATATAATATTTCATTTATTGTATATGATATGAGATTGAATTGATAAAGTCAAAATGAAACACTTCGCCCTTTATCTAAATGAAATGTTCCAAGAAGGTTGTTTCAATACTTCCAAAATGACATTTCAATTTTTTTGATTCAGGACAAAAAGGAAAATTTCTAAATGTCAGAATTTCCCATGGAACAGAAATTCTGAGTTTCAACCATCTCTATTTCAAATCCATCATTTCTTTTCAGATTTCCTGAAGTCAGAATGATGGTTCCTACTTCACTGAATTTCCCAGCATGCCCTGTGCTGGTGATGCAATAACTTCCACAGAACCCCAGTGGAATATGAACCTGGCATACATAGGGATAATCCAATCACTTATTTATACGGTGCTCATCACCTGTCTCTCACAAGTGATAAATTACTTTTTTTTTAAGCGTGGCTAATTAGTTATATGCTGCAAATTCACTTCTTGTAATGGGCTGAATTACTCCTACTCAGGACCAAGATTAACTGCCCAGCTTTAAAGGAAATGTGACACCTGGTGTAAAATGACCTGGTACATGAAAACGACACCAAGGTCTAATCAATTCAAATCAGGTCGCGATTCAGTCTCAGAACCCGGCCGCCTTTTTATTATTTAACAGTAAAACCTCAAAAGCAAACAACTGAAGAAACGGAGGAGGCAATCTGCAAGAAGTAATAAAGAGAGATAAAGTATTACGATCAACTGTTATGTTTCACAGCATACACACAAAGAAGTTAGATAAAAATATGAAATATTCTTGTTGGAAGGTTGCAACATAACACGACTTTCTTCCTTAGAATTCAGACTGATAACACACAAGAACCCACAAACATAGACCAGGCAGGCTGCTCCCCACAAGAGAGAGACACAACTCAACACACCTTACTCTAGCTAGACTCTGCAGAACTGACTCTGATGCATGCTTGCTTCCCTGCAGAGCCCCTCACCATGCAAGCAGGATCAGGAAAGCCCTTACACATTAAAGTGACAGCCTACAATTCCAGCAACGTTTTCAAATATACCACACCCCAACTTTTTCAAATTTAGGAGCCTAAACGTAATCACGTAGGGCCCCACAATTGGAGCTAGATTTCCAAAAGAACACAAATCCCCTCTAGGCAGCTAAATTAAGCTATTCATTGTATGAAAAATTCTAATATTATGACTTTTTGCCCTGGTTTGGGATGAAAACAAATTTTGAAATACCAGAATTTCCCATGAGACAGAAATTCTGATATTGGATCAGCTCTCTTATAAACAGAAAGGGAAACAGGCCCCTTTACACTCATTATTCACGCCGGGCAAAACGTTCTAGCATCATAAATGCTGAACAATTGCAATAAGATGGTTAAAATAATTTAACAATAAATTAAGGCAAGATTACTAGGGCTGGTTGAAAATTTTCCATCGACTTTTTTTGATGGGAAATTGGGTTTTCAACTAAACAAACAGTTTTGCATAAAGTGTCTGCTTTCCTCAAAAAAATTCAGTTTTTCATTGGGACACTGGCCATTTTGACAAGTATCAGGGGAGAGCTGTGTTAGTCTGTAACCACAAAAACAACGAGGAGTCCGGTGGCACCTTAAAGACTAACAGATTTATTTGGGCATAAGCTTTCGTGGGTAAAAAACCCACTTCTTCAGATGCATTCAGATGGCCATTTTGAAACATTTGGGGGGTTGGGTTGGTTTCAACAAAAAGTCATAATTTTCTGCCAAAAGTTCTGACGACACATTTTTTGCTTTGAATCAAAATTTTCAAGGGCAGCGGGAGGGGAAACATTTTCCAATCAGTTCTAATCATTAGTAAGACCTGGAAATAATTATTTTAATGTAAGATTTTAATCCTGACTTTAAAATGAAAAACAGGTTGTGGTGATGCTCAGTTGCATAAAATTTGCAATGAAAGACGGCTGCCGTTTGGAACAATTTCCCTCTCCTACTATAAATACTTTCCTATGAGCTAGAGCTTTTAAAAAGCAATGCAATCGCTTTCACAAAGTGCCTGGAGGTACAATAGGCAATTCTCAGAAAGAATCCTGGCTGGTGAAGGGAAATGTTTATGCATTATTCCAGATACAAAAAAGCTGGTCTAAACAGGGACTTTCTCCTGAGTGACCTCAGACTTTCCCAGATCTGAGAGGAACTCAATAAATCATCCTCTTTATCAATAGGAAGCTAATAAAAGAGGACTGAATCAAAACTGGATGCAAGCAGCGTGTGAGGATAAATACATTAAAGATTGTGACATGCTCAGATACTACAGTAATGGAGGCCAGATAAGTACATTAGATTCCTTGGTCACTGTCAGTCTGGTTTTAGATCTGGAAATCTAAGTTCTAGGTTCCCAGTCACCTTAGTATGTAGTACTGGGTGTCTGATACAGAGAAGACACTGGCTAGTGATTTATTCTTAGCAACGTACCAGAATCAGAGATCCACACTGATGTTTCTTTAAAGACTTAGCAGCCGCCTTGGCTACTATTGGACATAAGGTGGCATAGATTCAACTGCAAACTCTGGAAGGTATAGATGGGACTCCGCTTGTCTCCTAGAGAAATCCCAGGGAGCAGCAATGGGCATTTTTTCATCCACCTTGAAGGGTCTCTTGTCCCAGCATTTCACAATGTTCTATTGTCACTTGTCACTATGCAGTTCTCTGTCCCTCATCTAACCTTGACAATGTCCCACCCATGCTACCCTCGTGTCTTGTTGAGACAGGTATCTGGCTTAGTCCAGATTAAGATGGAGGTGATATTAGTTAAGGGAAGCAACCACAGAATATGGCAGGATTAGAGCCCACTTCCATGACTGAAGGGTGTGGCCATAATTTGCCAAAAAAAGGGTCACACTCTTGGAGGAGGAGGGTGGATTAGAGAGTCAAGGTGGTCCATTGGACAGTGCACTGGACTGGGAGCCAGGAGATGTGGACTCTGTTCCGAACTCGGCTGATGACCTGCTGTGTGATGTTGGGGAAGTCACCCCCTGTTTCTCCTCCCACCCTTTGTCTGTCTTGTCTAAGTTCTGCAGGAAAAGGATAGTCTCTTGCTATGTGGATATATAGTGCTTCGTATAATAGGATTCTGATCTCAGGGCTTCCAGGTGCTACTCTAATACAAACAATAAATAATATTAAGTGACCGCATGCATCAAACTTAGAGGCCGTTAAAAAAAAACATAGCCCTAAAAGTGGATGCACTCTCTCCTGAGCAGACTTTTGAATAGGTTATGAATGGTTATTATATTGAGGAATTTAGCAATCTAATAAAGCTGCAATATTATAACCTTTGCAACAACACAACCTATTCAGAAATCTATTATCCTGCCTCCACTTCCTGACAGATGCAAACAGTTTTTGTCATCCTCCCTTGATCTCCCTTGGATATCTTCAGTTTGTGTAATTCTCTCTCAGGCTGTATGGCGGAGAATTCAGACTCCCTCAGCGGGCGTCCAGGACTCGAAGCCTTGATTCTTAGAGCTAAGTACGTCGGTCTTTGAATAGCAGTCAGCCAGGGAATTTGCTATTATCCAAACAGAATGGATTTTTCTTGCTTTTTGGCTCAGTGCCTGCTGCTTTCACAAGTTTGTCATCCTTCTGATTCCCTAAAATAAACGTTTGATGCAGAAGTTTCCATAAAACGGAATATTAAACTTGCCTAAACCTTTGGAAAATACCAGAGTGCAGCTGATCCTATTAACTCTTTAAGCAACTTTATGTTGGTTTCATAAGACGCTAGCCAAAATTTTTCACCCAGGAGTGCCTAAATTAGGCTTCTGAATTCATAGTTGGGCATCTAAATACAAGCAGCCTGATTTTCAAAAGTTCTCAGCACCCACAAATCCAGCCGAAGTCCATGGAGTTTGCCGATGCTCCACACCTCTGAAAATCAGGCCGTTTTTATCAAGGTATGAATATGGGAGCCTAATTTCAGACACTCGGTTTTGAAAACATTGCCCATTCTATCCTGTCATTTGCAACACCCTGCACTAGATGCAGAAAAATGCTGCGTCTCAACCATTATCTCTAATCAAATTAAAAATAAGGCTTCTCTCTCAGGCACCATGTTGCAACACCTTTGGATGCTCACTGCTGCAGCGTAGCTTGTCTGTCTAGTATAAAGCTGCCAGACAGCTGCTATAATCTTTGGATATCCTTGTTGCACAGTTCAGTTACCATGCTGCGGCAGGCTCAGTGGAGCACAATGGCTGCCTGCTGTTCCCTGTTGGAATGACCTTTTCCAACCTGCCTTGCAAGGCCAGAGTTGCCTGAACAACTGGCTGGTATGCACAGCTTTTCTTCATCAAACTTCTCCTTTTGCCCAGGAGGCCAGTTACGCTAGCAGATCTACTGGGCCTTTTCTAACAGAATGGACAACATGACGTATAACCTTAAATTAAACAATATACCTATGTGGACACATGAAACTGACTTGAACAACAGCCTGACTTGCTTGTTCACAGGGATAACTTCAGCAATCAACAGGCAGAGAAGAAAGCAAAGAAACCATTAGAGAAGAAGTAATTGATATTCCAGCTTGGCCATCTGTGGGGATGGAAGCACTTCTCTCGCTTACACAACATCAAAAGCTTTCAGGGAAAAGACAAAAAGAGCAGGATCAATCAAATAAGGAAAGAGTTTTCCCAGAAATCTCTCCCCACATCAACCGTGATGTGACGCCTGAATATTTAGTCTGCAGAAGAGAAGAGTGAGGCGGGATTTGATAGCTGCTTTCAACTACCTGAAAGGGGGTTCCAAAGAGGATGGCTCTAGACTGTTCTCAGTGGTAGCAGATGACAGAACAAGGAGCAATGGTCTCAAGTTGCAGTGGGGGAGGTCTAGGTTGGATATTAGGAAAAACTTTTTCACTAGGAGGGTGGTGAAGCACTGGAATGGGTTACCTAGGGAGGTGGTGGAATCTCCTTCCTTAGAGGTTTTTAAGGTCAGGCTTGACAAAGCCCTGGCTGGGATGATTTAGTTGGGATTAGGTCCTGCTTTGAGCAGTGGATTGGACTAGATGACCTCATGAGTTCTCTTCCAACCCTGATATTCTATGATTCTATGAATATTGTTATTGAATAAGGATATTATGGTCATGCTCTGGGGTGGGTCCCCAATCCTGATCTGCTAGGCACTATACAGACACAGCAAAGTGTCCTGCTCCAAACAATTTATAATCTAAGAACATAGGCTATTTTGCCCCACTCAGTAAAACACATGGGAAAGATAAACTAAAGTGACAATGTTCCAACTGTCCATTCCCACAGGCCATCTTCTGTGTTACTGAAAGCTTTCAAAAACCTTGAAGCAGCAGCAGAATTTTAAGGATTACAGCGACAGATGAGGAACTCAAGATACCTAACTTCTTTCCTAGCTCTGCCGCTGCACTACTGTGGGCAAGTCACTTTACTTCTCTGTGCCTCAGTTTCCCATTATCAGTAGTACCAAAAGTGCTTTACAAGGGAGGTCAGCATCATTACACTCATTTTACATACAGGGAAACTAAGGCACAGGAAGGGGAAGTGACTCACCCGGCAGTAGAGCCAGGAACAGAACCCAGGGCTCTTAAGATCTAGGCTATGTCTCCAGCCACTAGGCCATACCACTTAATGTACTAATGGTGGGTGCTTAGATACTGCAGTGATGAGGGTAGTATAAGAAGCTGTGTAGAAAAGAACTCAGGCAAAGGACTGTCTCATATTATATGTTTGTACAGGGCCTGGCACAATGGAGCCCCGATCCTAATTGGGGGAAATAAAGTAATATAAATAACTCATAATAGACGAGATATTAATTCAAGTTTTGGTATAGCCAATATTGAGAAGAGAGAGATCTTTTCTCAAAAAAAACCCCAACATTTATATAGAATAACAAGAATCCAACTCATTTCAAATCAGCTGCTAGTGCCAATACCCCCTTCTTGGCTGGATACAGACTCTTTCCATTTTCTAAAATTGTACCTGAAGTCGAGGCACCGTCGAAAAGCCCCTGAGCCAACCCACCAGCCAGTGCATCAAATAATATTCCCAACAGCAGCCGGCTTTCAGACCCTTTCCTTCAGGGGTGAGTTTCATTTCTCCAAACCAAAGGAGTTCAAGATAAACCAGGTTCTACCTCCTACAGGAACCAACCCACTCCCTACAGACCTCACCCTCTAACTGAGCTCAGGCTGCCCTTTATAGCTCCCAGCATGCCTAGTTCTGAGTCACATGCTCCCATCACATGACCTCTAGACTTAGTCTCTTTATGGGAAATGTAGTCTGCTAAGGGGATCCTGGCCAATAGTGGAGAATGAGGGCATGAGTCACCCAGACTACAGTTCCCATGTGGCACCATAATGGCATTTCCAAATAGAAATTTTGGGGGGTTTCAGATGTTCAGTTTTTCAACTAAAAGTCCATTTTTCCTGCAGAAAAAACAAATCTTGAAAAATTGTTTTGTCCAAAACCCAGTTTTCCACCAAAAAACAGTTTCAATGGAAACATTTCAACCAATCCTCATTTTCACCCATTGTCTTCCTATATGGTTGCACAATACAATGGCCCCTGTGTCATTATTCTTATTACTAATTATGTGTATTCCAATAGTGCCTATGAGCCCCCATCACGGACCAGGACGCCATTGCGCCAGGCGCTGTACAAAGACAGAGCAAAAAGACAGTCCCTGCCCCATGGGTGTTGCAATCGATCATGTCACTGCTGTTGATGCTGCCAGAAGCAGCTGCTAATTAGATTTTGTTTTCTTACAGGCAGTGTTATAAAATCACGGCGCCACTTTCTTTTTAAAGCCACTGCTTAGGATTTACATCTCAGAACTTGGAGGACAAATTCGATGCAAAAACCAAATACGCATGTGATCCGTTTCTGCATTCAGTACTGACGGTAGGTTGGATCCGCTGTGCCTGCTCGCGGGCAGGGGTGGGCCAGGATGCAGGAAAAATCTGGGTGAGCATGTACAGTATTCGCATATGATGATCCAGTGTATTCCTGGGGAATCATCCACAGCCCGGTTAAATGCCCAACTAGTGTTTCACCACCTACTTAATCATGGCCATCAGAGGTACTAAGAATCAGAAAGAGCTGATTCGGGTCTGGGAGCTAATGTATCCTCCTCTTTCTCCCGTGCATACTCTGCAACCTTTCGTTAGCATGTCTCAAGAATGCCCCAAAGTTAGAGAAGAGACTCCTGGGCCCCAATTACTCAGTTCTGGCTGGCTGCACTAACTGAGGCCCTGTCTATATTGTGCTTTTGTGTTTGGTTCCTTACTTGCATGCTCTGGTGTAGCTACACTAGTAGAACTCGCCCTGGGAGATAAGGCTCCGGGATGATGTGACCACGGCCTATCATATGCTGACCAATATTGTCTCATTGTTTCCTTGTACTCCCCGGTCTGTCTGTAGCCATCTGTTGATCTCTTCGCTCATATCTACCCTGTAAGGTCTTTGGGCAGGGAATGACTTTTGTTCTGTCTTTGTACAGCGCCGAGCACAAGGGGGTCCTGGTCCATGACTCGAACTCCCAGGCGCCACAGTAATACAAATAATAATAACAGATACACAGCAACTGTGTAAATCGGTGTTTTCCCCAGTGCAACTTACTGGGGTAAGTTTCAGTCCCATTTGCACTGGTGCAATGGCAACAATGGCAGAGGCTTATTTTGAATCTACCAGGGGCTAGAGGCCTTTAATACTTGAGCCATGGTACACCTGGTACTGAGGGTGTAGAATCATAGAATATCAGGATTGGAAGGGACCTTAGGAGGTCATCTAGTCCAACCCCCTGCTCAAAGCAGGACCAATCCCCAGACAGATTTTTGTCCCAGATCCCTAAATGGCCCCCTCAAAGATTGAACTCACAACCCTGGGTTTAGCAGGCCAATGCTCAAACCACTGAGCTATCCCTCCTTGTATAGCAAGGATGGATGGATGCCAGCACAGGGGGAACTGATCCTGTGATTAGGGTATTTGCCTAGAACTTAAGAAGCATAGGTTCAAGTCCCTACTCTGCTAGAGACCTTTGGCATGTCCTTTAGCCCTCAATTACTCATTTGGTATATAACAGGTACTTCACTATCTCATAGGAGTGTTGTGAAGATAGATACATTAAATGTTCAAGGTACTACAGTAGAACCTCAGAGTTATAAACACCCTGGGAATGGAGGTTGTTAGTAACTCTGAACAAAACATTCACGTGGTTCTTTTCAAAAGTTTACAACTGAACATTGACTTAATGCAGGTTTGAAACTTTACTCTGCAGAAGAAAAATGCTGCTTTCCCTTTATTTTTGTAGTAGTTTACGTTTAACACAGTACTGTGCTGCATTTGCTTCCCCCCCCCCCCCCCCCCCGTCTCTGCTGCTGCATGATTGCGTACTTCCGGTTCCAAATGAGGTGTGTGGTTGACTGGTCAGTTTGTGACTCTGGTGTTCAGAACTCTGAGGTTCTACTGTATACTATTAGGGCGATGGGGACATATAAGCACTGGGAATGGAGGTACAACTAGCACGTGTGTGAACCAGTTGAGTAGGGATGATTACTTTGAGGTCCGGGAAGAAAGGTGCTCTCTACAGCAGTGGTTCTCAAACTTTTGTATTGGTGACCCCTTTCACACAGCAAGCCTATGAGTGCAACCCCCCTTATAAATTAAAACCACATTTTTTTTATATTTAACACTATTATAAATGCTGGAGGCAAAGCGGGGTTTGGGGTAGAGGCTGACAGCTCGCGACCACCAAGTAATAACCTTGTGAGCCCCTGAGAGGTCACAACCCCCAGTTTGAGAACCCCTGCTCTACAGCAAGTGCAGAATTTAGTGTAATCCTCATCTGTCCAAATCCACACTTGTCCAAGCCTCCCATTCTAATCCATTATCTCTTCTACTCTAGACTCTCAGTTCCTTGATTCCTGATCATTCTCGCTCCCAGTCATCGAGAGCTGGTCATTGATTTTTCAGCACAACATTTTTTCCCATCAGACAACGCCAGTTTGTCAAAACCAAAAGGTTTGGTGTGAAAGGGCCAGTTCTGATTAATTTTTTCAGCCTGAAAAAAAACTGTGAAAAAATAAGTTTCAAAATTATTAAGACATTTTGTTTCGGCATGTTCCAAATGAAAACATTCCAGTTTTCTGGTTCAAAATGACTTTTTTTTGCTCTGAAATTTAAGCTAATTATAGCCCCCAAAAATGGATTCAAAATGGTGGACATTGAAACAAACCCTTTCAAACTGATCCAAATGAAATCTTTTGATGGACCCAAGCAAATTTTTTTTCCAGATTTTCAGTCTACAAAAATGTTCAAGATTTCGACTTAATGTCCTGATGTGAGACAGGCAAATTTTTGCAAACCTTGAAAAATGTTGCACAACAGGAAAGCCATTTACCACTCATTTCTACCTAAAACGGAGCCAGACTCTATAGAGGAGCAAGGAGGCATAAGGTGACACCCTACTCTGTTGCATGAGCTGCCTCCATTGCATGTCACAGTACACTGGGCTCCGGAAGAGCAGTTGCCACTGGACTGCGATTCACCCTCATGCACAGTGAATGGGAAGCAGGCAAACTTTGGCTCTCTCCCCTCCAGCTCACTACCCACTGCAACTGAGCTGGCAAACAGGGGAAAGTAAACTACACCAGGAAGAGGGTCACGATTCAGTCCCTTCCTGGGGCGCTGCAACTCCGCACTGCCCATTACTCAGGGCAGACTGCAAAGTAGCAGACTTAGCCCACGTTTGGTGCTGTCCAAGTGGATGACACAATTCGGAGTCCACCGCATTATTGTCACTATTAACCAGGACTAATACGTTCGTTATGCTGCGCTTTGGCCTCTTAATGGCATTTTTGGAATCCCATGAGTAGATACCTCTTAAAAAGGTACAGGATCAAATTGTTAAGAGTATCATCCTAGGAGCTGTAAAAATATCTTGCAAGCTAGCCTGTTTGGAAGTTGAATTGGGGCCAGCTGTAAGGTCCTTCTTAGACCTTCAAGCAAAAATCACATCTCCAGGCAGTGATGATGTATAATAGACATCCAAGTGAGAAATGATGAGATACAATAAGAGCCACCAGAATGGGGGCTGTTCGTCGCTTTCAGGGTCTCTGTAGTTATTTTCAACATACGTGGCCCGCTATTGATAACAATGAATTCAGCCGTTGATGAGACCGAGGGGTATGGAGAGATGTAGGAAAATGGGGTTACAATCAACCCCAAAAAAAAGACAAATGTTGGAACTGAGTGTCATTTCCTTATTCCTGCCTTTTTATTTATTTATCTGATTATTTTCACTCACCATAGATGTCCTCCCTTGCTAATCTATCTGCTACCTGTTTATTCTGCTAACCCCTGGACCACTTCCCTGTTTTAATGACAGTTGATGAAATTAAGGGCTGGATTCTGTGCCGTGTTCAGCACTTCGGCACAAAGCAGAGGCAAAGATTTGGCTCTCCTTGCATAGGCAAATATCTCCAGGTGGTGCAGACCCAACATAACACGCTCAGCAGCCTCTTCATCCCAGTGCATGAGACATTCCCGGAGGAAAGGGGGCATGGGCAGAGGGGCTCTTTGGGGCAGGGATTGTCTACTACCCTCGGTTAGTACAGCGCCTAGCACAATGGAGCCCCTGTTTTCAGACAGCCCCTAGGTGATACTGTAATAAACATGACTAGTAATGATCTCTGCACCCCATGGTCCACAGCTACTGGAAGGGACGGTTGGGCCAGGCAGACCCCAGGACTGGGGAGTGCAAAAGTAGCTTAAAACCAGTCCCTGTCCCACCTTCCAATCCTGTCCTCAGTACCGCTTGCCTGGCCTAGCAAATGGCCTTAGGTTACTTTTCTGATACTCATGGAGAGTTGGGGAAAAACCAGTCACAAGATGTGAAAAATGAAGCTGATTCACAGATAATTATAATGGGGGGAGGCAAACAGGACAATTGTAACTGAAACTACTATAACCAGGGCTAAATCCCTAGCTCAGGGAAGGGAAAAGGAAAACAGACTCCTTGTTACTGTGTATAGGGGTAAACATCACTTATTGTGTGTAACCCAAGCAAACGCAATGGATGACCAGTCCATGCTAAAGTACAAAATACTGCAAGCTGAAGGATGCCTTTTAAGGGTGAGGCACAGGGCCGCCTGGGGGGGGGCAAGTGGGGCCCCCACGAGAATATAGTATTCTATAGTATTGCAACTTTTTTTATGGAAGGGGCCCCCGAAATTGCTTTGCCCCAGGCCCCCTGAATCCTCTGGGCGGCCCTGGTGAGGCAAGCGGCCATTCGGTTACCTCTATCGTTTTTGCGTTTGTAGGATGGTGTGGTTTGTTCGAGGTTTTCCCTTCTGCTCCTGCTCTGGAATTTTTATCTGCCTTTATCACCTTTGCAGTGGTAAGGCAGGACTTCGGCTGGTGTGTGTTAAGGTGACCAGAGGCCCACAAACACAGCGGCTTGCACGTTAAAAATTGTCACTTTATTATACATTGGGAGGGATAGACGCATAGATACGAAGTGCTGGAAGAGACCTCAGGAGGTCATCGCATCCATCCCCCATGCTGAGGAAGGACCAGTATACCTAGACCATCCTTGACAGGTGTTTGTCCACCGGTTCTTAAAAAGCTCCAGAGATGGGGATTCCACAACCTCCCTCGAGAACCTGTTCCACCCTCCACTATCCTTACAGTTAGGAAGTTTTTCCTACTTTCCTGAATCCTCCCTCCCTCCCTCCCTGTTTTACCCTGGGCAGGACATGGTAAATGATGGTGTCGCGGGACTTAGCAACAGCACCGGGGCTCAGAAGAGCTGGCTTGTATTTGCTGGCTCAGTCACCGTGTGACCTTGACCAGATTAGTTCACCTGTCCGTGCTTCTGTTTCCTCTCTCACTGTTTGTCTATTCAGGCTGCAAATTCTATGGGGCAGGGGCTGCTTCTTACTATGCATCGGTACGTTGCCTAATGACCTGGGGCCTTTGGGTGCTACCGTAACACAAATACATCACAATGATATTGAGTCGTTATTATAAAGCCAACAGCCACTATGTTCCCACCCCTTCAATATACATCACTAAAAACCTGATAACTAACAGAAAAATCTGGTGGGAATTAGGTGCCAAACTCCCCTAAGCTGCTTTGAAAATCCCACCTATAATATCATTAAGATACAGGAGGGGAAACAAGCTTATTGGGAATCTACGTCTCCCATTCTCCCTCACGCCTCACACATGTGCACACACACACACATTGTGCAAGAGAGAAACAAGACAGCAGTAATCTTTCAATCGTCATAGTAAACTACAATTTCAGGAAGTCTTAGTCCTCTGTTCCCCCCCCCGCCCCCCGAGCTGACATTGAACATGCAGCTTGCAATCCTTCGGCCTGCTGTCCATACCGGACTGTCTCTTTGTGTTGTGGAAGCTCATTTGGCATTGGGCCATATGGCTCCCAAAAACTCAGCCGCTGCATGTAAAGCCACCTGTTTAGTTACAAAAGGAAGCCAGGTGCCAACTGGTGAGTGTTTGGATTTCACTCGGCTGCCTCAAAGGAGTGTGCGGGGAATAAATTGGTTCTTCTTACATCTCAGTGGCCGCGGCTGTTTTCCCTCACCCCAAAGGTCAGTGTGTCCGGACAGTTCTACACTGCTGGGGGTAGGACTGGGCCCCTCGGATTCCCTTGGGGCATTGTCTGTGCATTGCCCCCACCCCCAGAGGTAAGTGGGCTTGGACAGTTCTCAGCTCTCTAAGGGGGAGAGGGGGAACTGCTCTCCCCTTACCTCTGAGGGGCAGTAACGCCCCCTCCCAAGGTGAGGGCATCTGTACCGCTCTCTGCATGGGGGCAGGAGGAAGAGGAGGGGTGGTATTCGGTCTCCCTTTACCCCCAGGGGCAGTAGCTATGCATATTCCCCCCCACCCCTGATGATTGCATTGGGCCAGCTCTCTGCAAAGGGAAAGGGGGAATTTAGTCTCCCCTTTCAACCAGGAGCAGTAGCTGCGTATGCCCCCCCTCCCCCCGAAGGTGAGAGCAGCTGGACAGTTCTGTGCAGTAGGGAAGGGGTGGGCTGTGGGCAGGGAAGGGAGGAAGGATTTGTGGACAGCTCCCTGCAGATGGGGGCAGGGAGGGGACAGAGGGATTTGGTCTCCCCTTATTTCCCAGGGGGAGTAACTGTGTCTATCCTCCTCCTCCAAGGTGAGGGCATCTGGACAGCTCCCTGCAGGCAGGGAGAGGCAAGGAGGGGGCTGGAACAATGTGTATAATGGTAATGGGGGTGCTGACTGAGAGCCATTGAATCAAACTGTCTATAGTGGAATCCATTTCAAGTCAGGGGTGCTGAAGCACCCCCACACCCCTAGCTCCAGCACCTATGGGAGGGGGTTTGGACTCACCTTACCCCCCAGGGGCTGTCGCTATGTACCCCCCCCCCAAGATAAGTGCATCTGGACAGCTGTTTGCCGAGGGGGATGGCAGAAAGGGGAGGGGGGAATTTGGTCTCCCTTTAACACCCCCCCCCCGGGGGCAGTAGCTGTGTATATCCCCCACCCCGCAAGGGTGAGCGCACCTGGACAGCTCCCTGCAATGGGGGGGGAGGGGGTTCGTGGCGGGAGGGGAGCAGCGGGGATTGGGTCTCCCCTTACCCGCCCCCGCAGTAGCTGTGCACCCCTCCTCCTGCAAGCCCCCACTCCGGAGTCAGACCCCCCCCCCATGCAAGCCCTCCACTCCGGAGTCAGACCCCCCTCGCAAACCCCCCACTCCGGAGTCAGTCGTCCCCCCCCCCCTACAAGCCACCCATTCCGGAGTCCACCCGCCCCGCAAGCCCCCCACTCCGGAGTCAGACCCCCCCCTCCTCCTGCAAGCCCCCCACTCCGGAGTCAGACCCCCCCTCCTCCTGCAAGCCCCCACTCCGGAGTCAGACCCCCTCGCAAACCCCCCACTCCGGAGTCAGACCCCCCCGCTCCTACAAGCCACCCATTCCGGAGTCCACCCGCCCCGCAAGCCCCCCACTCCGGAATCAGACCCTCCCCCCCCTCCCGCAAACCCTCCACTCCGGAGTCAGACCCCCCCCCCCCTACAAGCCACCCATTCCGGAGTCCACCCGCCCCGCAAGCCCCCCACTTCGGAGTCAGACCCCCCCCTCCCCCCGCAGGAAGCCCCTCACTCCGGAGTCAGACCCCCCCCCCCCCCCGCAGCGTTAGGAAATGGCTCTGCCGCAGTGAGCAGCAGCCGCAGCTCCCCGGCTCGGCTCGCAGGCTGGGCTCAGCCCCTGGCGCCGGGCTGGGGACCGAGCATCGCCCCCGCCCATCCCGGGCCCGGTACCTGGTAGCTCAGGACGATGCCGTCTGGCTCGTTGCTCCCCGCGGGCATGGCTGGGGCAGGCGGCTCCGCCGCGCCGAGCTCCGCTGCACCAGCCCCGCCCCCCCTCCCGGCCCGGTCCGGCCCCCACCGCCTGCGGGGCGGGCGGCTCCCCGCTCCCCAGCCACCGGCGGCCGCTGCCTCCCCTCCGGCTCCCCGCGCCCCGGCAGCCAATCCCGGCCCGGCGAGCGGCCGCTGGGGGGGGGGGGGCGGGGATGGAGAGGGGGAGAGAGGAGAGGTGGGGTACCGGGAGGAGAGGAGGAGGCAGGGGGAGGGGAGCGCTGGGGGTGGCAGGGGGAGTGGAGAGATGGGGATGCAGGGCAGGGGACAGGTGGGGAGTATGGGTTAGGAGAGAGGTGGGGTTTCAGGGGGAGGGGACAAGTGGGGTTTCAGGGGGAGGGGTACAGGGGAGGGGAGAACTGGGGGTTGCAGGGGGAGACAAGAGGTGGGGTTGCAGGGGGAGGAGGTACAGGGGACAGGAGAGGTGGGAGATGCAAGGGGAGGGGACAGGTGGGGAGTATGGGGGAGGAGAGAGATGGGGGCTAAAGGGGGAGGGTGAAAAGGGGGAGGGAGAAGGTGGTAATGTAGGGGAAGGGGTATCGGGGGAGGAGAGTGGTGGGGATTGCTGGGGGAAGGGGTACAAGGGGAGGGGATGTTGGGGATATAGGGAAGAGGGTATGGAGGAGGGGATACAGGGGGAGGGAGAGGTTGCAGGAGAGGGGAATACACGGGGAGGGGAGAGGTGGAGTATGGTGATATAGGGAAGGGGTGGGGTTGCAGGGGGAGGGGAGAAGTGGGGGTTGCAAGGGGAGAGGTACAGGGGAGAGGATGTGGGTGTTGGGGATATAGGGGAGATGGTATGGAGGAGGGGGTACAGGGGGAGGGGGAGGTTGCAGGGGAGGGGAGTGGTGGGGAATGGAGATAGAGGGGAGGGGAGGAGTGGGGGTTGCAGAGGGCCGGGTACAGGGAAGGGAAGAGGCGGGGTTGCAGGGGGGAGGGGTACAAGGGGGAGGATGTGGGGGTTGAGATATCGTGGAGAGGGTATGGAGGAGGGGATACAGGGGGAGGAAGAGGTTGCAGGGGAGAGTAGTACATGGGGAGGAGAGAAGTGGTGTATGGTGAGATAGGGAAGGGGTGGAGTTGCAGGGGGAGGGGAGAAGTGGGGGTTGCAGGGGGAGGAGGTACAAGGGGGGAGGATGTGGGGGTTGGGGATAAAGGAGAGAGGGTATGGGGGGATGGTACAGGGGCAGGCTGAAAAGAGGTGGGGATGCAAGGGGAGGGGGAGTAGAGACAAAGGTATGGGGGAAGGGGAGGGTAGAGAAGATAGAGAGGTTGGGGGGGAGGGATAAGGAGGAGGGGGATGGGGAAGGGGCTAATGGAAATATAAGGAGGCAATGGCAAATCAAGGAGGAGAGAGGGGTGGAGGTGGGGAAATGAGGAAGGAGAAAGAAATCCTGGTCTGGTTCCTAGATTGAGAAGCAGGGGAATGTGTTGGGTCGGGACAGTCAGGACAGGAGCGCCCCAAAGCTCTCTGCTAAAATTTTGCCTCCAAACTGGATGGAGAGCTGAGGCAGTTTCCCTGCCTCTGATGAAGTCCATGGCTTTCCTCCCGCCCACCCCCACACTCCCCGTAATGCTAAACCCTACCTGCCGGAGATTATTCTATTCCTTTATTTATTGCCAAAGAGCAAATCCAAATTCTTTGCCTATGGAATGGACCAGATTGTACCAAAGGATACAAATTTCCAGGTAACATTACTTGAGGGACGGAGATCAGGAGACACCCACCCCTCCAAACTCTCTCCACCTTCATATTGCATATGCTGACCCCTGTGGTATCATCAGTGCACTCAGTGTATTTTTTCAGGAGCAAAGAATAAACATTTCCAGCACCATGCATCATAGGAGAAATTTGTTTGCCCAGCAGCACTGCCTCCTTCTTCCGCTAAGGAATAGTTTATTTTCCAAAAAGTTGCTGGTTTAGGGCAACCGAAACTATTCGCGAATTCTAGTCAGATTTGGCAAATAATTCCAGATGATAAAAAAATGGGGTAAAAAATGAAATGTTGTGGCATTTTATTTCAAAGTAACGTTTTGTTTTGAAATTTAGCTAGATTTCTTTTTAAAGAAAAATGTAAAAGGTTTAAAATCCCCAGAAAATGTAACTAAACGAAACCAACAACCAACCAAAAATAGTTTGGGTCAAACACAATGTTTTGTTCGACCCAAAGCAAATAATTTTTCAGGTTGGTTGGTGTGTTTGTTTAGGTGAAAAACACAAACATTTCAATTTTAGTGTGACCCAAAAATATTGTTTGTGTGTTTGTTTGTTTACATTTTTCAGTTCGGCCAACAATCCCCATCCCCACCCCCAAAAAAACCCAACAACTATTCACTCAGGTCTAATTGTAACTCAGATTCATACTCACAATTATTCATTTAAGATCAGCAGCAATTCCTGTTAAAATTAATGGCCGTTGGCTCGAGCCTTGAGAAAAATATAATGAAATATAGCTCCTCTGAATGCAGACATTAAGAGCAAAGTCTATTTTGTGTAAACCACCTGGCAACAAATTGTCTTTTTAGAGATGTGACTCACAGAATGATAACTTATGAGTTTCTCTGATTCATGATGGTGTGGGGAATGGACCTATGCTCATGAAATCAAGAGAAAAACCATAATCCGATGTGTATGGGCCTATGGCTTTTATAATTTTCAAAATAGATTAATAGATTCTCAGGTCAGAAGGCACCACTTTGATCATAGAATCATTGAAATGTAGGACTTGAAGTGACTTTGATAGGTCACCTAGTCCAGTCCCCGGCACTGAGGCAGGACTTAAGTATTATCTAGACCAGTGGTTCTCAACCAGGGGTACATGTTCCCCTGAAGGTATGCAGAGGTCTTCCAGGGTGTACATCAACTCATCTAGATATTTGCCTAGTTTTACAACAGGCTACGTAAAAAGCACTAGCGAAGTTGGTACAAACTAAAATTTCTTACATACAATGACTTGTTTATATTGCTCCATATACTATACACTGAAATGTATGTACAATATTTATATTCCAATTGATTTATTTTATAATTATATGGTAAAAATGAGAAAGGAAGCAATTTTTCAGTAATAGTGTGGCTGTGACACTTCTGTATTTGTAGGTCTGATTTTGTAAGCAAGTAGTTTTTACGTGAGGTGAAACTTGGGGTCTGCAAGACAAATCAGACTCCTGAAAGGGGGACAGTAGTCTGGAAAGGTTGAGAACTACTGATCTAGACCATCCCTGACAGGTGTTTCTCTAACCTGTTCTTTAAAAAACTTCCAATGAGAGAGATTCCACAACCTCCCTAGGCAATTTGTTCAAAGTGCTTAATTACCCTGACAGGAAGTTTTTCCTAATGTTTAACCTAAATCTCCCGTGCTGCAATTTAAGCCCATTCCTTCTTGTCCTGTCCTCAGTGGATAAGAACAATTTATCACTCTCCTCTTTATAACAACCTTTTACTTGCTTGAAGACTGTTATCATGTCCCCTTCAGTCTTCTCGTCTCCAGACAAACAAACCCAATTTTTCCAGTCTTTCCATGTAGGTCACGTTTTCTAGCCATTTAATCATCATTTTTGTTGCTCTCCACTGGACTTTCTCCAATGTGTCCACACTTTTCCCGAAGTGTGGTGCCCAGAATTGGACACAGTACTCCAGCTGAGACTGTTTCAGTGCTGAGTATAGTGGAAGAATAACATCTCATGTCTTGCTTACAACACTCCTGCTAATACATCCGAGAATGATGTTTGCTTTTTTTGTAACAGTGTTACACTGTTGACTTGTTTAATTTGTGATCCACTGTAACCCCAGATCCTTTTCTGCCCTACTGCTTCCTATGTATTTAACAGTGACACTTTGAGTTAGTTTCCCAGACCTGAAGAAGAGCTCTGTGTAAGCTCAAATGCTTGTCTCTCTCATCAACAAAAGTTGATCCAATAAAAGATATTAATTCATCCACCTTGTCTCTCTGTACTCCTTCCTCGGCAGACATTTCCCATTTTGTATTTGTGCAAATGATTATTCCTTCCTCAATGTACTACTTTGCATTTGTCCTTACTGAATTGCTTCTCATTTATTTCAGACCATCTCTCCAGTTTGTCAAGATCATTTTGAATTCTAATCCTGTCCTCCAAAGCGCTTGCAACCCCTCCCAGCTTGGTATCATCCACAGATGTTATAAGTGTACTCTCTATGCCATTATCCAAATCATTTATGAAGGTATTGACTAATGCTGGACCCAGGACAGATCCCTGCGGGACCCAGTTTGATATGCCCTTCCAGCTTGACTGTGAACCATTAAAACTATTCTCTGAGTACAGTTTGCACCCCCTCTTGTAGTAGGTTAATTGAGGCCACATTTCCCTAGTTTGCTTAACAGAAGGTCATGTGAGACAGTATCAAAAACCTTATTAAAGTTGAGATATATCACATCTACTGCTTCCTCCTTATCCACAATGTTTGTTACCCTGTCAAAGAAAGATGTTATCCTGTCATCTAGTCTCACTTTGTGTATATCACAGGCCATAGAATTTCCCTTCTTATTCAGGATAGAACTTTGGAGCTTTCAAAAGTAGCTTTTAAAAACATATGCCGAGAACAATGCTCCCATCTTATATGGCTTTAGCTGTAATTCTTCTAATTACAGTGATTATTTTTAGTTATTAAATAGATTAAAATGGGCATTTTCTGTTTATGTGCCAGTTTCATATTCATTTACTAAAAGTATAAGGAAACATGAATCTTCCCCGTGTCTTACTGGAAGCTGAAAATGGAAATGTAACTTGGTGAATTAGTAATCAACAGAGTCATTACTGATTTCCTATAACTGGTGGATGACCAGATGGGATTACATTATAGGTGGTGATAAACTGATATTTATTGCCCTTTTTTGTCATTGAAAGAATTCCTGGAACCAATCAAAGGTGTTTTATCACAGCTAGGAGAGGTTTTGTGGTTTCTCCAAGAAATATTGGTTCTGTACATGCTGTAAGAAAATATTTCATGAACCCATCATTAAGATCCATTTCAATGGGATTTAGGAGCCCACTTCCCTTAGTACTTCTTTGAAAATGCCAGTCTAAAATACCTGTGTGTGTGTGTGTGTGTGTGTATCTACCAGAAGGTCACACGCTTTGTTGCTTATATAGGGCAAGCTGGACACTCAGCTGGGCCCTTCTGCAGCTAGCCCCCACCCCCAACTAGACCCTCACCCCACTCTGACCAGACCCCCCAGCTGAACCCCCAAGTACCCCCATTCCAAGCCGCCACCCTAGCCAGGCCTTGCATCCATAGGCACCAACTTTCCCCGGCGCCAGTGGGTACTCGCGCCCTCCCAGCCCCGCCCCGACTCCACCCTTTCCCCACTCCTGCCCCGCCCCCATTCCAACTCCTTCCCCAAAGTCCCCGCCCCAACTTCACCCCCCTCCCTGCCCCTATTGGACCCCTCCCCAAATCCCCACCCTGGCCCCGCCTCTTCCCCGAGCGCACCACATCCCCCCTCCCTCCCAGCTGTGCGAAACAGCTGTTTCATGGTGCCAAGCGCTGGGAGCTAGGGGGAAAAAGCGGGCACGCGGCGTGCTCAGGGGAGGAGGCGGAGTGGAGGCGGAGGTGAGCTGGGCAGGGGGGCAGGGAGCTGAGCACCCACCAATTTTCCCTCATGGGGGCTGATTTTCTGGGGCAAAATCAGTACTTGGTCCTGCTAGTGAAGGCAGGGGGCTGGACTTGATGACCTTTCAGTGTCCCTTCCAGCTCTATGAGATAGGTGTATATATATATATATATATATTTTAAAGGGAGAAATGAAGTTGAGTGTGGAGTATTATTTGTGAACGAGTCATTAATGCTGTTTTCTAAGTTTTTAGCCAATGAGAATGCAGAGGCAGTCAGTATCTGATTGTTACTGCCCGGTTAGCTTTTGTCTACACAAAACCAAGAGGGGAAATTTCCACGCTCAATTATAGGCCTAACGCTCATTGACTTTAATGGATTTACGACAGATTGATACCAGTGTCACTAACAGAGAACAGACTTTGGCCCATATTTGGTCACCATAAATATATAATAAGTCTTAATTGCTCTGGTTCAATTAATTTGTGGCAAAGAATCATGGAATGTATTTCTCTATTTTTCCCCCCTCAGAAACCAAAATAAAACCATAAACCAGTGTTTAAATATGAGTAATATACACCAGCTATTAGGCAGTTACATTAGCACTTAGTCTTTGGCCTCTGAATGCACACAAGGTCTACTATTATGTTTGTGTCATTTAAGGCCTCTCATGTGTTATCCCTAAATTAACAAACTCCCAGCTGATATCAGGAATAGGTCTGAGACAGTGCAGTAAGCAGGCAGCATGCCTTTTGAGATGGATATCAACTGTAGCAACCAGAAGGATTCATATTCTAAGGCCAGACCTGGCCATTGTGATCATCTCTAGTCTGACCTCCTCCTGTATATAGAACAGGCCATAGATCTTCCCGAAAATAATTCCTAGAGCATGTATATATAGGATGTAATTCAGCCTACTGATTTGTACGAAAGCAGGAAAAAAATGTTACTATCACTAAAGGTTTGATCCTGCACTAGTCGAATCAATGGGTGTTTCTCCATGGACTTGAATGGGAGTCTAGGATCAAGCCCTCAGGGAAGAAACTTAACTCAGATGGAGTCTTAACTGATGCGGATTATAATAAACAAAAAACAATTCCCTCAACCCTGAGGGAGTCTAGTCACAGATGGCGCTCTGAGGAGCTACTTATTCTCCTTCTGTCTGCATTCTGCCACCCTTGCAGGCTTGGCAACCATCATTTGATTGAGGGGAACACAATTAAAAAAGTTTGATGGCCTTGGTCCATAGGGCCTGATTCAGCCAAGACTTTAAACACATGTGCTTTGCTGAACAGCAATGGGATTACCCATGCACTTAAGGGCTTGGCTGAATCAGGGCCATATTCAGCAAGAGATCTTTGTTCACGTCACAAAAAAACACCAGATGTTTGAGACCTGACTGCAGGAGCAGACTGGTGCTGGCCCAGGATGTTTGAGGTGCTGAAAGCATACTAATCTGTCTAGTAAATAGTTACATTATTGTCTGATCCAAGTGACCAGTGGGCATTTCAAGGCACATCTTGTGAACCAACAAGGATATAAACCGGGCTGGTCAAAAATTTTCCTTTGAAATGTTTTTACCGACAGAAAAATGGGGGTTTTGAGCAAACGAAACATGTTGCATAAAGTGTCCGCACTCCTTGAAAATGTTTGACTTTTTGTTGGAAAGCTGAGAAAACAAACATTTTCAGCCAAAAAAACTCCAACTCTTTTGAGCCTTTTTCAGCCGAAATTTTCTCGTTTCTCATCAGAAAATTGGCAAAAAATGAAAAACAAATTAAGTTTCACTTTGCTGATGAAAAGTTGAAATTTTCCACTGCAAATTTCAATGACTTTTTTTTATTTATATTTTCTGTAGGGGGAAAAATTGGCATTTTCTAGCCAGCTCTAATATAATTATATGCTATGGTAGGATTACCAGATAACAACTGTGAAAAAACGGGACAGGGGGTGGTGGGTAATAGGCACCTATATAAGAAAAAGTCACAGAAAACAGGACTGTCCCTTTAAAAACGGGATATCTGGTCACCCTATGCTATGGGAAAGCCGAGAATCTCACCTTCCCACTAAGACCAAGACCTGAGAAATGTATCCACAACAACATTCCCAGTTGGTTAGACGATTGCCAGGGAGCGCACATGCTTGTTTCTGTAATAGCCCATCGTAGGCAACAGTATCCATAATAAATTCAGTAGTAAAAATAAAACCTTATGGGGGCTATTGCACATCCTATGCAGCGTCTGAACTTGCGAACATCAGCCAACACATGCTTATTCAGAAGTGACACCGCATCCATCTCAGTGAGCGCAACCCAGCCCACTAGACTGAGATGCCACCTACTCCCTCTGCAGTTAAGACAAACATGCTGAATTTAAGGTTATTTAAGGAAGAAATGAATTGTCATGCCAATGAAAAGCATTAGATTAAAAAAAAGTTTTTATGTCAGTGTGGACCATCTGCCTAGTCGGGGTGACTAACAAACAGCTCCTTAGAACATGACATTTAAAAATGTAACAAAGTATGATCAAAAAGTAAAGCTAGTTTTTATGGCACTTGGAGGGGGGGTTAGGCTCTGACTCAGTTAGGTAGGTGAGCATATGACTCACCATAAACCTGTGAGTAATGCTGTTGAAGTCAATGAGTCTATTCACATGCTTAAAGTTAGGCACATGCTTAAGTACCTTACTGGATCAGAGACCCAGAAAGGAGAGAAATGTGCTGTTTGTGTCCAAAGATGCACTCAGTGCCACTCCCCATGTGGTGCCACCCCCCATCAATGCAATGCAGCCCCACACAGACACACACACACACTGGTATTGACTCATACACAACACAAACGCTCCAAGCACTCCTCACGATTATAGTATCATATACTATTACTTTATGTAAAAGAGACTGTCGATCAGCAATACACCGAAGACGTGTTTAGTTCCTGAGAAAATCCATCTGTGCTTTATTTTTATTTTTTTAATAAAATTTGCTACCCTGGCTTTCAAAGCAGAAGAGATCTGGCCTTTTTCTTCTGGCAAACTCTCAGCATCCCGATGCCAGCTAGAACTTCATACCAACCAAATTTATAGCCACTCTCCCTATGCTGGCTTTCTGATACACTGCTTCCAGTAACTAAGCACTGGGTGAATATTCTCTGGACCACAAAGGAGAATAATTAAAAGCCGTCCTCTCATTATTATCTGGAGTAGCCTAGCTGCTGTGTGTGTGTGTGTGTGTGTGTGTGTGTGTGTGTGTGTGTGTGTGTGTGTGTGTGTGTGTGTGTGTGTGTGTGTGTGTGTGTGTGTGTGTGTGTGTGTCGGGGGCGGAGGGAGATTGAAGCCATTTCTTCTGGATATGGTTATGAAACAAACAGGAAGGGGGAAAATTATAAGACTTTTGTCTGAACGCTTACGAGTGAACACATGAGGCTTAGCAGAGTCCTCAAAACTGGAATATTCAATGGCTTACAGCAAAATAATCGGTCTGATTCACTGCTCTGAAACAATAGTAACTCCACCCAAATCAGAGGTGTCGCACCTGTATCAAGGCACAATGCTGTGATGTACGTTAAGAAGTTGTCGGTCTCTGCGTGGAAAAAGCTCCTGCGATCAATGACTCACACCCAAAAAATACACAAAACTGTCATTAATCTCCCCAAAGAAAAGCCTGGGTATTTTGATAAATTATAAATATAACTTGGCATTTGTATAAGTCACAGTGGCACTAATGTCATCTATCACCGTATACACCCGCTTTCATCCAGAATCTCTGCTACATTCACATTTGGTGCTAGATGTCAGAGCCTTAATGGCATATCAGAGCAGGAGGAAAGGTTAGACGCTTTATGTCCAACGCATGTCCGTTTTAATTAGCTCCCCTTATATTGGTGACTTAGAAGTCCAGCTCAATATAAGTTCTTCCTTTCTTTTTCTTTTTTTTTTAAAATTACAAGGGTGATTAAGAGGCTGGTTGCCACCAACGCATGACAGAACATGGTTTAAGAGAATTAACAAGCTTGGACATTCCTTTATTGGAGAGGTTACATTTCTGGGAGGAGAAGCAGATATTATTTTCTCTTTGCCAGCACAAACATCTGAGCCACAAATGCTAAAAGATCCAGCTCAAAGCCAACAGAGCTCAACAATCTATATTTTGTGTGATTCATTTCCGCCGCCACCAAAAAAAAATGCAGATTTGGGCTGATCGAAACAATTCACAAATGTGGGTCAATTTTAGTGAATATCAAATTGGGTCAAATATCAAAAATATCAAAAAACTCAGAAATGGTTGAAATGGTTCATTTCTTTCATTTCCAGAATGAAACAGTTCATCTGAGAATTTCACTTCCTTTTCTCAAATTGCTATTTGAAAAAGATTAAAAAGATAAAAACTCAGACAGGAAATAAAATGTTTCGTTCACTTCAAAACAAATTCTTGTTTACTTTTTGAGCTTGGCTGGAAAAATTGAAACATTTTCATTTCGGGTCAAACCAAACCAAAATGTTTTTTTCACAATGTTTTTGTTCAGCCACTGAGTCAAGAAGTCACTTATTCCAACAGTTCTACAGCAGGCTCATAAACTCTTATGTTGTCCAGCCACTAAAGGGGGACGGAAAGCCATCCTCTGTAAGCTGGGTTACAAGTACATGATGATACCAATCCTATTCGACATGAGCTATGAGACGCTTGTAATAGTCTCCTTGTGCTGCTTCCCCAGCTGGGAAAATGACTTGGCAAAACTCACAGGTCTGTGTATGCAGAGTACCCTTGGAGTTCAAAATCCCCACTGTGACCAAGTGGACTGTCTTCTACCACCCATCCTGGAGTCCAGGAAGTCTAGAAAATGATTAAAGGGAAAGAGTGATCACTGGGTTAACCAAGATAGGGGCATTATTTGCGTTCGACTTTTAACAATGTTTATTTCCATGGGTCTTTAATTCCCATGATCAATCTTAGCTTCTTGTTTAAAAATAGGCACCGCTTTCAGGAAACTTTGCTTGACCAGCGGCTGCAGATATAAAAAGAGATCACACTGGTCCCCCGGGGAATTCCCCTACGCAGGACCACCCTAGAGCTAACCTCTGTGCCCCTATGCCACCCCCATTGTTCCACAGTGTATCAGGTGTGCTGAGGGCCAAGGCAGGAGGAGGGGTGGCTGTAGTGCTTAGCAATACAGCTGTCATTAAGACAGAGCAGCCCCAGGACTGCGCTAACTTACCCCACGGCCATGTCAACCCTTGGAGCAGGCAGACGGTGCAAATGTGGTTTAAAGCCAGCTTTTGCTCCTGCCCCTCCTCTAAGGTTGCACCTCCTGAGAGACCCAGCGCAGAATCTATCCAGCTGTGTCTCGGGCTATAGAGTCTGATATGTCCGTGTCAGCAGCACCTCTGTTTCGCACTTTAATTCCTTCAGAAACCCCTGGATGATCCCCTCCCATCCTCGTTATTTATGGCACTTGAGTGTCTCAAGTTGCCCATCGCTTCCTCCTTGGAGACTCCAATCTCTGCCAAAGCCACAATGTGATAAAAGGGCTTTTGTGAAAGGTCAATTGGAAAGCTCTGTAATTTCCTTTTTGCTGCTTTATTATTAAGTGCTGATAAGGCACATTTGGATTTTACAAGACATCCATTTTTTTCCTTCTTAAAAAAAAAACCCCTCAATTCAGTGCTGACTATCCTTAGCAGTTACTATTAATAGTGTAATTATAACGAGATCCCCGTTTTTGGAAAAGTGACAGGAAATTAGGCAAAAACATGCTTGCATTACAATAAACTGCCCCCCCCCAGCCTCCCAACAACAACCTGTACACTCCTGGACCAGGATTCTATTGCACTAGCAGCTGTACAAACACAGAACAAGGCGACGGTCCCTGCCAACAAAGAGTTTACAATCTGACAAGAGACATACTGACAGAAGGAGGAGCAGAAGGAAGCAATCAGCCAATATCGGGCAGCGTGACAGGCAGCATCTCAGGAAACCAGTGGCCTTTCAGTGTCACAGCAAAGACGAGTCTTTGGAGGAGGGTCTTAAAGGAGGCTAATGGGGTAAGGTCTTATTTTTTTTACTCTGGACTTGAAGAGTGCCTTGCACAATGGAGCTGTGACAGCACGTGAGTAGCCTAAGGTGGACTCCTCGAGCTGTGCACCTCTGCCAGCATCCCCACATGGGCCAAAGAAAGGCGATAAGCAGTTAAGGACTGGATGGTTAAACACCTGTCAGAATGATTTAGCTTATCAGCGGGGGACAGTTAAAAAGAGAGACGGAGGGGAGGAGATGGATGGACCAGAGAGGCCTAGGAGAGATCTTGCCTCACGTCGGGGGAGAAGGTAAAAAGCCTTCTGTTGTGAGAGACAGGCACTCGTATGGCACGTTGTAAAACAAGCACGTCATGCTGAAGCAATGCAGGAGTGTGTGAGGTCTGTTTGCATGTGGACTCTAGAGTAAGGGAACACTCCCCTGTGACAGAGCCCAGATTCTTGATTGGGGTCTCTAAATCCTACTGTTATACAAAATGAATTACGTGATAATGGCTGAGATTTTCAAAGGGGCTTCAGGAAGATGAGTGCCTAACTCCCCTCGGTACCGTGGGTGCAATTTACCCATGCGTCGTGCTGGATTCTCCATCACTGACCATTGTTTAAGTCAAGACTGGTTATTTTGCTAAAAGATCTGCTCTAGGAAGTATTATGGGGAAGTTCTCTGGCCTGCATTATCCAGGAAGTCAGACTAGATGATCACAATTGTCCCTTCTGGCCTTGGAATCTATGAATCTATGAAGGGGGAAATGTTGCCTCTAACTTATTAGGGGTCTGTAACAGGGCTGCCCCTTTTAGGGCCCAGGAGGACTGGGGAGCAGCCAGCCCTGTTCTTGAGAAGAACCCAGAAAGCATGTGCTGGGAATCATCTAACCCAGCTGACAGCATCAAGGGATTGGGCCCGATGAGTCCCAGCTCTGGGATATAAACGAGGGTCCCTGGGACCAGGAGAGGACTGGGAGTCATATTCTCTTGGGGCTCTAGCAGAGAACTGCGAGAGGGCAAGCCGATCCTGCAGACTACCCTAGCCTGGGAAATATATAGGGCATTAAGCTGCTGGAGCCCAGCTTGAGAACAGGACTAAGGTTATGTCTACACTTAGAATGCTATAGCCGCAGAGTCAGTGTAGACACTCACAGAAGCGATGGGAAGGGTTCTCCGGTCACTGTAGTTAATCCACCCACCAAGAGCGGCGGTAGCTAGAATTCTTCCATCAACCTAGCGCTCTCTACACCGGAGGTTAAGCTGTCTTAACTGTGTCACTCAGGAGTGTGGATTTTTCACACCCCTGAGGGACGTAGTTGGGTCAACCGAGCTTTTTTGGTGTCGACCTGGACTAGTATTTTGTGGTGCTCTGGTGTTCCACGTTTCTTTTTGATTGTGTGTGTGCTGAAGGGATAAACGGGGCCCTGAGGTAAGGGCTATAACTGGACTGTGGCAGAGTGTTGTCCCAGGCTGGTGCTAGGGTGTCCCAGCCTTTGAAAAAAGGTTAGTGGGGATATTACATGCATTTGCAGCGTGCCCAACGGAGCAGTGGCCGAGCACTTACCCTAGATGGCCCAAATCATCTATTTTTCAAAAGGCTTTGGATGAAGTCCTTTGGAAGAGGCTGTGAAGGAAAATATCAATATGGGGTAAGCGGCAAAGCCTGCCAATGAATTAAATATGGCTTAGTTATAAGCAATATGGAGTTAGAGTGCAAGGTTGGTCCCTCTGAGGTGGAGAAATGGATGGCAGGGTCCCTCAGTATTTGCCGGGGTTTGGACAATATTCTAGACTATTCAGAGAAGGAGGCGGACAGTAGCTGAGAGTGAAATGGCCCAGAGAAGGGCAATGAAGGTGATTAGACCCTCCAAGAGTACTTACAAATGGGCTGTCACCTAAAAAGAGCTTGGTCCATTGATGAGCAAAGACAACGTTTATGGTGATGCGTTACAGCAAGGTTATCAGATCTCATGCTCAGGGCATCAACTGGCTGCCCCAAGGCTCAGGGAAGAATTACTCCACATGTGTACCACAGAGTTATACAACTGGCTAGGTACAGTATGGGGGGGGAAGGTTAATTTTTGGGGGGTGATGAATCCAGCACTTCCCCCTTAAATACATGATGCTAGAGCAGATGGGCGAATGGTCAGATCCTGTAGGGCAGCGCTTCCCAAATCATGGGTCGCGACCCCAAATGGGGTTGTGCCCATCCGCAGATGGTGTCACAGATCCCTAGCATGTGGAGGACACCATTTTGCTCCGCGCATCCTCGCACCCAGTACTTAATTTGTAATGAAAGAGGTGCCAGGGCTCAAGCAATTTTTTTACACGCAGAACTGATGCAGCAAGCTCAGAGACGCTGGGGCTATGAACCGCCAAGCCGAGAGGTGCCGGGGTTCAGCCCTGGCACAAAATAAGCCGTGCTCTATAGTGGGTCTCAGCACCCACCAGCCAGAGCTGTTCAGTGGCACCGCCGCTGATCAGCTGTTTGGCAGCACCGCCAACCAGCTGATCGGCGGCTCAGTCAGGGGATTGGGGGAGGGTGGAGAGCAGCAAGTGGGTGGGGCCTCGAGGAGGAGGTGGAGCAGGAGTGGGAAGAGGCGAAGTGAGGGCGGGGTCTCGGGGAAGGGGGCAGAGCAGGGGCAGAAAGAGGCAGAGCAAGGGTGGGGCCTTGGGGGAATGGGTGGAGTGGGGGCAGGGCCTCAGGGCGGAGGGGTTGTGGAGCACCTCTGGGGAAAACTAAAAGTCGGTGCCTACGGTCCCGGAAGGGAAAAAATTCATTAAAATTGGGTCGTGCTGGCAAAAAGTTTGAGGAACCCCTGCTGTATGGCAAATCCTACAATCTATTGGAGAAAGAGAATAGTCCCATGATTAGGGGGCTAGCCTAGGACTTGACAGACCTGGGTTTATGTCTTTGCTCTCCAGAGACTTTGCGGCATGTCACTTAGCTTTTCTGGCCCCATCTGTAAAATGGGACTAATAAATAATTCCCTCTTTCGCCGGGCTGTGATGGAGATAGCTATGTTGGAAACCGTTAGGTGCTCAGATACTACAGGAAAGGGAGCAATAAAAGTACCTAAGCAGGGACTGTCTTTTTGTTCCGTGTTTGTACAGCTCCTAGCACAATGGGGTTTGGTCCAGGGCTATAGTAATACAAATAATAGATACTGTTATGTAACCATATACTGTACCTGTGTGGGTCCTCGTATTTCTATAGGAACTTTAATTTCTGCTGCTTGAAGGGAAGTACTTTCCGTCTGTAAAACTTGTGGTGCTTCATAAAGATCCAAGAAACTGGGAAAGGAGCCTACATCCTCCGGATTTAAGGTAGCAAGCTCTGGAGGTATGGGAGGGGCTGTGGATTGTTCCTTGTCCGCTTTCAAGGCAGGAAACGTCGTATAATTTTTCAACAGCGTGTCACAAGCCGCCTTCTTGCCCACGTGCGGTTTGCGGTGGTTCTGGCTGGAAAGTGCTATTGCGAAAGCTGCCTTCCCCTTGGCACTGCTTAACAAGCTGGCGTTTGCTGCACTCGGGGGGTACTTAATATCAAAACGAGAAACCGTGTCTGCAGCTTGTGGCTGGTCCCGAAGAACTGCGGAGTTGGGCCATGTAGGAACTGTTGGGTTGGAAAGGATAGAGCTGGGAACCTTTGGTAATTGCTGTTGGAAGAAGAGTCTCTCCGATTGTGCTAATCCCCCGTCGTCCGTGCACTGGATTGGCATCGAAATTGGCATGTCTTTAAAAGAAAACAGTGGAGCCACTTATTCATGGGCCTGAAAGGAGGTTACTGCTTTTGTTTGCATCTCCCCCCAATAGTATCGTTCTCCTTTTGTGAATCATAGCCCTATAAAACAAACACTGGTGACTGGGCATTGGCTATACAGCAGACATGGCTACCCCCTCATCTCAACAGGCCGCTCCTGAGAAGGAAGCTAAAGGCAATTCCATCTACCAGTCCTCACCTTGCTTAATTATGTAACAATGGTAAGTGCTCTATACCAGGGCACAAATGCAACTAAGCCTGCCTGGTAGCTAACATCACAGGTGAAAATAGCTTTGACTCTTGCTTTGAATTCAGGAAAAATTACAAAACTCTACTACGTGAATGTGTTTGTTTGTTTTTGATTTGCATCTTGTGGAACAAATGATGTCAGTGATGTCACAGGTTGATGCATGCTGGGATTTCGCTAGCAAACCAGGAAGTGTCAGAGAGGGAAAAAAAGAATTTTTAGCTAGGTAAGTTCTAGGCTATGTTATCTAGATTCTTATACCACACTCATCACTGTAGTAATCAAAATAACAACCTAGCCCTTTCAGCAGCAGATCTCAAAGCAGTTTACAAAGGAGGCCAAAATCCCTAGCCTCTCTGTGTCTCAGCTTGCCCACCAGTAAAATGGGGAAGTGGCTTGCCCACAGTCGCCCAGTGAATAAAACCCAGGTCTACTGAGTCCCAGTCCAGTGTTCTGTGAGCTAAACCACACTGCTCTGCGTAGCTGAGCACCTTTCAGTATTGCATTACGCAAGCTGACTAGCTTTTCTCACGGGTGTGTTCTCTCAGCTTCTCCCCCGAGGGAGAAGTGTGTGCAGTGCAGTGACTTGTTCTGGGTGTTTTTTTAATCTAATATATAGAGACACACATTGCTACATGTTCAGGGCCGGCTCTGGCTTTTTGGCCGCCCCAAGCAAAAAAAAAACAACAAAAAACCTGCAGCGCGGCCGGAGCGCGGGTGCAGGGGGACCGGCTCGGGGGGAGGGGGGGGGAGCGGGCGGGAGAGAGAGAGAAGGGGGCGGCCAGGGCTACAGCGGGGGCACTGCCACGCGGCCCCTCCCGCTGCGCTGCCGCCTGCCGCGAGGGCTCCGCTCCGGTCGGCGGGGAGGGAAGGAAGAGGACTGCCCTGCAGGGCGCTCTGGTTCTCCGCGCCGCCGCCCCCTACAGGGCAGCCGGAGCGGAACAAAAAAAAAAAAAAGCGGCCGTGCCGCCCTAGGATTGGGCAGAATGCCGCCTCGAACAATCTGCCGCCCCAAGCACCAGCTTGCTCAGCTGGTGCCTGGAGCCGGCCCTGTATATGTTTATGTTAGAGAAATCATGGTCAAAGACATGTGCATTGCAATCTATGGCGATGCTTATTTATTTGGTGTATTACGGTAGCGCCTAGGGGCCTAGTCACGGACCAGGAACCTAGTGCTGGACAAACACAGATCCTGCCCCCAAAGAGCTTACAACCTGGCTAGTGGGGCAATCCAGAAAGTATTTCTGATCTTCAATCAGCTCTGCTGGTAACTTTGCATCTTTAAAAAATATATAATCATAAGCTCTGGGGAAAGGCACTGTGTCTTTCATGGCCAGGCAGTGCCCAACCAGCACCATGGTGCACTGTCTCTGATTGAGCCCCTCTCTAATACCAATAACAGTGGATCGAATTTTGGTTACAAAACTGTTTGGAAAAACTGGATTTTCACTGCGGGGGAAGGGAGGGGAGAAATTGCAAAAAGATGAATATTTGCACAGCTCTATTGCTAGTGTCCCTTGGTGAATTTTTTGCTTCATAAATGAATCTTGTAGGGCACATCTACGCTGGAGCTAGAGGTGTAATTTCCAAACCTTGGATAGATAGACCCGCACTGGCTCTGACTGAGCTAGCGTGCTACCAGTCACGGCGCAGCTGCAGCGACTCCAGGGGACGGAGGGGCTACGCATCCCAAATACAATCCCGCCTGAAATCTTAGCTATGTACTCAGCCGGCTAGCCCGTCTTGCCACTCGCGCACTGAGACTACGCTGCTTTTTCTTTCTTTTTTGTGCACTAACTCGCTCAGAGCTAGCGCAGGCACGTGTACCTAGGGTGACTATAAGAACATAAGAACGGCCATAGGGTGCATCATGCCCAGTTTCCTGTCCTCTGAATGGCAGGTGCCCCAAAGGGAATGAACAGACAGGTTATCATCAAGTGATCCATGCCCTGTCATCCAGTCCCAGCTTCTGGCAAACAGAGGCTAGGGACACCATTCCTGCCCATCCTGGCTAATAGCCATTGATGGACCTATCTTCCATGAATCTATCTAGCTCCCTTTTGAACCCCGTTATAGTACTGGCCTTCACAACACCCTCTGGCAAGGAGTTCCAGAGGTTGATAGTGCATTGCGTGAAAAAATACTTTCTTGTGTTTGTTTTAAACCTGCTACCTATTAATTTCATTTGGTGGCCCCTTGTTCTTGTATTATGAGAAGAAGTAAATAACACTACCTTATTTACTTTCTCTAGACCACTCATGATTTTATAGACCTCTATCATATCCCCCCTTAGTCGCCTCTTTTCCAAGCTGAAAAGTCCCCGTCTTATTAATCTCTCCTCATACGGAAGCCATTCAATACCCCTAATCATTTTTGTTGCCCTTTTCTGAACCTTTTCCAATTCCAATATATCTGTTTTGAGATGGGGCGACCACATCTGCACGCAGTATTCAAGGTGTGGGTGTACCATGGATTTATATAGAGGCAATATGATATATTCTGTCTTATTATCTATCCCTTTCTTGATGATTCTGTTTGCTTTTTTGACTGCCGCTGCACATTGAGTGGATGTTTTCAGAGAACTATCCACAATGACTCCAAGATCTCTTTCTTGAGTGGTAACAGCTAATTTAGACCCCCATCATTGTATATGTATAGTTAGGATTATGTTTTCCAATGTCCATTACTTTGCATTTATCAACATTATATTTCATCTGCCATTTTGTTGTCCAGTCACCCAGTTTTGTGAGATCCTTTTGTAGCTCTTCGCAGTCTGCCTGGGACTTAACTATCTTGAGTAGTTTTGTATCATCTGCAAATTTTGCCACCTCACTGTTTACCCCTTTTTCCAGATCGTTTATGAATATGTTAAATAGGACTGGGCCCAGAACAGACCCTGGGGGACACCACTATTTACCTCTCTCCATTCTGAAAACTGACCATTTATTCCTACCCTTTGTTTCCTATCTTTTAACCAGTTACCAATCCATGAGAGGACCTTCCCTCTTATCCCATGACTGCTTACTTTGCCATATTTTCCCAAAGGGAAAACGGGACACTGCATGGGGCTGGCCCAAGTTCCTCCTCTCCCCGCCTCGGGGCCAGCAAAAGACCTCCTGCTGCTCTCCCGTGCGGGGCTGGCACAGCCCAAGCCACTCTCCCGAGCCCTCCCTCACGCGCAGGGCTGGCGTTGCTGCTCCCCCTAACCCCGCATGTTCCTCCGCGCCCCGCTAGGGGTTGCACTCCACTTTTTGGGCAAAACTGTGCATTTGTCTCGTTTTCTCTTGCCAACTGATGATCTGTTGGCAAGAGCAAATGGGACAAATGCCCAGTTTTGCCCAAAAAGTCAGAACAGCTGGGACAGGGCTTAAAAAAGGGACTGTCCCAGCCAAAACGGGACATATGGTCACCCTATGTGGACGTATGGTCCATAGAATCATAGACGATTAGGGTTGGAAGAGACCTCAGGAGGTCATCTAGTCCAACCCCCTGCTCAAGGCAGGACCAACACCCACTAAATCATCCCAGCCAGGGCTTTGTCAAGCCGGGCCTTAAAAACCTCTAAGGATGGAGATTCCACCATCTCCCTAGGTAACCCATTCCAGTGCTTCACCACCTCCTAGTGAAATAGTGTTTCCTGATATCCAACGTAGACCTCCCCCACTGCAACTTGAGACCACCGCCAGCTCCAGAATACACATACTCTAAAAGACGCTGCATCTGCCATGAGTCCTCCGAGGATTCCAAGTATGATTCTTACCTTGACTGTCTGCTTGGTATTCAACATCCTTATTACGAGGTATAGGGTAGTTCCCATTTCCCATCCAACACAGCATAAGCAACTGCCACAACAAAGCGTGTGCCCCCTCGGACCAGCTACGTGCAGAATCCAATTATAAGGTATGTGAATTCATGTTTGATTGAGCTTCACACCGCCTTTAGGGCACCAGAAATTGTAACCAGCACAAACCGAAGCAGTGTCCCTTACCAGTCATTGGTTCCTTCTTCACAATCAAATTCTGTAGCAGCTCACCCTGCTTTGCACATAAATCCTGCAGTTGTGTGAATTCTTGGTAAAGCTGGAAAAACGCTTCTTCCATTTCTCCAGTGCCTGGCTAAGGGAAAACAAAAACTAGCATAAAATGATTAGCCCTGAGTGTTACTAAAGAAGAAACAGTAGCAAGGAGCCAGGCAGGGACTGTGAATCAGTTTATTTTAGGAGGAGCTGTTGCAATTGATATGATTATTATTTATTTGAATTGCAACCGTGCCAACAGAGTTACACCGGACACTGTATAAACACATAATAAGAAGCAGTTTCTTCCCCCAATGCATTTGCAATCTACCAGGAAAGGACAAAGAGTGGGAGGGGAAAGAAAGGGGAAGTGATTTGCTCAAAGTCACAAGGTCAGTGAGTTGCAACCGTGGGCCTAGAATGGAGGTCTTCTGACTCGTAGCCCAGCAGTCTAGACACTAAGCCATGCTGCCTCTCGGGAATAAAAAGTGAGAAGTTTGTAATTACCCTTACAAAACACAAACCTGGCAGGCCTGAGTTTCCTTATTGATCTGAAGAGGAAGCAGAATAAAGCCATAATTCAGATATGTTTAGGCCTGCTTCCTCTGTGGGGGGGAAGCTTGCTTTTGCATAGAATCATAGAAGATCAGGGTTGGAAGAGACCTCAGGAGGTCATCTAGTCCAACCCCCTGCTCAAAGCAGGACCAATCCCCAACTAAATCATCCCAGCCAGGGCTTTGTCAAGCCGGGCCTTAAAAACCTCTAAGGATGGAGATTCCACCATCTCCCTAGGTAACCCATTCCAGTGCTTCACCACCCTCCTAGTGAAATAGTGTTTCCTAATATCCAACCTAGACCTCCCCCACTGCAACCTGAGACCATTGCTTCTTGTTCTGTCATCTGCCACCACTGAGAACAGCCGAGCTCCATCCTCTTTGGAACCCTCCTTCAGGTAGTTGAAGGCTGCTATCAAATCCCCCCTCACTTTTCTGTTCTGCAGACTAAATAACCCCAGTTCCCTCAGCCTCTCCTTGTAAATCATGTGCCCCGGCCCCCTAATCATTTGCCTTCTGCTGGACTCTCTCCAATTTGTCCACATCCCTTCTGTAGTGGGGGGACCAAAACTGGATGCAATACTCCAGGTGTGGCCTCACTAGTGTCGAACAGAGGGGAATAATCACTTCCCTCGATCTGCTGGCAAGGCTCATACTAATACAGCCCAATATGCCGTTGGCCTTCTTGGCAACGAGGGCACACTGTCGACTCATATGCAGCTTCTCGTCCACTGTAATCCCCTGGTCCTTTTCTGCAGAACTGCCATTTAGCCAGTCGGTCCCCAGCCTGTAGAGGTGCATGGGATTCTTCCTTCCTAAGTGCAGGACTCTGCCCTTATCCTTGTTGAACCTCATCAGATTTCTTTTGGCCCAATCCTCCAATTTGTCTAGGTCCCTCTGGACCCTATCCCTACCCTCCAGCATATCTACCTCTCCCCACAGCTTAGTGTCATCTGCGAACTTGCTGAGGGTGCAATTCATCCCATCATCCAGATCATTAATAAAGATGTTGAACAACATTTTTATTAATGATCTGGATGATGGGAGGAATGGGGCTTGGTCCTGCTTTGAGCAGGAGGTTGGACTAGATGACCTCCTGAGATCCCTTCCAACCCTGATATTCTATGAAAACCAGCCCCAGGACCGACCCCTGGGGCACTCCTCTTGATACCGGCGGCCAACTAGACATCACCCATGAAACATTACCATCAACCCATGGGGAGTCATGAATTTCATCCAAGCTGTGATCACTAATGCCGTGCAGTAGCCAGGGAGACAGACATGAAAGGGGAAGATTGCCAAAGGCATATGTGGGAACTAGGCCCATGATTTTTTTTTTCTTCCAGCGGGAATTGGGCCACAAACTGCCCTTTGTGCCTTTTGAAAATCTCCTCCTAAAATACCAGGCAAGTGGAAAGCTAGTTCATGGCCCACGGGTTACTGCATAACAAAACAGTTTTGCCACTAAGAAAAATATCTTTGTATTATATTTAGCACATTCCTCCTTGCCTTACCTGCCCTATTGTGGATTTGACTTTGCTGTTTGCACCAATTATTATGGGGGGGGTGGGGGGAGTAAAGGAAATAAACCCAATGCTCAGAGGAAATCTGAGCCATCTACAAAGTAAATTGTCGTTTGAAGGGCTCATGCATCTCCATTAGCCTAACTATGCAAATCAGCTTTGCTTCTTGTCATAATTTCCCGTTTTTTCCTGCAGCTCAGCTCTGAAAGTTTAAACTCTAGTTCCATAATTAGGGGCTCGGTTAATCCGTCTGAGGAAACATCCCCTGCCTGTTAGGAAGATAGGGATGATTCTTTATGGGCTATTGCTGCAATCATTAGCAAACAAGGAGCAATACACACAGCACAAAGAGAACTTTTGACAAAACCGTAAAGTAAATTACAGTGCGGGATGTTTACATATCTGTCACACCATGAACACAGCTTGGAAAAATATTTAGATCATATTTTCTGCTGTCTGGTTTCCCAGTGATTCCTTTCGCTTTTAAAGAACATACCAAAGCTATTTTCGGCCCTTCATTAATTTTACAAGCCTAAGATGCACTAGCCAGCGCCTGATCTAATGTCCCGGGGAATCAACAGGAGCCTTTCCATTGATTTATTGTTATTTATGTGCACCTAGCAAGCCCAGTTATGGCCCAGGGTTGCATTATGCTGGGCATTGTATAATTATAAACACATAACAAAATACTTCAATAAACATTGTATTGGACCATAGACGCATGAGCCAATCTCAGATGTACCATGCTACAAAGAAGTCACTGTAGAAATCTTGTGGGAAGCAAACACCAGGAATGTGTTACAGATCCTTAATACACATTTCATACAAGAGTTATAAATTAATATACCAGTGAATTATTAAAAAGTGCATGACTTGGGGATTTAATTACTGAGTTTGCCTTCATTACATTGATTGCATTCAATAAATGCTTTAATAGTTTATTGCTATTTAATTTCCAACAATTACTGTAGTGAAGATGAGATCGCTGTGGAGTTAGGAATTTTAATCTGATATGCAACCTGCCAGTTATTCACAGTTTAAGACCAAAGTAGTGATCCCAAAATGGCAAACCTTCCTGAACCTTGACCATTTGGCTGACTACTTCTGCTTTAACCTTTTACTCTGGTTCTGAAGACAAAGGAGCATGCTAGTATGACTTCTGAGACTTCAGTAGAATGGCATTGATACAACTCAGAGAAGCATACGACCCTGAATCTTCTGCCTATCCCTCAGTATATTAGCCGGGCGACACTCAGTTGCTTTAGATGTGAAGCAATCAGATATGCTGCTCGTAACAATAAGTGGGGCCGTGGTGACCCCCGGCTTTGCTGTCGTGGCTAGTTAAAAGCTATAGGCCATATAGTTGCCGGCTGCAATCACCAGCAATGGCTGCCCGGTTCTCTCCTGGGCTTCCCTTAAACGGTCAAATCAAGCGAGTTACTCTAATCAAGCAGTCACCCTATACACTCGATGAACACAAAGGGCTAAATTTCCAGCGAGAACTTACTCGTGCTGGGTCTCCTCCTTTCGTTTGCCTCTCTGCTCTTGCGTGGCATTTGGGTCTGTGAGTTTCAACTGAAAAAATTTATGGGGAGCACTCTGGGGGCAGGGAATTTCCCTTCAATTTTGATGTTAATAGTGAAACCTCAGAACAGTGACAGAACAGGAAATAGAGTAGCAGTGAATTAAAGCTGCAGTCTGTGCGGACTGCAGAGCAAGGCTTTCAAATTAGGTTCTGCAGGATGCTTTGTATCCCTGAAGGAAGGCCTCAGAGGGGACTGGTATTAGAGTTAGTGTTGCCCAGGGGTTAGGTCACTGGATTAGCACAGCTCTTCTGAGCCCCATACGTCTGGCTCTTCCACTAACCTGCTGTGTGACCTCTGACAAGTTACTTCATCCGTCTCTGTTTCCCCTCCCACGCTGTGTCTGGCTCATCTGTTTATTGGGTGAGGTCTTTAAGGGAGGGGCTGTCTTTTGACTTGACGCTTGTGGGATGGCCACCCTCTTGGTCAACAGACCGGAGGCTGAACCGCCGAGCTAAAAGCCTGAGCTGCTACAACATGAGCTACAGAGCCAAGGCTCTATATCTAGGGATTTGAATAACTCAAATCTTCTGTGGATTGGCACAGAGGGGGGAAACCTGTAACATGCTCTCATTGGTGGGTTACATTTGTACAGCGCCTAGCACGGGGTAGCCCTGCTCTTGGCTGAAGCCTTTAGGTGCTACTCCGATATGTGTAATACACCTCTACCCCGATATAACGCTGTCCTCGGGAGCCAAAAAATCTTACCGCGTTATTGGTGAAACCGCGTTATATCGAACTTGCTTTGATCCGCCAGAGAGCGCAGCCCCGCCCCCCCGGAGCGCTGCTTTACCGCGTTATACCCGAATTCGTGTTATATCGGGTCGTGTTATATCGGGGTAGAGGTGTAATATGATTTACTCTTTCATACAGAAAGACATTCCTCGTGGTCAGGTCATCCTAGTCCATTGACTCCTATTCAGTTAGGGTGACCAGACAGCAAGTGTGAAAAATTGGGATAGGGGTGGGGGGTATTAGGCGCCTATATAAGACAAAGGCCCAAATATCGGCACTGTCCCTATAAAATCAGGACATCTGGTCACCCTATATTCAATGCAGGATCCAGGCCAAAACTGTTTGCCTTGGTTTTTAAAACTCTCCTTGGACTTATCCCTTATGATTTCAAGAACCTTGGTGTGCGGCTGGTTGGATTCTCACGCCTGCTGACGCAGCCTCTTTCTGCTCTTTCCCACCATCTCATCAGACCATTCCTGGGGTGTGGGTGCAAGGTTCAAATTCCTCAGCCCCTTTGCTGCAGAAATCAGAATTTCCTCCCGCAATCTAAAACAGATGGCTTTCCCAATAGGTTAGTGTTTCCTAGCACTGCGTTTTTGGTGTATGATGTCCCAACGTAGCCGCATGCTTGCCACAGCTCCTTCTTGTGTTGCAAATATTAAAACTAGCCTTTGACAACACCGGCCATGGCGAGTTCAAAAAAGTTCCATTCCTTTGTCCCCAGCCACAAGCAGCTGTTCACCACCATTGATCTCCTGCCGTATTTCAGATGTCTTTTAGCCAGGGCCACCCGGGGGGTGGGGGGGCAAGTGGGGCAATTTGCCCCAGGCCCCCAGCCCCGGAGGGGCCCCCACGAGAATATAGTATTCTATAGTATTGCAACTTTTTTTATGGAAGGGGCCCCTGAAAATTGCTTTGCCCCAGGCCCCCTGAATCCTCTGGGCGGCCCTGCTTTTAGCTGGATAGCAATCCCAGCAGTACCGGATTTCTAGAAGCCATGGCTTCCTTGCAGTAATGGAAGCTGTAGTAACGGCATCTCCCTGGGTCTGAGATTTGTGAAGCTACCACCATCTAGTGTTAAAAATAGGTCTTCATGAAAAGGAAACCATTGCATTCCATTCAAGTTGAAATATTGGGGCTGAATCTTCAGATGCTGTGAATCAGCCCCGCATAACATAGTTCCTTGGCTTTGCTGAAGCCAGGACACTTTACAGCAGCTGAGGATTTGACTCTTGCTTTTAGCTATAGATCAGAACAATCCGGATTGTCCTGATCATAGGGGGAAGGGATAGCTCAGTGGTTTGAGCATTGGCCTGCTAAACCCAGGGTTGTGAGCTCAATCCTTGAGGGGGCCACTTAGGGACCTGGGGCAAAATCAGTACTTGGTCCTGCTAGCAAAGGCAGGGGGCAGGACTTGATGACCTTTCCCTTTGAGTTCTAGGAGATAGGCTATCTCCATTAGGCACCCTATAAAATACACAGGATAAAACAATTCCTGCTCCCAAGAGTTTGTGTTTAACATTTAAGATAAAATGCAATAAGCTGGTGCAATAAGCATTCAGAGGGGACGAAAGAGGAAGGAACGTAGTCACACCGTTGCAAGGGCTAGCAGTTTCAACTCAGGAAGTTTAAAGGTATAAATAAACAAGAATTATTAATGTTCTCAGTTAGCCCTGTGGTCAAATTGCCTAGCCACGATAAACCAACAGCTGACTGTAATGTTGAAAATGGGCCTTGGAAAGGGATCTGAAGGAAGACAGGGGCTTCAAAGATATTAGGAAAACAAAGGTTTTCCTAATATCTGACCTTAATTTCCCTTGTTGCAGATTAAACTCATTACTTCTTTTCCTACCTTCAGGGGTTATGGAGAAGAACTGACTACAAGCCTCTCTATAACCACAGCTTTGAAGACAACTCTCAGGTCCCCCGTCTGCTTTCTTTTCTCAAGACTAAACTTGCCCAGTTTTTTTAACCTTTCGTCACAGGTCAAGTTTTTTAAACCTTTTATCATTCTGTTGCTCTCCTTTGGTCTCTCTCCAATTTGTCCAGTGGTTCTCAAACTTCTGTACTGGTGACCCCTTTCACACAGCAAGTCTCTGAGTGCGACCCCCCCCCCTTTATAAATTGAAAACACTTTTTTATATATTTAACACCCTTATAAATGCTGGAGGCAAAGCGGGGTTTGGGATGGAGGCTGACAGCTCGCGACCCTCCCAGTTTGAGAACCCCTGTTCGATAGTGTGTGCATGTGGGTCTTGAGAGGCTAGCAGAGAATATTTGACCTCGAAGGGTAAGGATGTCGGAGTGAGATTTTCTTTGCTTTAGATTGTAGTAACATTTTCAATGCCTCGTGCCCGACAGTTGCTTTTCATTACCCCGCTGGGGGCCACAACCCACTAGATGAGAAATGCCGACTAGAGCAGCTGCATTGATTTAAACGGAGAATCCAAAGAACAATTTACCAGGAGAACCAGGAAAGAGTGGAGGACAGAAAAGTAGAAGCTGCCGCGGCAAATTTACTGTGACATCTCTCCATATCCCTCCACCAGCATCTTTACTGTTTACATCCCTGACACTTTCGGCTGGGAGCCTACCAGCTCTCACATAATAAATCGTTTTAGCTCTGGAAAGTAGTTGAATAGGAGACCTCCAAGGAAATAGCTTGATGCTTCAAGGAGGAGTTGATAATTCAGCTGTGACATTCTTCCCTCTGAATTATTATGAAGATAAAACTCTCATATAGCGCTGTGGGGTGCTAGAGAAATGGAAATTTCTTTGGGATCCTCTGACCCTTTTCACAAGAGTCTGAATGTTAAACCTGGCATGTTGAAGGAGCACATTCCCTGACCTCCCTCAGCAGTACCCACAGGCAGTGACACTCCCTGAAGGCCCAGTCAGGAACTCTTAAGCATTAGGAAACTATAGGCACCACAGGCACTAGGGACCCTATAGCACCTTGCAGCAGCCCCCTCATTAGGACCCCACCGGAGCCCCCGACACTAGGACCCAGCAGCAGTCCCAGCATTAGGAACCCCAGACATTAGGACCCTGTAGCACCCTGCATCAAACCCAGAATCAGGACCCTATAGGAGCCCCAGGCATTAGGGCCCCTATAGCACCTTGCAACAGCTCCAGCTTTGGGACCCTATGGGAGCTACTCACACCAGAACCTCCAGGAGCATGTGGCTGCCCCGGCATTAGGAGCCTATAGGATCCCCGGAGCCTATAGCACCCTGCAGCAGCCAACACCCAGCATTAGGAGCTTATAGGAGCAGGGCCGGCTCCAGGCACCAGGCAACCAAGCTGGTGCTTGGGGCGGCACCTGGAGGGGGGCGGCGCGGCGCTCGGGCCGCCGGGGAGAGCGGGGCCACAGCCGGGCTCGCCGCCCTCCCCCCGGCGCTCTGGCCGCCCTCCCCCCCAGCGCCCTCCCCCCGGCTGCCGGGGGGAGAGCGGCGAGCCCCTGCTGGGGCTCGCCGCCCTGCGCTCTGGCCGCCAGGGGGAGAGCCGAGCCCCAGCCGGGGCTCGCCGCCCTCTCGCCGCCCTGCCCCCAGCGCTCTGGCCGCCGGGGGGAGAGCCGAGCCCCCGCCGGGGCTCGCCGCCCTGCCCCCGGCGCTCTGGCCGCCGGGGCTCGCCGCCCTCCTCCCAGGGCTCCGGCCGCCCTCCCCCCCGGCGCCCTGCCGGGGGGAGAGCGGAGCCCCCGCCGGGGCTCGCCACCCTCACCCCGGGGCTCCGGCCGCCCTCCCCCCGGCGGGAGAGTGGAGCCCCCGCCGGGGCTCGCCGCCCCCCCCCGGGTTCCGCCCCCCCCCGCGGGGGGGGGGGGGGGCGGCCGGAGGCTTTTTTGCCTGGGGCGGCAAAAAAGCCAGAGCCGGCCCTGTATAGGAGTCTCAGGTAGCAGGACCCTATAGCAATCTGCCACAGCCCCGGTATTAGAAGCCTAAAGGAGCCTCTGGACCCTATAGCACCCTGCAGCATCTGGGGTTTTAGGCAGGGCCGCCCAGAGGATTCAGGGGGCCTTGGGCAAAGCAATTTCGGGGTCCCCTTCCATAAAAAAAAGTTGCAACACTATAGAATACTATATTCTCGTGGGGGGCCCTCCGGGGCAAATTGCCCCACTTGCCCCCCCTCTGGGCAGCCCTGGTTTTAGGAGCCTGTAGGAGCCAGGACTTCATAGCGCCCTGCAGCAGCCCCGCCATTAGGAGCCTGTCACGCGGCAGGCGCTAGGACCCAGCGGCGGCCGGCAGGGCGGAAGCCGGCGGCGCTAGGACCCCGCGGTGGCCGGGGCGCGGCGGCCGGGATACACCTGTGCCCGGCGGCGGCGGCGTTTCCCCACTGCCCTCCCCCGCGCCCGAGCCCGGGCAGGTGAAGGGCCTGGCCCCGCCCCCGAGCCGGGGCTGGGCCACCTGGCGCGTCCCGGCTGCTGCAGCCGCGTCCTGGGGCTCGGAACCTCCCCCAGCCAGGTGAGTCCGGCTCCCGAGGGGCGCGGGATCCCCCCGAGGGGGTGTCGGCTCCCCGCAGGAAGGGGGGGCTATGGTGGGGGGGCGCTGGAGGGAGCGGTATCCCCCTGGGTTGGGGGTGTCGGCTCCCTGTAGGAAGTGGGGGCGCTATGGTGAGGGGGCGGTATCCCCCCATGTGGGGGTGTCGGCCCCCTGGAAAAAGGGGGTGTCTCTGGTGGGGGTGTTGGAGGGGGTGGTATCCCCCACGGGTGGGGGTGTCAGCTCCCTGGAGGAAGGGGAGATCACTGATGGGAGTGGTATCCCGCTGCTGTGGGGGTGTTGGTACCCTGGAGGAAGTGGGGGACTCTGTCTGGGGTGGGGGGTGCTGGAGAGGCTTGTTGGGAGAGTGGGCAGGGCTCTGGGTGGAAGTATCCCCTTGGCTGTGGGGTGTGGTATCCCCTCTAGCTAGGGATGGGGGTGTATCCCTGGAGGAAATGGGGGGGTGTCTCTGGCTGAGGTGTGGGGTGCTGGGGGGCAGATGGGGCTCTGTATGGTGGTAGCCCCCTGGCTGTGGGAAGTTGTATCCCCCCAGCTAGAGATTAGGGGTGACTCCTGAAGAAGGGGGGTGTTGGGAGGAGGGAGACAGGCAGGTCCCCGGCTGGGGTAGAGGGTAATGAAGATTTTGCTGAGGGACAGACAGGGCTTGGGGTGATGTCCCCCTGTTTGTGGGGTGTGGTATTCCCCCGGCTATGGGTGGAGGTGGCTCACTGGAGGGAAGGGGGGAGATGTTGGGCGGCAAATAGGTTTGTGGCAGGGGTAGGCACCTCCTTTGGGGACAGATCTGTGGCTGGGGGGAGCAGACGGCTCTGGCTGGGGTAGGGGGCACTGGAGGGGCTCTCTTGGGAGCAAACAGGGCTCTGGGTGGAGGTATTCTCTTGGTTGTGTGGAAGGGTTTCCCCCCTCAGTTAGGGGTGGCTATGATAACCTGGAGAGAAGAGGAGTATTGGGGGGCAGCAAGTCTCACGTTGGTGGCAGAGGGGGTCTCTCTCTGGCTTTGGGAAGGATTGGGGACAGGCAAGTCCCTGGCTAGACGGGGTATCACGTGCCCCTAATTGTCCTGTATGATGAGTTCGGTTCCATACCCCAGTAGAAGTTGCGGGCAGAAGAGGGCCAAGCGAGATAGGGGCCACACCGAGTAGTGTGCTGTGAGGTTAGACCTCCCTATTCCGGCGGGTCAAAGACTCTCTTCATGGGGGGGCTTTAGGCTGCTTCTCCCCAGCTTGGCCTGCTTTTCTCCCTGAACATTCAGTTTCCGCCAACAGCTTCTCCCAGGCGCAGCCTCTGGAGGGGTGTGATGGGTTCCCATGACTGCACCCTCCCTGCTCCTAACCAGGCTGCTGTTGGTGCTCCAGGGGATGCAGATGTCCATTTGGAGCCAGGAGCTGGAAGGCACCAAGCACACCTGTGAATGCTGGCTAGATTTGGGGAGTACTCCATGCTAAAGTTTGACGCATCATACTCCTGATGTTGCCAACCTCTCATGAAAAAATCAAAATTGGCTTAAAAATCATGAGAATTTTTTTTAATTAAACAATATTTCTTGTGTTCTTTTATTTGGTTTCTGAGCCCTTCGGGTGCACTCTGGTTACCTTCCCAGGCTTTCTCTGCAAGATGGAGGGCTATTTTTTAATTCCTTTCTATTATTTTAATGAAAACTGAGGTTTTTCACCATGACTCCAGGTGCTGAGGCTTTAAGAATAACACTAAATAGTGTAAAAAGCGACAGAGTCCTGTGGCACCTTGTAGACCAACAGACGTATTGGAGCATAAGCTTTCGTGGGTGAATACTCACTTCGTCAGATGTCTGTTAGTCTATAAGGTGCCACAGGACTCTTAGTCTGGATCTGTAAAAAGCGACAAACACGGCTACCCCTCTGATACTAAATAGTGTGACACTTGCAATATAATCATGAGGTGTAGCAATGCAGAACTCACAATATATGAAACGTGTGGAGTATCTGTAGAATAACAAAATAACTATTGTATGCAATAGTCCCACAAGCTCACTTTTATTTATCTTCTTACAATTATAGTTGGAGCATGCAAAAGGGGCAGAATAGATTTGACGTAAGTGGGGTAGGCTAACAAACTAATTACTAGAGAACTATACCTGACTGTGTTGTACAAAAGGCTCAGTTTCCCCCCTAAAAGTAGCCAAGTGCATTGCTGTTGTGCAATCCCTAAGCTGGTGTGAACATCATGGCAGTTATGAATGACCCCTGTCTAGGTCTGCCGAGTTCCTTTGTGACGTTTCACGCTGTCTTCTGAAGAGGCACAGAATAAGCTTGTCCATGCCTAGACTTTGAAAGCTGGAAAGTACAGCTATGATCAGCTAGTCTGCCTTTGAACTTCAGCCAGTGATTTCTGCAGTGGAGGAAATTATTCTTTGCCTATTAACATAAGTGAATGCTATTGAGCCCAGTAATTTGTGGTTGAACTTGAGCATATATTTAGACCAACACCCAGTCTTGATTTTTAAAGACTCCGAGCTATGACTAATTTGGTATTTCCCTTAATAACTGTCCCAGTGGCTAATTAACTCTAGCTATTACACATTGCCTCTCACCCAAGCATCTTCAGCTCTAGTTTTTTTTATATTAACACTCAGTGCAAGATCCGTTTTTCTGCTGCAAATGGGCACATGGATCTGTACTCACGTAGTCTTTGGCCTACCATATCCATCCAGGGCATGACTGCTTCATGGCTCTCTAGGCCAATGTCACATCCTCATAAGGACGTTAAATGAAACCAGTATTAGTACAATGTTCGGGGGAAGACTTTAAAATGCACACACATTCAGGAAATCCACAATGAAGTGTCAAATGCAAACCTGGTGGAAGCAGTTGAGTTCAAACAAAGTTGCACCTGCTTACACCTAGCTTGAAATTAGTTGAAGATTCCAGGAGCTTGATTTTGGTCTTCATGGCAGTGACCAACATGGATGTTTTTAGTTCCTTGACAGGATATATATATATTTTTTTTTTAAGTCCTCTCTTCCTAGT